>NC_134266.1:230812823-231140323 GCF_031893055.1 Leptodactylus fuscus
TTCATGTCCATTCTCAGGGACCCATGTATAGACTTGTCACTTTCACATGTGAAAACAGATGTCACACAGATGCAAAACATCCAAGAAAAAAGACAATTTTCTCTGTTTTTCACAGTTGTGTGAATGACGCTGGGTTCACATATGCGCCCGATCTCCATTTTCAGGTTTACGTCATCTGCCAACAGAAGACGTAAACCTGGCAGGCCATGTCTGATCGTGAACGCCGGGGAGCATTTTGTGCTCTCCGCGGTGAAACCGTTTTTTTTTTTTTAACTGGACACAAAGTCCTGCATTTCCGACTTTGTGTCCGGTTAAAAAAAACTGGTTTTGCCATAGAGAGCACAAAACGCTCACCGGTGCTCACGGGTGGACACTTTACAAACCCATTCAAGAGAATGGGTTTGAAAAATGACTACAGGTTTCCGTCTCCTGTCCAGTTTGGGGCAGGAAACGGAAACCTGCAAATGGAGACTGGGGCGCAGATGTGAATGAGTCCTAAGGGCTAAGGTTACATGGCGAATTTGGCTGCAACTCCTGTCACATGACCAAAGATTGCCTTGTACACAGGACCGTGTTGTAATTCACTGTCCCGTGTACGGGCTTATTGAAATGAGTGTGAGAAATCAGTGTGCTATCTGGAAAAAACACAGATCACATAATGCTCAAGATCAGTGCTGGGAATGGGAACGTGTATGTTTAGCATGGCTGCATTGAGATTGAATTCACAATGGGAAGGGGGCGGGGAGGGGGGGGGGGTTCAGTGGGGGTCTCAGCAGTCAGACCCTCTCTAATCAGCTATTTATCGTCTATACCAGGGGTAGGCCACTTTTTTTGTTCAGCGTGCTGATTTAAATTAAAAAATCAAAGATGAGGTCCTCAGAGTGCCGGGCAATAATTGTAAGGCTCACGACACCTACACTAAAGTCATATAGCACAAACATAGGGGTGCTGTCATACTGCGCTCCCAGCCACATGCGCTTACCACTATTTGCCTGGATACACATGTGCTTTTCCATTAGAAGCAATGTAAGTACATGTGTAACCAGCAATAAGTGATAATTAGAGATGAGCGAGTAGTATTCGATGAAGTAGGTATTCGATCGAATACTACGGTATTCAAAATACTCGTACTCGATCGAGTACCACTCGCTATTCGAATGGAAAAATTTGATGCAGAACCAGCGTTGATTGGCCGAATGCTATACAGTCGGCCAATCAACGATGGTTCTTCTCCTACCTTTAGAAGTCTTCTCCACGCAGCGTCCCCGCAGCGTCTTCCGGCTCTGAATTCACTCTGCCAGGCATCGGGCCTGGGCAGAGCCAACTGCGCATGCCCGCACTACAAGAAAATGGCCGCTTTGACTGTAAGCGGCCATTTTCTTGTAGTGCGGGCATGCGCAGTCGGCTCTGCCCAGGCCCGATGCCTGGCAGAGTGAATTCAAAGCCGGAAGACGCCGCGGGGACGCTGCGTGGAGAAGACTTCTTGGAGGAACCAGCCCGACCCTCACTCGTGGACTTGGTAAGTTCAATTTGATTGAATGTTGCCTACCCCTGAAACGAGCAGTTTTCCACCATAGACTATAATAGGATTCGATATTCGATTCGAGTAGTCAAATATTGAGGGGCTACTCGAAACGAATATCAAATATCGAATATTTCAATGTTCGCTCATCTCTAGTGATAATGTATGTGACTGGGAGCAGAGTGAGGTAACACCTGTAGGGGAAGACACACAATGTTCCATGGAGTTACTGAAACTAAAGTAATAACCCCACATGCCTGACATTAATAAGAATAGTTATTAACCCCAGAAGGTATGTGGTGTTCTTTTTACTTTCACTTTGCTCAGCTTCCTTTCCTCTCCTATTCTGGGCTGCAGACGGCAGGAGCTCCTCCTCACATGTAGCAGCAGGTACAGGGAGCCCTTATCCTGTGCAGTGAGAGGCTCACCTCTAATTGGTGGGCAGTGAGAGAAAGGGGCGTGTTCTACACCTCAGCTCAAGTACAGACAGAAAGATACATTACAAAGAAATAGTCACTGCACTCAATGGGACTGAGGGCCCTGCTCGCAAGAGCTTACAATCTATGAGGTGGGGGGTGACACAAGAGGTAGCAGGGGCGGCATCGGAGGCAGTATTGCTTACACAGTGGTGCAGACACTTTAGTGATAGAGGTTACTGTCATTACATGCTGTCACCAGTCAGTGTCCGTTAAAGTTATAGTTTGATATGGCATCATATCCTGTGGGGTAATGCGGGAGTGTGAACAGTAGAGGGTTATATGCTTCATACCACAAACCCCTTTAACTACTTCCGGACCGCCCATAGACTATATACGTCCGGGAAGTGGTTGTCTAGTTCTGCCAGGACGTACCTGTACGTCCATCAGAACACAGCAGCTGCACGGAGATCGTGCAGCTGCTTTCACTAGGAGCCGGCTGTAACTTCAGCCGGAGCTCCTAGAGAGAAGACAGGGCAGATTTATTACCTCCCCTGCCTTCTCAATCGCTGTGTATACAGCGCTCAATGAGCGCTGTATACACAGCTATGGACGCAGCCATAATTCAGCTGCCCTCTGACCCGGCGGACACGTGATCCGACGGGAGCAGTGTCCTGCCAGAGTTGCTGGGTCCTACAGGACTCAGATCAGCTCTGCATACTGTGTATACAGTGTGCAGGAGTCTGTATTCCTCCTGTAACTGAGGTTAAATGTACCAGCCCCAGTTATAGGAGAAATCAGCCTCAAGTACAAAAAAAAAAGTGATCAGATGTCCCCAAAGGTCTCTTATCACCTTATGGGGACACAATCTGGAAAAAAAATAAAATAAAAATATAATAAAAAATTTTTTTTAAAAAAATGTAAATAAAATAATAAAAAATAAATAAATAATACGCTAATAAAACGCCGTTACTAAAGGTTATAGCCCCGCCCCCGACGACACCATACAAAATAAAAATTACCGTAACGGAGAGGAAAAACTATTTTATAAAGTTTTTCAGTGACACTGTGTTATTAAATTTAAAAAAAAATTATAATTTGAAAACCAGACACAATTTCCCTCCTATTTTGTTTATATTTTCCTGGATATAAAAAAAATTAAAACACATTTGAAAATAAAAATAACATAAAAATAAAGCCCTATGTGTCCACGAAAAAAGACGCAAAAATTAGTTGACTAAGACATACGAGAAAAATTTTACAGACCTCAAAACCGCACATACATAATAAACCTAAAATGTGTCTGGTCCTGCACCACAAATTGGCCCGGTACTGAAGTGGTTAAGGGGCTCTATCATTGGGAAAAGTCATTTTTAACTAATCACATCTTTGCATAGCCTTTAGAAAGGCTATTTCACACCTACCTTAAGTATGTAAATTGCCTCAGTGTTTTTTGAATAAGTCCATTTTTATGCATATGCTAATGACCTTCCAGCCAGCACAGGAAGTTCCCAGCAGCACTCGTCCCTGCTATTATCTCCTGTGTGTGTGTGTGCGTGTGCAAACAGGAAGCGGAGTCATCACAAGATGCAGCCTGTGCATAGGATAACAATTGCAAAGAGCTTGCACGATGCATCGTGCACCAGTCTAATTAGCATATATATATATATAAAAACGGACTTATTCAAAAACCGCAGAGGCAATTTACATACTCAAGGTAGGTGTAAAATAGCATTTCTGTAAGCTATGCAAGGATATGATTAGTTAAAAATGACTTTTCCCGATAGAGCCCCTTTAAAGTCACACCACTATATTCTAGAGACTAGTGAGGGATAGAAAGTGTCTTACGCTAGGTTCCTACCTGTGTTCAAGTTTCCATTCTTTGGGTCCACGAAAGGCTATTCGTCTCCTACCTTTAGATGTCTTCTTTGTCCCACCGTTCAGTTAAAATTCAGTTTTCTGCCGGTATGCAAATGAGTATTCTCACAGCACTGGGGGCGGGCCCCAGCGCTCAAACAGCACTGGGGGTGTCCCCAATGCTGCAAGAGAACTCTCCAGCGCCGCCTCCATCTTCTGCAGGAACGTCATCTTCATGCATCTTCCTCCGGCGCAGGCGGTGAAACTTGTAGGCCTTGAGCAGAGCCGACTGTGCATGCCCACGGCCACAAGAAAAATGGCCGCTTACACAGTAACTAAGTGGCCATTTTCTTGTGGCCTGTGGGCATGCGCAGTCGGCTCTGCCTGAGGCCTACAAGTTTCACCACCTGCACCGGAAGAAGATGCATGACGATGACGTTCCTGCAGAAGATGGAGGCGGCACTGGAGAGTTCTCTCACAGCATTGGGGATGCCCCCAGTGCTGAGAGAGAACTCATTTGCATACCGGCGGAAAACTGAATTTTAACCGAACAGTGGGGTGAAGAAGACATCTAAAGGTAGGAGAGGAATAGCCTTTCTTAAGGCTATTCCGATGTGTCAATGACAAAAAAGAAAAGTTTTTAATGGTAGAATCCCTTTAAAATGAATGGGGATGAGCTGCAATACCAAGCACAGCCACTACAGAATGTATGGCACTGTACTCGGTAAGCAGTGAAGAGGCCACAGCGATCAATACTACAGTCCCAGACAACCCCTTTAAATGGAGTGTATGCAGTATGCAGTTTGTAATGTTCTTCTTCAGGACTGATTGGTTGGAGCCATCTGCGGTATGTTCTGTTGAGCCTTGCTCCGTTTTGTGTAAACTAATATATATACAGTATATATATATATATATGGTTTTCATGTCTTTGTTTATGTAAATGTAGAAGATTTTAACACATTTGTGTTTTACAATAATTTATTATTTTCTCCTTATAATCATCACCAGTCTATCTTCTTGTGCCCACAGTGTTCCCAGAACAACACTCCCCCCCGCATATTGTAATCGCCAAGATACGCCCCTTGTTTGGTATCCTTGAGATTTTTTTGTCCTCCCATCCAAGACCTGCTGGCTAAGGTTTACAAAGGCGTGAAGTGAGGGTCAGAATATGTATTAGTAAAAGAACGAGAAATAGGAGAATAGGGATTCTCCAAAAAATTAGAAAAATAAGGACAACTACCAAGTAGGTGGAATACAAGGAACCGATATTACCTCTGCTGCTGATAGGAATGGCTCACGCAGGATTAAACTTCATCATTTACTTGAGCTCCTTCTTAGCGTTCCTGCCAGGTAAGAATCAGTATTGGGCACAGAGAGGTAATGCATGCCAAGTCCTTAATCCTGTGATTCTTGCAATTTCCTAGATGCCCATCTTAAAGGAATATCTTGTGCCATACTTGATAATACGTCCTATTCTGTTGGATTGCCAATGGCTCAATTTGGACACATAACAGAACCAGGAAAGATACATTGCAATGAAAGTAACTGCTGTATGGGGATGTGGATCATCAGCAATGGAGACATTCAGCTTGTAGTATTGGGTAAGAATATGAAATAGCAAAATGGAATATCAATGTATCCAATGGGCATTGGCTTATTAATATGGATGACATGAACCTATTAACCATGTATTTGCATTGTTATTTTAGATCATTATGGTCTTGTTTGGCTAGTCATGTTTATAGGGATTGTTTCATAAAATTCAATTCCAAATTTCTGGATCATAAAGGAGAGACCCTTTAAAGTATGTTCTGTATAACCAGTTGTGCATATTCTTATATTTCCCCAAGCACATTGATATACTCTATAAAGTAACTTCCCTTGGTGATCCATTTGTATAAACTTCAATGCCTGAAGATAGACTTAGTGTTTGGTTTCTTAGTGAGGATTTCAAGTCTTGTAACAACCTCTGCTTGGTGCCATGTTCATTACCTGTGACCAAGTGGCATGGTCCTTGATAAAACTGTCATTGTGGGTTGGACATGATGATAAGCCAATCAGGTCCTATTGATTCACTGGCTACATATGTGATACTACAGTTGCGAAGTGTACATTTCTGGTGAACGTAGCCATGCCAAGTAATATAATACCACACTTACCTGCTTTCTCAACCCACCATTGTTACAGCATTCACTAGATTCAGACTCAAATAAGATGGCCCAATAATTCTCAGGCCATTTAACTCTTGATCCTTTAATATGGCTCCCCTCTAAATCTTGGTCCCAAACATGGTTCCCTTCTCATTCCCAGTCCTCAGCATAGTTTTCCCTCATTCTTATACCAAAACCAGACTCCAATTTCCATAATGCCCCTCACTATCTTGATTCCTCATACCAGATCACTTTGGCTAATAATGATTAAGTCTTGAAATCCCCAACTCTATTTCATTCATTTTCCCAAACAGCACATCAGTGAATATGTTTTATATCCCACGACAGTGTTGTATTGAAGAGCCTGGGGCCCACCAGTGGAACTTGTTCTGGGAGCTCATCCAATAGCTTCCTACTAATAGTCTACGCCATGGCTCCTTCACTGGCATCCTACATATGTGCTGACTATTTGGCGTTAGTATGTTCCCAGTATAGTCATCCCCTATAGCACTGTGCAGCTGGTTCATGTTCCAATAATTCCATGGCCAGTTCATGCACAGCACTATATAGGGAATGGCACGGCCGTAAAGCACTACATCATCTGCAAGATTTTTGTGAGAGAGCTGTGAAGCAGACATAGCATACAGGGCTGCCAGCATGAATTTTGAGCCCCTTCCCCCCTACAATATAATGCTCTATATTGGTATATAATTCTCCTCACAATTTAATATGCTCCCCAGAGCCCCAACACCGTATAATGCTCCCCAGAACCCCCACACAGTATAATAACCGTTAGTGGCCCCACACAGTATAATATGCTCCCCAGCAGCCCCACACAATATAATATGCCACACATAGTATAAAAGGATCCCCACAGTGCCCCCCAGTATAATGCTCCACAGTGGCCCCACACATTATAATATGCTCTCCACAGTGGCCTCATACAGTATAATATTCTCCCCCAGAGCCTGCCCGCGCTACAGCATAATGCTCCATAGTGCCCCCACACAGTATATAATGCTCCTGGGACGCCCCACACAATATAATAGTGCATAGTGCACAATATAATAGTGCAAGCCCCACAGTGCACAAGAATAAATCTCACAGTATAATATGCTCCTCACATTTTCCCTCCAGTATAATGCTCCACAGTGGCCCCACACAATAGAATATGCTACCCCGAGAACTCCCAGTATAATATACTCCCCAGAGTTATCAATGTGGCCGGGCCTGACAGGTGTGGAGTGATCAGGCTCTGGATCCCAGGGGGCCCTTTGGGTACGGGGCCCTCAGCAATTGCCCAGTCTGCCCCCCCCCATGCTGGCCCTGCCTAAAGGCACTGGCCCACCGAGGAATTCACCAATACCTTGGTGGGCCAGTCCGAGCCTTTCCAATGACTGCTGCTCTTCCCAGTTGTCTTGTACACTGAGGTTTAGACTTATTTTTGTATTGTTTTGTAGGCTGTTTCCCTTCAAAAGCTGTGTGCAGATCTGATGTTTGTGATCCTGTCTACAGACAAGGCAAATACCATTGCTTATGTTCTTCAGACATGTGTAATGCCAACATCAGCTTTTCTCATCAACGCATTTCTTGTAAGTATATTGCTATATATTTACACATAATAAGGGTAAGTTCACACAACGTGTTTCACATTGATTCCAAAGAGCAAAAGGGTGCTAGAAAAGGAAGTATCCATCCCTATCTGGCAAAGGTTTCCAGTGCCAGAAATAACACCAAAACCGCACTGGGTAGCCCCATTGAATGGGACTACTCAGTGTGTCAATATGCAGTTGTAACCTCAGCGGAAGCTGTCTCTTGAATTTCTGCCATGGACTCCATGGCAAAACTATGCAGGCTTTGTTTTTGTGTATTTATTGTTTTTATTCAGCATGCAGGTTATATAGCATTTTTTTTATTTTATTCAGCAAGCCCCTGCTGAACAGCCAGGCTAAATTGTAGGTATGTCGCTGATGCATGCCATCCAGCACTGGAAACCAATGTTCAGCGGGCTGAATGCACAATGGGGGTCGAACACCACCATTCTCAGAGGTGAAAACCCCACTGATCAAATATTTATCCTTCTATGTAGATGACAAAGGTGTGATAAAACAATACTCTGCTTGGCGTTCTGAGATTCTTCAGTACAATAAGAGTTACATCATTAGAATCAATGAAGAATTTAGACTTTGATCTGCTTTATCAAACTAAAAGAGAAGTGAAGCTAGCAGGCCTCATATTATTACATATATAGATAGAAACCCATACCCTACAAGGAGAGGAGGGGCAACCGACACAGTCATGTAGGAGGCTTAGAGAATATACTGACAAATAAGACAGTTTGGCCAATTCATGCTTCTGACAAGATGGCGTGTGCCTACTGGAAATACTGTAAACCGCAGATCCCAGCTACCTATGGCAGTGATGGCGAAGCTTTTAGAAACAGTGCCCAAACTGCAACCCAAAACCCACTAAATAATTGCAAAGTGCCAACACAGCAACTTAACCTTAATACTGTGAGAATCCACAATTTTGGACAGTTATGGACCCGAAAAATACAGTCGTGTAAATGGGGCTTTACCGAGTTTTCAACTGAAAGGTAAAGGTTTCTGCATTTGGTACTTTTGAACAGTTAATTTTCACTATTTACATCGCACAGGATCTGTTTTATAGTGACCGGGCAACGTTATTACAGCATGAACTAATATCACCTCTGCTATAAAACAGTGTGATATAAATAGTGACGGGACCCCACACAGAACAATCTGCCTCACAGTGGCCCACACACAGTGCAATGTACTCCACAGGGCCTCCAGACAGTACAATGTGCTACACAGTTGCCCCCAGACAGTATTATATACTCCACAATGGTCTGTACCAGATTCTCTGTTAGTGAGTGATCAGGGTGACAGCACACATGCCAACAGAAAGGGCTCTGAGTGCTCTCTCTGGTACGCATGCCATAGGTTTGCTATCATGGGCCTATGCCATGCCATTACTGATCATAGTAGAAGGATAAAACACTGCTTATGTACAATATCATTGTAACAATAACTTTCCAATACATATTTAAATAAATAGAATGGCCAGTGATCTCCGTGCTATAGTGAGATTTCATGTGGTCATAGGAGACCTGCTTCATGTTCTCCTCGTGTTTGTGTGGGTTTCCTCTAGGTACTCCGGTTTCCTCCCATACTTTAAAGAAATACTGGTTAGGAATGTAGATTGTGAGCCCTATATGGGACAGTGATATTCAATGTCTGTAAAAGCGCTGTGGAATATGGCGATATACAAGTAAGCAAGTTAAATAAGTACTAATCACTTAATATGGGGCGGAGGGGACTTTTGTGACCCCTTTGGGGCAAGACCTCAAGTTTGAGATCAAGCTTTGTGCCAATAGGTCTGACCACTGCATACTATATATACAACATTATCTATCTATCGATCTATCTATCTATCTATCTATCTATCTATCTATCTATCTACCTACTTATAGATATTAATATACACACCGTACAGTAAGTTAAATCCACACAGATCTCCCTTCTGTACATACGTAATATAATGTCGTAGTGCCTGCGGTCCACTTTATAAATCTCAGAATAAATGATGTTTTCTCACAGGCTTAGCCCTTATCACTGGGTAAGCACAGGTGCTGTTGGGGGAGGACATTTGTTTATCTGACTGGTTTTCGTTTCAGCTGAACTAGATAGATGTGCGCCCTGGAACGCCTCCTGTGACTGGATGATTGCCACGAGGGAGCAGCCATGGAATGCAAGCAGTAAGGGCATTACCAAAGACTTTCATGTCCACCAAAGAGGCCTGTGACAAGGGGAGTGTTCCCAAAGAGTCCACAGTGATATGATGTACTAACATGCATTTAGACTAAAGATGTCATGTTTATCAGAGCGTTACATGTATAGATACCAACTACTTATAACTTTCACGTTCGAACCCTGCCTATATTTATAACTTGCAGATGTTACATTCAGACAAAAATATATATCTGAGCTTCTTATATCTTAATATTTTATAGAAGGGTGTGATAAAATGTAGGTTCACCCTAGGTTACAAGGATTGCAGAATGGTCTATTGCCTAATCTATGGTACCCATTGCTCCCTTAGCAAGCGGCGGCAGTGGTAGGGGTTAAAATTGGAATCAATACTAAAAGACAATCACTGAAGAACAATCTGTGCTTACCATCAGACAAAAGGTTTGGTAGAATTAGTGAATTCTCAATGTGAGCTGCGCACAAGTTACATCTCCAGAACCAACTACATACAATACACAAACCACTATATATAGCAAAATTTGTCATGTATCTAATGAGGGAGCCTGACTGTTGTGTGATGTTTGCAGTAACTTGTGGGTCATAACACAACCGCATTCACTATAATGAGTTGTGATGTAGCAGCCCTATCCTAACCATAGAGCCAATGTATGGCTGCTCATGGCTCTCATTTCCTTTCTGATACCCCCTCACCTACTTGGCCATGGTTCCCCTACCTAATACTTCTTTTACATTTTGCCATTTTGATGCCCTGTACATCCTCACACTACCTCCAAGTCATCCTTTGTTGTGCCAGTCATATGACCAGCACCATCTTCCCTATGCATATACCTGCTACCACCATTCTTTACTTATTCCTATATTAAAGGGGCTCTATCATTGGGATAAGTCATTTTTAACTAATCACATCCTTGCATAGGCTTTAGAAAGGCTATACCACAGCTACCTTTAGTATGTAGATTGCCTCAGTGGTTTCTGAATAAGTCCGTTTTTATTCATATGCTAATTAGACTGGTGCACGATACATTGTGCACCCCCTTTGCTATTGTTTCCTATGGGAGGCTGCCGCTGCTGCTGATGACTCAGCTTCCTGTTTGCACACACACATAGGAAAATTATCCCCACTTATGTCATGCTTTGAATTCTCAGTGTTGGATTTTTCTTATATTACATTATGTGAAATTTCTAAATGTGTAATAAATACTTCTAATATGCCATAAGATATATAACAATACTGACCAAAGATTACATGTATGACATATGTATGCAGGGCATGGGAGTGCGGGATAAAGTTAACTGATTTTTACCAGTTTTGGGGGGTTTTTTTACATAAAAGTGGAAAAATAGACTAAAGTATCATGTGTGACTTTTAGGGAACCACGTGGCTGTAATCATGGCTGTCATGATGCCCTTCATTTTATTGAGCATTTTGGGCCTCATCATAGGTAAGGATGACTCTTGTGTTGTGTCAGAATTTAGTGACAATCCTTTGTCTTCCTTTCCATCCATTGTAATTCTTCTATCCAATAGTGAGAAAAGGAAAGCGCTGGCTGCTGCTCAGAGGTGACTGCTTTCAGGAGAACCAGGAGGAACTTGGGTTACAAGGGATGCGGAGCCCTCCAACACGGCCGGTGGAAGGACTTAGCCTACTGCAGGTTTGCCCAATAGGAAGAGACATTAGTGGTGTCCATTATGGATTCCCAGCTTTGACCATCCTTGTTTAGTCTATTTTGAAGACATTTCAGGGCAACAGTAGATATGTGCTTACAAATCCTGTAACATTTTGGAAACGGTGTGCCTCGGCAGCTGCCATAGATTTCAGGGATCATAAATCTGGCAGGGCTAGTGGGTCCATCCACCCCGGCCCTTCACCATGTGCCCTTCTAGGAAAGTGGCTAAAGTGAAAAAAGTCACAAATGTTTGCACAAAAACCCGACTTGCGCAATAATTTGTGCTACTTTCATGCTTTTTACTCCAGAAAACTGGCAAACAAGGCAAGATAAATCTCCGACAGTGTGCCATGCTGTATCTACCCCTCCATTGATTTTTTTTCTTCATCTTCTTGAGTACCTGCTCATCAAGATACTGCAAACCTTAGTGTATCTATAAGAGACATCAACCTCCTCCATTCTGGCAGCACAATAAGTACCTGCCAAGTAGTTCCCATAAGTTGCCCCATGCAAAAACTACAAGTATCATCCATGGTGGCCCAGCCTCAGTAACTCTAGGTCAATATATGACCATGTACCCTTAATAGAGCAGGAAATGCATTTTACTAAGGTTATGTTCACACTCACATCCCAGATTTTCTTCTAGTAAAAGCCATGCTACTATTTTGGATTCACCAGATCTCTTTTGTAGTACTGTAGATCAGAAGAGCCATTATCGGACCTCAGTTATATGGACTATGTCAGGAATCCATCAAGGCTGCTATTATTTTATGGGATAATAAAATCTAACTTTGGCCACACTATTATACTGTGCAAATGCAATCCTGTGTTTTCGAGTATCGTCTATATCCATAATATGGCTCATCTATCTCTGTGTTTCAGACACTTCGAGAAGATAGTTTGGCTGCAGATCTCTGGCTTGGTGCACTGTATGGTAATGGTGTCATCGTAAAATGTTTCCCGCCCCCAATGAAGAAGCTTTATAGACATGAATGGAGGATACTGAATCTTCTGACCCCTCTACAGCATGAGAATATAGTCTGCCTCCTAGCTGCAGGATCTGGTACTGAGGGCACACTGGAGCATCATCGCCTATTAGTTTTTCAACATTATCCTGAAGTGAGTTTAAGCCCTGCCTTATAATAGGATGTCAGGCAAATATTAGAGTACTTTCTTCGAAAGTGTCATCAAAGGGTTTTTCATATATGAAAAACTAGCTGTTACCCGCGACTTCGTCTGCGGTGATTGTAGAAGTGGGTATATACGGGCGTGGGTAAGGTTTTCGTAGTGTGTATAAGGTATGGAATATGAAATGTAACTTTGTATCTTGTTTTTGCTGTAATTCAGAGAATACGTGAGACTTTTGTGTTGAAGTTACTTTGTATTAGAGCTGCTATACGGTGTTGTGAGAAACTTTACATAGTGACTTTGGGACAGAAGTATTTGAAGTTAACCCCTTCCCGCCGATGGCATTTTTTTAATTTTCGTTTTTGACTCCCCTCCTTCTAAACCCCATAACTTTTTTATTTCTCCGCTCCCAGAGCCATATGAGGTCTTAATTTTTGCGGGACAAATTTTTCTTCATGATGCCACCATTATTTATTCTATATAATGTACTGGGAAGCAGGGAAAAAATTCAGAATGGGGTGGATTTGAAGAAAAAATGCAGTTCTGCGACTTTCTTACGGGCTTTGGTTTTACGGCCTTCACTGTGCAACCAAAATGACATGTCCCCTGTATTCTGTGTTTCGTTACGACTCTGGGGATACCAAATTTATATGGTTTTATTTACATTTTGACTCCTTAAAAAAATCCCAAACTGTGTTAAAAAATTATTTTTTGAAAAGTCGCCATATTCTGACAGCCGTAACTTTTTTATACGTGCGTGTACGGGGATGTATCAGACGTCTTTTTTTGCGGGACCGGGTGTACTTTGTAGTTCTACCATTTTCGGGAAATGTTATTGCTTTGATCACTTTTTATTCAATTTTTTATCAGAATCAAAACAGTGAAAAAATGGCGGTTTGGCACTTTTGACCATTTTTCCCGCTACGGCGTTTACCGAACAGGAAAAATATTTGTATATCTTTGTAGAGCGGGCGATTTCGGACGTGGGGATACCTAACGTGTATGTGTTTCACAGTATTTGACTACTTTTATATGTGTTCTAGGGAAAGGGGGGTGATTTGAATTTTTAATCCTTTTTATTTTATTTTTTTATATTTTTTTTACTTTTTGTAAACTTTTTTTTTGCATTTATTAGACCGCCTAGGGGTATTGACATGGGTGGGCGGTGTCGCGGATTGTCAGAGCGGTGGGGTTCGGCAAATATGGCTGCTCCGGAGCGTTACAGAGAGCCTCCTGGAGTATCGTTAATGTGAGGGGCGAAGTGGTAAAGTACATGTATATGAGACTGTGTGGGGTTAGGGGCGAGGCTGTAGAGGGCAATATGAATTTTGTGGCTTGCTATGGTCCAAAGTGTGTGAGATTGCAGAGATGGTGGTGTGAGTTTGGGTTTTGTGGGGGTCCTGGGAAAAACGTATGTGCGCTATTGTGACGAAAAGTAGCCTATTGCGCAATCTGGTGTATTAACTATGTTTGTGGAAACTTTCAGCCAAATCGGTGGAGCGGTTTTTCCGTGATTGAGGAACAAACATCCGAACATCCAAACTCACAAACCCACAAACTTTCACATTTATAATATTAATAGGGAGGATATGGTTAAATAGGAGGAAATTGTATTAAGAAAATGCTGTGCATTTTTCCTTGCTGGTCTCTGCTTAGTACGCTGCAGCGAGAATATATATATATATATATATATATATATATATATATATATATATATATATATATATGAACCAGGGGTGGAACTAGCAAAGATTGGCCCCGTAGCAAATTTTTGACTTGGTCCCTCACACCCACATTGAATAGTGCCCCCTTTCATGGAACCTAAATGGTATAGCGCCCCGTTTACTCATACTATAATGTCTCAAAGTGGCCTCCACACAGTATAGTCTCCCATAGTGGCCCCTATTTTGTTCATTGCAAATATTTCATGTTCACTACCTACAAACTTTTATTCTACTCAGACCCCAGAGTATAATAATCGGAGGCCCAGGGAAAGTGACAAACCTAAAAACCAGTGGAACTTACCTCTCCTGAGCTCTGGTGCGACTCCTTGCTCTCTTCGACCCTCTTCAATTACACCACAGATGTGAGTTATGCCAGCGTCATTATGTGTTTTTACGCTGGCCTGACCTATATGATGTCACTGAAGAGATGTCACTCCGGAGCCCAGGAAAGGGGAGTAATAATCAGTCTCAGATCATTATACTGTGGGGTCTGAAGAGACCAGGCCCCTTAAGGTCATGGGGCTGTTGCTATGGCGGTAGTTGCACCACTGATAAAAAACTTTTAACTTTTTCTTTACCATCAGGGCTCTTTGAGGAGCTACTTGACTGACCGAACTACTGACTGGGACACGGCTTGTCGAATGGCCATTTCCTTAGCCAGGGGATTGGCTTTCCTACATAGTGACAGGTGGAATGGGGGTTAGTAAAATCACTTTATTTTATGTTTGTAGTAGTAAACTAGTGCAAGCTAGAACAAGAGAAATCATACTTAACGGGTCTGTTCTGATCAAAGAATGGGATTGCATTTTGCAAATAGCTGATTCTGGACATCCAGCTGCCAGGACCTCATCCTCAGTACTGGGAATGAAGGGGTCACAGGTTTCGTTACTGCTGAATACCCTGCACAGTTTTTTCCTTGTAAACTGGTCCTTTTGGCAACTCTTTGGGCAGGGAATTGCAGCACTGTCTAATATTGAGTATTTAGAACTCTATCACAGAACTGAATTGGGGCCAAAGTTCATACAAATGTGTGAAGGTGATCGATAAGAGTCATAAGGATTACAACAAATAGGTAAGTACTCAGTCTGTTATGCCTCAAACCAGGTGATCTATCCAGGGAATATATAGTTTAGCAACTTGTTTGGTTCGCTCCCATTATACTTTCAGCTTTTATGATGGACGTGTCAGTTCCTTATTCAGGATCTTGTTATTTCAGCTGTCACTGTGAATGGATCAGTTCCTAATACCCAATACTGCCTCATTGGGGAAAGTTTATAAACTCTTTTTTTCTATTTCCTAGTGTTAGGCTGAGATGCTGACATCTAACCCATTGGCTAGATTCTAACCCATTTTCTCTGCAGACTTTTTGCCCCTATTATAACTATATGGAAAACGCCAGCGTTTCCTAATGTATATTGAAACGCTGCGGTTTCGCAACCTGGGGCTCCGGCCTTAAACTAAGTATATGCCTCCGGATGATTGATGGCATGTCGCTGACAGACTCCTGCTGATCATTAGAAAGTAGTAGCAATGGTAATGGGAAAGTCGTTGTGTCTTCCATTGGCTCTTCCTGGCGTTCTCAGGCGGTTTCATAGTCAGCTCATTATACTTAATGTAAGGTTGTCACCCTATACCAGGGAATAACAATGTATATCTATAGAAAGAGTTGTTGATCTGCGCTGACATTTCTATTCATAGCAGAAGGTTCAGGACTGGTGACCAGCATTAGGTAGAGTCCTCGCTTGCATCTATATAAAGTGGTTAAATTATGTAACTCAATATTGTTTATAGAAAATGCCAAAAAGTGTACGTTTTATACATTCCGCTATTTGTCTTATTTTCACTAACCATTGCCTCATTATACCTTTTGAGAAGAAAAAAAAAAGCGCTAGGAGACGAGACCAAGATACTTTATTTTCTCTCAAGGTCACACTATATCACATGGCCCAGCTGTGAAAGTGCCGAGGAAGCTTTAGATCTAAATTCCTTTGTAAATGTATGGCAAGTTCTGACTGTGAAATCCTTCACCCCCGAACTGTTTACTACTAGCAGAGCTTTGTTTAACTCTTTACTTTCAATTAAAGGGGAATATGTCAGCACCCCCAATTGCGGACGCCAACAATAAAGGGCTCTTGTATATGGGCTCCTTGTGTTTCAGCTGCTAATGTGATGGTACATGTGGTATGTCCACCCATTTTACAGGCTAAGGCCTCGTTCACATCTGCGTTTGGATTCCGTCCCCCCAAACGGAATACCAAATGCAACTTCAAGTGGTGTCTAGTGAAAGCACACGGACCCCATAGACTATAATGGGGTCCGTGTGCTTGCCGCCAGATCTGTGCAGGGATCATGGGGACAGGAAAGTAGTTAACAATCAGTGGCGTAACTAGGAATGGCGGGGCCCCGTGGCGAACTTTTGACATGGGGCCCCCCCCGACACCGAAGATCTTGACCGAGTCCCTCCTACGCATTCCTGCGCGCTCTATTATGTTCCATAGTGGCCCCTGCACACAGTATTATACCCAATAGTGGCCCCTACAGGACTAAATACTGTCACGTCACCCGCTGACCGCTATACCAGGACAAATTGTGGATAAAAAAAATCTGGTCCTGTGCATTACAATTTAGTAACTCCATGTGCCTCATATTAATAGCAGTTAACCCCATCATCTCCCTCACATTAACCCCTGTCTGCCTCACATAAGAGTTACTGATATGTGAGAGACATGGAGGTAATAATAAAGTATCTTCATTACCAGGGTCGGACTGGGGTGCCTAGGGCCCACCAGTGGGATTATTTCCAGGGGCCCACCCTACTGCCATATGTAATATCGCCCGTCCAGTTTTTGCCATTATACACGTTTAAAGTGCATTTTCACGCACAATACAGTGTGCAAACAGCTATGGCTACACTACTACTTCCTTCATGCAACCAAAGATCGCAGTGTCCCTTTGGGACTCTTTCACATTAGTGAATGGAGTCGCATTGGGTCACTCAGGTTGCAATGTGACTCCATTCACTAACATGAGTGAAAGAATCACAGGGCGACATCTTTGGTTGTATGACAGAAGTTATAGTGTAGAGATAGCCTTATGCTAGGTTCACAACAGCGGCAAGCTCTTCGTCATACAGGTCCACAATGGGACCAGAATGACGGAGAGGTGGACTATTAAAATGGCGGTTACACACAGACAGTGGCAGACCTCATTAACATAATGAGGTCCGCCAGGTGTCAGCCATTTTCAGGCAGATAAGGGTATGTTCACACATCAGTATGCCATCCATCCGTTTGAATTCAGTTTGACACTTCAAAACGGACTGATGGACATACTGATTGTATACTGACACCTTTTTATGCTGATAGCAAACGCTCTCCGTCCCCTAGAGGACAGATAAGGGGATTACAAGTAGCAATTGTAAACAGTGTAGAGATCAGTATGTGTACCAGTCCGTTTTGAAGTGTCAAACTGAATTCAAACGGACGGATGGCATACTGATGTGTGAACATACCCTAAGTCCTCAGCGTTTCTGAAACTTGGATATTGTTATGCTGGAGCTCTAGAAAAGGGCACCAGCATAACAATAGAGTGGGACATTATCTATGGGGTGGGTGGACTACAACTCTCAACAGTTCCAGGGCATCTGGAGCTGCTGGGAGTTGTAGTAATTGAAAGATTTGGGGGCATCTTTCGATTGTCCACCTCAGACAGCGGGGGGATTGGGGGTGCTAGCAGTACCATTACAATAAATCACAACATTACAATAAATACAATGCAGTAATATTTTGTGCAGTAATACTCACAGGAGACGTCTTCCCACATTTCCCATCTCTTCCCTTTGGACCGCCATAACCACTTCTTCCAGCTGTGACTTGACTCTGTAAAGTTTGAAACACAGACATCTTTGACTCCTCACTTCTCCACACATCCAGACCATATATATATATATATATATATATATATATATATATATATATATATATATATATATATATCACAGCAGCCCCTGCAGCCTATATTATGCCCCACGGTGGCACAATAGACTGTGGGGCATAATAGAGGTTGCAGGGGGGGCCACTGTAGGGCATAATAGAGGTTACAGGGGCCACAGTGGACCTTTCAAGCTCTATTATGCCCCACAGTTGCACACCCATGAACTATTATTATACTCGGGGGTCTTTTCTGACCCTGAGTATAATAATCGGAGCCCCAGGGGAGGTGAGAGAACATAATAAACACTGTTACTCACCTCGCCGGGATCTGATTTTACTCCTAGCAGGCTTTGGGCCTATATGGTAATATGTCAGACGTCACGTGGTCTGGGATATTACCATATAGGCCCAAAGCCTGAGCTAGCAGTAACATATAGGCCCAAAGCCTGTGGTAGCAGTAACAGCCTGTTACCATACAGGCCCAAAGCCTGTGCTCGCAGTAACAGGTTATTACTACTACCACAGGCTTCAGGCCTATATGTTACTGCTAGAACAGGCTTCGGGCCTATATGGTAATATTCCAGACCACGTGACGTCTGGGCATTAACATATAGCGCCGAAGCCAGCTAGGAGTAACACCGGATCCCGGAGAGGTGAGTAACACTGTTTATTATGTTCCCTCACCTCCCCTGGGGCCCCGATTATTATACTCGGGGGTCTGAAAAGACCCCTGAGTATAATATTAGCGGCAGTGGGATCGCGGCCTGGCCCGGGCCTATTCACTACCGCCCGCCGCGGCCTAAAGTACAAGGGGAAGCGGGGGCTGCAGTGAGCAGGTCCGGGTTGGTAAATAGGCCGCTGCCTGCTGGTAGATACTCCAGCAGGCAGCGGCCTATTATAAAACAAAAAAAAAAGTTATTATACTTACCGTCCGACCGCGCGCTGCTGCTCCCGCTGCTGCCGCATCCTCTTCTGTCAGACGTCTGTGTATCAGCGTAGGCGGCGTGATGACGCCGCCTACGCTGATACATAGATGGCTGAACAAGCGCAAGGAGATCGGTAGCTCTCCTTGCGCTGGTTCTTAGGATTAGGGGAGGGGCCCTAAGCGCCTCCCCTAATCCTCCTCTGACATGGGCAGGGGCCCGATTGAAATCATTTTAGCATAGGCAGGGGCCCGATCATCAATGGGGTGGTTAGGGGCCCGATCGGGCCCCTGCCTATGCTAAAATGATTAGTAGTATAGTCCGGGCCCGGGGGCCCACCGGGGGATCCCCCGGTGCTCCGGCGGGCCAGTCCGACCCTGTTCATTACTATTACCCCCATATGTCTCACATATCAGTAACTCTTATGGTGAGACAAACAGGGGTTAATGTGAGGGACATGATGGGTTTAACTGCTATTAATATGAGGCACATGGAGTTACTAAAACACAAGTAATCACCCCAAATGCCTGATAGTAATAAGTATAGTAACCCCAGTACGTACCTGTGTAAATTCAGTTTCATTTTCCTGGAGCAGTTTCTTCCTCTTCTGCTCTTGCAGGACGGCAGGGATAAGCCCCGCCTCCTCCTCTCATTGGTGGGCAGAGGACAGCAGAGAAAGGGAGGGGGAGAGAGGGGGGGAACGTCCTGAAGAGCTGACAGGAGCCAGACCTGCAGCTCCTGTGTCTCAGCCATTGCTGCAGCTTCGGGGCCCCCTGTTGGTGGAAAGTATTCGGGGGTCCGAAAAGACCTCCGAGCATAATGATAGCAGCAGTAGCAGCTGTCACCGGGCCCCTAATGTCCCGGGCCCTGTGGCAGCTGCTACCGTTGCTATGGTGGTAGTTACGCCACTGTTAACAATCTACTTTCCTGCCTGCATGATTTGTGTGGGCAGCACGCGGCAAGCACACGGACCCCATTATAGTCTAAGGGGTCCGTGTGCTTTCACTGCACAGTGCTTGCAGTTGCATTTGGTATTCCGTTCAGGGGGTGCCTATGCGGACTCCCCGAATAGAATACCGAATACAGATGTGAACGAGGGGTAAGAGATTATTGGGGCTGCAGATCCTTCACACAGTGCATCATCCTGAATATAGGTCATCACTAAAAAGGAGCAGTATAGGGTCTTTTACTATAGGAATAGTGGCTGCTGTATTGTGGTTCAATTGTAGCAGAAGTGTGATCTTTAATGCAGATCAAACTGCGTTTTCAATGTGCGTTAGCCGACAAGGTCCAGCTATACACTTTAAATAGCTATCGGCTAAATACTCATTCAGCTAACAGCATACATGTGATAGGTAGGAGAGTAATTATTATTATTATTATTATTATAATATCGAAATTCAACAGCCCGTCAATTATGGCACTTGACATCTACTGTTGCTGAAATGTTGTAACACTTCAATACACTTTAGAGATTGAGCTAGTACCATCAAAAGCAATGGGTACAACTAATATAAATGGAATACGTATAGCCAGCTTTGTAGCTTCTCCTTAAAATGTCATGCGGATTGGGCAGTCAGTGTGGGCTAGCTTATGATCTCTGGAGAGTAGTCGGCTCCTTCTTTTGATGTTTGGAGTGTCCGTATCATAGACACTGGGGTTGCCACCAGTCGGATGTCCCTGTCAGAGTGATAAAATGTTGCAACTGCAGCACTTAGGTTATGTTCACTCAGTGTCTCATTCATGAAGGTTTTAGTATGAATTCCATGTTGGAATGTGCTAGAATAAAACATTTGCTATCTGCGTCTTTTTGTTTTGGCTAAGGCTCGACGTTGTGGAAAAGCAGCTTTTTTGTAGCAGATTTTGCTGCAGAGCTTCCTAGATATTATCAATTTTTTCTGTAGCCAATACTAGGCTTGGCTTAAAAGTAGCAAAATCTGCAACAAAAAAAGCAGAGTTTCCATAAGTGGGATGCAGCAAAAAAGCGATGTGGGAAAAACCACTGTGGCAATGCATTGCAGTTTTTCCCACAGAAAGGAGGAAACCTCTGCGGACTATGATTCCATTATACCTATAGGGAAACCACCAGTGTTTCTGTAGGTATAATTGAAATGTGGCGTTTTCCAAAACCGCAACGGTTTTGGAAATTGCAATGTGTCTGCTGCGCATATTTTTCCACAGTGTATGGATCAGATTTGCTAGAATCCCATCCAGTATGCAGGGACTGAAAAAAGCTGCTTTTTTTTCAACGGCATTTCCGGCACGTTAAAACTGCAGTATCTACAGCACATGGGGCCCTGGCCTCAAATTGTAAACCATGCCCTAATTCATTCTGTGTTGCAGGAAAAAAGTTCCAATTCCAAAAACTACATTGAATCCATGACAAGCGGGACTGGCCACCTGCTTATCAGCCCTTTTGTATAGGGTTACTTCTTCATACCAATCCGTGACAGTTCACACTACAAAACAGTAGCCTATATCTAAGCTTCAGCCTTGCATCTCTGTTGTCGATTCTGGGACTGTTTTTTCCATATGGGCCCTTACAATTCGATGTTTCCATGTTTTTAGCATTGTTAGATGAGGTAACTTACAGTAGATCCTATGATTCCTAGGATTTCTCTATCTGCCATGAGCTTGTATGTGTTTCTCTCTTGTTATATACTACTGTACCATCTATGAAACTGTATCACTGAAATTTCCCCATTGTGGGACTATTAAAGGATCATCTTATCTTATCATGAAAATGTCTTATATATTCGGTAATAAATATTTTCTTCTATGGACAGACATATGCAAGCCTGCAATTGCTCATCGGGACTTGAGCAGTGACAACATCTTGGTGACTGCAGATTCCACTTGTGTGATAACAGATTTTGGGTTATCTGTAGTTCTGGAGAATGGTCACACAAAAAAGAAGCCACGGGATGAGGCGATATTAAATATGGTAGGTGAGGGGTACACCGAGAAGTAGTAGCACAACTCAGAACCTTCAAAGGATTATTACCATTGCTGGATCTAAAAGGACTATGCTAAGAGAACAATGGGATTTGTGTTAATATGGTCATCTCTGATAATCTGGGGAGGGATTAAAGACCAGAAGTACTTGGTTTCTGGAGCATAATGGTTTAATGATTTATGGATTGAAATGCTTATATTTAGCTTAGGTCCCTTGCACACGACCGTGGCCTTAAGCCTCTTGCAGATGACCGTGGCAGAGATCAATGTGCTATCCGTGTTTTTGACCTATTCATCTCTATAGGCCCTTACACATGACCGTGAATTTCATGGTCTTGTGTGTGGGCCGACAGTCTGGGCCACAAAATATAAAACACGTAAGGGGTGTGCCTTTAGATGTGACTAGAGATGAGCGAGTAGTGTTGGGATCAGCCGATCCGAACAGCACGCTCGCATAGAAATGAATGGACGTAGCCGGCACACGGGGGGTTAAGCGGCCAGCCGCCGTCAAAGTGGGAGTACCAGGTGTGTCCATTCATTTCTATGGAGCGTGCTGTTCGGATTGGCTGATCCGAACAGTACTCGCTCATCTCTAGATGTGACATTATGCACCAAAATTTTGGCACTTTTTAAAAAAAATAAATATACTACGTCAACAAAGAGAGTAAACAATGGACTAGACTAGACAGCCTAAAATGTACCAGATTTGTCACTCAGCATTATACAGTGATACATCTGGAACAGTATAAGACTCCAGTCTATTTGACACTATTAATAAATCTGTTCCGTTGGGTTTTGACATAATCATACTGACCCAGAAAATAAACTCTCAGAACTGAGTGGTGTAACAATAAATAAATAAAACTAAGCCTTTATTAATAAATATATTAAAAAGTTAAACGTCTCCTAAATTGATAAGACACTTACATGCAGAATAGGGCGGGTTTACATCTGCGTCCGTGCGCGCTTTAGCCAATTCAGCTGGGTTTCCGACTTCTGCCCCGAGAAACTGGACAGGGGCTGGAAACCCGGCAGTCAGTTTTCAAACCCATTCAAGTGAATGGGTTCAAAAAGTGAACACCCGGGAGCGTTTTGTACCTGCCCACGGTGAAACGAGGTTTTTTAACCAGACAAAAAGTCAGACATGCAGGACTTTGTGTCCGGTTAAAAAAAAAGGTGCACTAATCTATACACTTGCGTATACCCAAGAAGGGATTAATAACACTCAGTTCTAACATACAGATGTTAGAATAGGTTCCTTTGTCCCTATTACGCTTCCATTGAACAGTCTCCTCCTCTCCTTCTGTCTCTGTCTCTATCTCCATTCCCTCATAGATTGTAAGCCCTCGCGGGCAGGGCCCTCTACCCCACTGTGCCAGTCAGTCATTGTTAGTATTATATCTACCTGTATATTTTGTGTATTGTATGTAACCCCCAAATGTAAAGCACCATGGAATTAATGGTGCTATATAAATAATAATAATAATAATAATAATAATAATTCAGCCTGAGAGCCCCTCAACAAACACACTCAACGCATTTCCCTTGCATGTCGCAGGTTCATCAGGAGTTCTAATATTGGTCCCTAATGACTATATTGCACCACTGCTAGATGGAACCTATATCCCGTGGATATGCAGCGATAATGATGATTTACATCTAGGTATCTTTTTATCAATTTAGGTGACATCTTCACTTTTTTATCTATTTATTAATAAAGGCTAAGTCTTGTTTATTTCCTCCTATACCATTCAGGTCTGAGAGTCCGTTTGAGGTGGAATGGTTGAGCACCCTCTATGAAGTATATTTTGGTGACCAGAAAATAAACCTGTTATATACGCTGCACAATGTATATTGCAATAAACAATTCCCCCCCCCGACCGACGACGAAGCCCTCGACCGACCCCCTCCTACGCATTCCTGCTCGCTCTATTATGCCCCATAGTGGCCCCTGCATACAGTATTATGCCCCATAGTGGCCCCTGCACACAGTATTATCCCCCATAGTGGCCCCTGCACACACTATTATCCCCCATAGTGGCCCCTGCACACAGTATTATGTCCCTTAATGGTCCCTGCACACAGTATTATGTCCCTTAGTGGCCCCTGCACACACTATTATGTCCCTCAGTGGCCCCTACACACAGTATTATCCCCCATAGTGGCCCCTGCACACAGTATTATCCCCCATAGTGGCCCCTACACACAGTATTATGCCCCACTGTGGACACCCATAAACAATTATTATACTCTGGGGTCTTTTCAGATGTTACTCACCTATCTCCCGATTCAGCCGGTAACGGCCTATTAAAAAAAAAAAAAAAAAAAAAAAAAGCAGCGGTAGTGGCTGTCACCGGGCCCCTAATGTCCTGGGCCCTGTGGCAGCTGCCTCTGCTGCTATGGCGGTAGTTACGCCACTGCGTTGTACAGATAAATATTGCCAGAAATCTCTTCTCTTTATAAATATTTAGAACTCCTGGATGATACAAAGTAACACTTGGTCAATAAATGGTTAAACAACTGCGGATCATTCCAATCTAGCTTTTTCTCTCCCATTTAGGAAAATTTTTAAGTTTATTTTAATTTTCAGTTTGCACATAAATCCTGAAAAAGCAGCAATAGAGCAGTGTGAATGAATGTGTGAGATGTGTTACCTCTCTGTGTGAAGCACGCTTGTGTGGGGCGTGATGTAACAAGAAATATTTTCCTTCTAAACAGCATGAAAAAAAATGTATGTATTACTTCTTATAGCTGCACAGTTGTGTTCCTACAGACACGGCAATAAGTGTCAGTAAATAAGGTAAATATGGGCGTCCATGTTCAGACAGCTTTATAGTCTGATGTACACATAATATGTCTGCTGACAGTGGGCTAGGTCCTATACGATGTATATACATGCAGAGTCTTCATCTTCGATTGGTAAAATCCATTGATGAATTTTTAATTTTACATTGACAGATAGGAACGTTACGCTATATGTCTCCTGAGATGTTGGACGGATCCTTAAATCTTATGTCCTGGGAACAGGCTTTGACTCAGGCGGATGTATATTCACTAGGCCTCCTGCTGTGGGAAATATTTAGTCGCTGTAATGATTTGTATGCAGGTAAGACATCCGTTTATCTAACTTACTAATATATCATTTGTAAGAAAGAGTTAGTGAAATTTCTGCTCTTTGTATGCTTAGGAGTCCAGTGGGCGGTCTCACTCAGTAATAGGAGGCTGTCCCTGTATGAGCATTGGCTGTCACTGATAAGGACCGCCCACTTGGCACTTAAATACAAAAAAATTGTGATTTAAATGAGTAAGTTACAAATTATACAATCTTTTCTCTGAAAGCTCATCCTGCTTTGTGACATGCTGCTGCTAGACAGGACTGCATGTTCATTGTGAAAGGTCCACTTTAAAGGGGCTCTATCAGCAAAATTATGCTAATAGAGCCCCACATATGCGTGAATAGCCTTTAAAAAGGCTATTCAGCCACCGTAAATGTTATATTAAACGCCGTCCCGTTTTTAAATAAAAGCATTAAAACATATATGCTAATCTTACCGAACGTGCACCATGGGCGGGGATGCACGGTGCTACGTCAGCTTCGGGCACGCCTACCTTTTCTGTCTTCTTGTAGTAACGCCCTCTGGTTCCGTGTCTTCTTCCGGCTTCTTCTCTTCAAATCCCGCGCCTGCGTAGCAGCGCTTCCCTCTGGAGCGCTACTGTGCAGGCTCACTGAAAAGTAAAATGGCGAGTGAGCCTGCGCAGTAGCGCTCCGGAGGGAAGCGCTGCTAAGCAGGCGCGGGATTTGAAGAGAAGAAGCCGCAAGACACGGAACCAGAGGGCGTTACTACAAGGAGACAGAAGAGGCAGGCGTGCCCGAAGCTGACATCGCATCGTTTATCAATTTGCATATATGTTTTAATGCGTTTATTTAAAAACGGGACCGGGGGTTAATATAACATTTATGGTGCCTGAATAGCCTTTTTAAAGGCTATTCACGCATATGTGGGGCTCTATTAGAATAATTTTGCTGATAGAGCCCCTTTAAGTATTTCTTCACTGGAAATAGGGTTAATATATGAAACCTGTTTCTGATCTTATGGCATTAAAGAAAATTAAAAGGAAATCTCTAAAGACCTATCGCTCAAAGACCATTACTATGTGGTTGTATGCAGGGCTCCAGTCTGGTGCTCCTTTGTAAAATCCCATATGTGACCAGTATACAATGAATTAAAAGAATTGAGAAGTATAAAAGAAGGACTTGGCCTCTGTTCAGACAAATGATGTCTCATGGCCGTCACACGGCTGCATTAAAATCAATTAGCGTAATTGGGACTATTCACATGATCAATTTTTTAGACGGTTTGTTTGAACAGATCATCAAAAAACCAGACATACTATTTTTCTCATTTTAACTAAACCCTTTACCCCTTCCCGACATCCTATTCCAGAGGATGTCGGGGCTTTAAATATGGCAGCCGCTCAGGAACTGAGCAGCCGCCGGGTCTCGTAAATCATCTGCATGCCTCATGGTCTAGGTGTCTAAACAGAAATCTACACCAGCTCTTTGCTGACATAGATTTTTGGCAAAATTTATATCAGAAATCTGGCGTAAATTATCATTCTGATGGTGAACCCATGCTTGGAGGAAAGTGGCGTGTGAGGTGAAGAACTTTAAATTCTCACTTGTATGTCAGTTTTCTGGGCCCATAAGCAATGAAAAAAATCAGCCCCTGTACGTATAAAGCTAGCCTTGTTAAAGTGACATCCAGCAGATGCATGACATGGGCATAAGGCGCTGTTCACACTGCAGGTTTGGTGTATATAGTGCAAAATGTTCTTGACATATGTAGCAATCATGTCCAAAGACTTGAACTATGACCCTGGCATACTTCTGCTTTGGCATACATTGTTTTCCAAGACCACAAAGTTTCTTACTAGTAAAGGATGTTGCAAAATGTAAGTGTTTTTTTTGTTTTACTATGGTAGTCAATAGGCAATGTATGAGAACAGCCAGATGTGAACTGCAAGTGCAGTGTGGATGGATCCTAAAATAGGCTATGGCTGCTTTTAATTCGCAAGCATGGGTCCATGATGATTGATGCACACATGATGGAACATGGTGTCTCTATGAGACCCATATAAAAAACCCACTTGCATGATGTGTGCCTCGTGTGAGTAGACACAGTACTATATAAATCACATAAGGTGGCTCACAAAGATTTTTTATAGTCAGCAATTTTTTTTTTGCATTGTTCCAATGGTGGTTAAATAACTCTGTGACTTATATCAGACCACCAGTGTCCTGAGTTTCGAGTGGCCTTTTTGGACGAGTTGGGACCAAACCCCACCTTAGATGAGTTGCGATCATTTGTGGTAGAGAACAAGCAACGTCCCCAAGTACCCAGAAACTGGAGTAAGAATCCGCAGGTAAACTATGTTCTGAAAACCGAAAAAGAAATACAATTACATCACACCCATCCCTCTTATATTGCCCTGGATGTAGACATGGTGATCTGGATAAAGATGTCTCTTGTCTTACTGCAATCGGAGATGTGAAAAACTGCAGAAATTAGAGATGAGCGAACCTCTCAAGATCCATTTCATTTTAGGTTCAAGTGGCTCAGGTCCAAGGTTACTTTATAGTCGAACAAGTTTGGTATAAACCACACCTTAAATTGGATTAAAATATATTGTATAAGGCTAAGGGCCCATGATTCGGAAACGCAGCATTTTTTGTTGAAGATTTTGCTGCAGATTTTGAACCAAGGTCAAGAGTGGATTTAATAGAAGGAAAATGTCTAAGAGCTTCCTTTATATGTTTCATTCCTTTCAAGTCACTTCTGATTTTGGCTCAAAAGACTAGAACAAAATTCCACAATGTGGGGCCTTAACAGGGCCGGCTCCAGGTTTTTATGGGCCCTTGGGCGACAGAGCCTCAGTGGGCCCCCTTGTGGAGGAGGCAGGAGGACGCTGCTGCGGCTGGACGAAGCGAGTGACATCACGCAGGAGTGCGGCGTCACCTACGCCATACCTCCCAACTTTTGAAGAGTAGAAAGAAGGACAAAATGTGCGGCGCGTTGTGCGCACCGTGGCAGATTTAGCTCCACCCACTTTTGTGTTGACTCCGCCCATTCTCATTCATTTTTCATGTGCTCCCACACAGTATAATCCTACTACAGTCACCCGTAAATTAAATCCCCCCCCTCCATCTCTCCCTCAGTTTCATATACACCCTTCCTCTGCCCCCAGTGTCATGTCCCCCCCTCCATCTCTGTCCCCAGTTTCATGCCGTCCCCCCCCTTTATCTGCCCCAGTGTCATGCCGTTCTCTCCCCCCTTCATCTTCCCCAGTGTCATGCCGTTCTCCCCCCCTTCATCTTCCCATGTCATGCCGTTCTCCCCTCTCCCCTTCGTTTGCCCCCAGTTTTATGGGTCCCCTTCATTATGTTCCACCTTAAAGGGGTATTCCCACGTCGCATACTCACCAGTCTTCACTTCTGTAAAATCTTCTTTCTTCCTGGTTTCTTGCATCATTTGGTGGGCGGGGTTTCACATGCAACTTGTCGTTTAGCTCCACCCCCAAATTTGCATGTAGCTCCGCCCACCCATGTTGGACTTTGAAGTACAGGCAGGAGCAACTCCATTCTGTGTTACATACAGAGACTGCCTGTCTCTGCCATAATGAACACAATTGAATTAGCTAACCTGATAACTGGGAGAACAGAAGAAATGAAAGCAGCTCCTCTCCCCTATCTGAGAGCAGGACCTAGGTCATGTGGTGTAGACACAGGAATAGCTAGAAACACAGGCTCGCTCCCGTGCACTTAGCCCCATCCTCCTCCCCCCCCCCCCCCCCCCCCCGAGAGCAGACAGCTACATCACTTGACTTTTGAGCAGATAATTCAAGGGCTTTGTCAACAATGAATTGAATAAAGTAAGATAATGGACAAACAAAGCAGTTTTGCTGAAGCAATGTATTTAGGAAAAGTCTTACATCCACAATAACAAGCAGTATAGGTAGGCTCCTTGTGATGGGACAACCCCTTTAATGTTTAACCCGTAAATTAAATCCCCCCCCTCCATCTCTGCCCCCAGTTTCATGTCCCCTCCTCCATCTCTGTCCCCAGTTTCATGCTGTTCTCCCCCCCTTCATCTGCCCCAGTGTCATGCTGTTCTCCCCCCCCCTTCCTCTGCCCCAGTGTCATGCCGTTTCCCCCTCTTCATCTGCCCCAATGTCATGCTGTTCTCTCCCCCCTTCATCTTCCTCAGTGTCATGCCGTTCTCCCCCCCCCCTTCATCTTCCCATGTCATGCCGTTCTCCCCTCCCCCCTTCGTTTGCCCCCAGTTTTATGGGTCCCCTTCATTATGTTCCACCTTAATGTTTAACACAAACACACTCACCTTCCAACACTCCCCCCACTGCTCTCTCCGCTCTCACTCCACTCACATAGTTGTAGGCCCGATGTGACGTCATCACATCGCACCTACAAATGCAGAAGCCGGACCACAGCGTTAAAACAGGAGCTGAGCTGTGACAACTCCTGCTTTAATCGCCTATGTATTCAGCTGCTGACGGCAGACAGGCATTGACACAAACCCTAAAAAAGAATGTTATCTACTTACGCATTATGCACGCTGGGTGGGCATTCAGGGTGTGTCTTCATCTTCATCCCCGCCTCTTCTTCCTCCGATGTCCTCCGGTCCTGTCCTCCTCTGGCGCTCGCGAACGGACATTGATAAAAAAAAATGGCCTGGGCGCATGCGCAGTAGCATGCGGCTTCTACTACGGCTACTGCGCATGCGCCCAGGCTATTTTTTTTTTTTTATCAATGCCTGTCTCTATTGCTGCAGCAGTCAGGCTCATGAAATGATGAATAACACATCCAACCCCTACTACATCCCCAGCCATCACTGAAATGTCCCGTGTTCCTGCACAGAACATTTTACAGTCCTATGAAAAAGTTTGGGCACCCCTATTAATCTTAATCATTTTTAGTTCTAAATATTTTGGTATTTGCAACAGCCATTTCAGTTTGATATATCTAATAACTGATGGACACAGTAATATTTCAGGATTGAAATGAGGTTTATTGTACTAACAGAAAATGTGCAATATGCATTAAACCAAAATTTGACCGGTGCAAAAGTATGGGCACCTCAACAGAAAAGTGACATTAATATTTAGTAGATCCTCCTTTTGCAAAGATAACAGCCTCTAGTCGCTTCCTGTAGCTTTTAATCAGTTCCTGGATCCTGGATAAAGGTATTTTGGACAAACAATTCAAGTTCAGTTAAGTTAGATGGTCGCCGAGCATGGACAGCCCGCTTCATATCATCCCACAGATGTTCAATGATATTCAGGTCTGGGGACTGGGATGGCCATTCCAGAACATTGTAATTGTTCCTCTGCATGAATGCCTGAGTTGATTTGGAGCAGTGTTTTGGATCATTGTCTTGCTGAAATATCCATCCCCGGCGTAACTTCAACTTCGTCACTGATTCTTGAACATTATTCTCAAGAATCTGCTGATACTGAGTGGAATCCATGCGACCCTCAACTTTAACAAGATTCCCGGTGCCGGCATTGGCCACACAGCCCCAAAGCATGATGGAACCTCCACCAAATTTTACAGTGGGTAGCATGTGTTTTTCTTGGAATGCTGTTTCTTTTTGGACGCCATGCATAACGCCTTTTTTTATAACTAAACAACTCAATCTTTGTTTCCAAAATGAAGTTGGCTTCTCCAAATGTGCTTTTGCATACCTCAGGCAACTCTATTTGTGGCGTACGTGCAGAAACGGCTTCTTTCTCATCACTCTCCCATACAGCTTCTCCTTGTGCAAAGTGCGCTGTATTGCTGACTGATGCACAGTGACACCATCTGCAGCAAGATGATGCTGCAGCTCTTTGGAGGTGATCTGTGGATTGTCCTTGACTCTTCTCACCATTCTTCTTCTCTGCCTTTCTGATATTTTTCTTGGCCTGCCACTTCTCGGCTTAACAAGAACTGTCCCTGTGGTCTTCCATTTCCTTACTATGTTCCTCACAGTGGAAACTGACAGGTTAAATCTCTGAGACAACGTTTTGTATCCTTCCCCTGAACAACTATGTTGAACAATCTTTGTTTTCAGATCATTTGAGAGCGGGCTGTCCATGTTCGGCGACCATCTAACTTAACTGAACTTGAATTGTTTTGTAGAAAGAAATGGTCCAAAATCCCTTCATCCAGGATCCAGGAACTGATTAAAAGCTACAGGAAGCAACTAGAGGCTGTTATCTTTGCAAAAGGAGGATGTACTAAATATTAATGTCACTTTTCTGTTGAGGTGCCCATATTTTTGCACCGGTCAAATTTTGGTTTAATGCATATTGCACATTTTCTGTTAGTACAATAAACCTCATTTCAATCCTGAAATATTACTGTGTCCATCAGTTATTAGATATATCAAACTGAAATGACTGCTGCAAACACCAAAATATTTAGAACTAAAAATTATTAAGATTAATAGGGGTGCCCAAACTTTTTCATAGGACTGTATATACTGCAAAAGTTATTATTGTTTGGTGACTCTGCAAAAGTTTGGTACTTCTGTAATCCTACGTAAGGATATCCTATTATAGGGTACGGAGAGCAACCTAAATGGTTTTTCTATTAAAACACTTATCCCCTCTCCACATGAGAGGAGATAAGTGTCAGATAAAGAAGGTCCAACTTCTAAGTCCCCCAGTGATCAGAAGAACAGGGGTAGGTAAGTCCCCCATGCTCCCACCTTCTGAATGGAGTGCCAGTGTGCTTGTGTGACCGGCGCTCCATTACCACGTATACATTCAAATGTCCACACAGAGGAATTTGGCAATGGCTTTGAGGCGGGCTCAGCTTCCATACTGCATAAGCCTCCCAGTGAGTTCAAGTCAGTCTTGTTGCAGCTTTGTGAGCCACATTTATCTGAGCCTAATCGGTGATTAATAGCCGCAGTAGTAAGCCAGAAGGCCACTAAGAGGTGGAAGTCCACCACAAACTCCTCTTCACTTTCCACCATGTGAACTCGCCCTATGGCACGACTAAGTGTTCTTCTCATGTTGGAACGAGTTTTCAGCAGAATGCACCTGGATGACACTTTCAGTGACATCTGAATGCATTCAGTTATGAATTCATGTCTATGGAGGCTTCCAATCTGTTCTGTCCGATGACATGGATGATTATAGAACAGGTCATATCCTCCTCTGTATCATTGGAATGGAATGGATCAGAAGCCCCATAGACGTGAATGCATCACGGAATGGAGCGACATATAAGTGTCATCCGATCACAAGTCTTATCCGAGTGCATTCCATCGCAAACTCAGCCCCACATCAAATGCATGCTCAGTTGTGCAGGAGGTCTTACACTGCCAAAAGGCATAAAACAAACTATCATAAAATACTAGACATTATAAAATATAATATGTGAAAATACATTATAAATACAAGTTCTAAATACTGTCCTTTTCATATAGTTATTCAAGACATTATGGGAAACATTGGAAGATTGCTGGGACTCTGACGCTGATGCTCGCCTGACCGCCCACTGTGTACAGCAGAGACTGTGTAACCTTCTCGCTACACCCATCAGCTTGCTGCCACAGGACAGTATATGTCTAAATCTTGGGGTCTCAGGATAAAGTCAAAACAAATAAATGTTATAATTCTGATCCTTTAAGTTATCTTTGGTTTACAGTTATAGAGGACAACTGTGCAAAAAATACTAAATTACTGCTGTCGCCCCCATTGTTTACACTGCAGAGCAGCTAGCAGTTAGTGAGACTGTCATTCAAGCCATGTAGATGGGATCTGTTTTGAAACTACACGATGACGCGATATTGTAGTAGAACCAGCGTAGATTGAGGGACATTGGAAATCCAGCAGATGGTGGGTGCGAAGAAATAGTAAGGAATCAGTAAGATAACATAGAAAAATAGATGATTGACAGTACAGAAAGCCCCCGTGATCCATCTAGTCTGCCCTTATATAATTTCCATTATATCTTAGGACAGACATGTTTATCCCACTTACTGTAGATTCTCCAACCACATCTGCTGCAGGTTTGTTCCAAGCCTCATCTATACGCTTTCAGTGAAATAACATTTGCTGACATTGCTTCTGATCTTCCCTCCAACTAATTTCAGATTGTGCCCCTTGTTCTTGTATGTAGTTTTCCTGTTCTGAACCATATTTATACTTTTAACATATTTAAAGGTTTTTATCATTCCCCCTTTCCCTTCTTTCAAGGCTTTACTGATTAATTTCTTTAAAGCTGAGGCCCCACGTTGCAGAAATGCAGCTTTTTTGTTGCAGATTTTTTTGCGTTTTTCTTTTTAGTCAAAGCAAAGAATGGCTACAGAAGGAATGGGAAAGATATAGGAAGTTCTTATACTTCTACCTTCTACTCCATCCACTCCTGGCTTTGGCTCATAAAATGCAGCAAAATCTGCAACAAAAAAGCTGCGTTTCCGCAACGCGGGGCCTCAGCCTAAGCCTCTCTTGATAGGTTTTATGTTTCAGACCGTTCACTGTTTTTGTAGCCCATCTTTTCACCTGTGCTATTTTTTGTATTATGTATGTATTATCTATATGGGGGAGTTTGCTATTGTATCACATCTACCTCGACCTATGATTTTAACCACTGGTTCACCCTACCACCATGCAACCAACTGTGGACATCAGCTTGAAAAAGGTCTGGGTCAAAACCAAGATGCAGCCTATTATTGGACCTGGACTCTGTATGTTTTATCAATTTAGTGGATGGATTAATACCATCCATACACTGTAACATACATGAACCTTCAGAAGCTATAAGATGTGAATGTTAATAAACACTACTTGAATTAGCATCTGAAGTGCCTGTTGTCTTTTCAATATTGAAAAAGAGTGACCGAGTTTTAGCCATGTGTTGACCGGATTTACAGAAAGGAGCAGTACGTCTAGCTATACAATTACCTATGCTTCTAGGAGTCCCTGCATCCCAGCAGCATACTGTCCCATACTATGATCAGTCTGTCACTGGCATGCAGGGACTCCTGACAGTATAGATAACAATAATGCTAGGAGTCCCTCTCCCGGCGTGATGTTAAAGAGGACCTTTCACCATCTGGTGCACATGCGGTTTAATACACCACTAGAAAGCCGACAGTGCACTGAATTCAGCGCACTATCGACTTTCCTCTTCTGTGCCCCCGGTGAAGAGCTATCGGTGCCAGTACCGCAGCTCTTCACTGTCAGTAAACGCCACTGTTACAAGCGTTCCCATTGAAGTGAATGGGAAGTGTTCGGCAGTCTGCCGTAATGCCGGCATGTACGGCTGTGATACACGCCCGGCGTTACTCCGTGTGAATGCCCCCTTAAACCGCATGTGCCCCAGATGCTGAAAGCTCCTCTTTAAGGCTGGTATATCTGGTCAGTACATGAACAGAGTTTCATGGGTGAAACTCAATTGTGTTAATGTGGGATTATCTGGCGGTGTGTATTGGATTTCTATGGTAAACCAGGGTAGAACCCACGCGTCAAGCTTATCTTGTCTACATGATACCTATTTGGATACACAATAGTGCTGATGAGACTATTTCAGTTTATACAGCTAGATACATATGTACATTATTACATTTGTATTGTTTCTAATGCCAAGGACACTTTTAAACTATTTATACTATAGATAAGAAAACTTCAGAGAATGATATAAAACCTGTTATTCTGGTATGGGGCAGAAATAGTTACACATATCATGAAATTGGGGCAGTAAACTCTCCCTTCCTTACGTCATTGCAGTCAGTTTCCCTGTATCAGCAGAGTCCCTGGTAATTCCGTCCTGTTCCCTGTTAACTCTTTTGATGTCACATCACCTGCACACCAGAAGTGCCCGTAGCATATTTGGTGTTTGGAGTTGGTGAGTGCCGACATTTATTTTCTCATGTTTATGACTAAATCCTTCAATCTGGCCATAAAGAAACTCCTACACACTAAAATAGACTGACACTTGACAATTATGTAAGGGTTGCCTCTGCAGTAGTTACCTCATTTAGGGCATGTTCACACTGAGTTTTTTTGGTCAGGATTTTGAGGCCGTATCAGCCTCAAAATCCTGACCAAAATCAATCAATGGGAGCCGGTCAGTTCTTTTTTCCGGTAGCCGGTTTGTTCCGGCTCCCGGAAAAAGAAGCGAGGTGCTCATTCTTCGGGGTCAATTCGCCTCACGATTCGGCCTGAAGACACACCCTCCTCACAACTAGGCCCATTCATTGGGCCTAATCCGGAATGGAGTACGCTACTGGATGCCGGTGCAGTGCACCAGCATTCAGTCGCGGCTACCCGTATTTCGGATAGGAACCTGAGGCGGCTTCTGCCTCAGGTTCCGGTTCAAAATACCCCATGTGAACTTACTCTTACATCACAGACATAATTACATTAGACGATAACACCTCTATACATACATTGTATCCATTACTGGCAACAGATGATGTCACAGCTTATCTACTTCTCTCCTTGCACAGAACATGTCACCAGAACTCTTTCATACACCTCAATGAGGTGGCTCCATTGCTGGCTATGGCACTGACATGGCATGGAAAAAAAGATTGCACAGATTTGCCACAGACTTTGCATGTTTTGAGCTGAAAATACAACACATCTCAGTTCTATTTAATATACCGTACTGTGCAAAAGGCAGGTGTGGAAAAATGCTGCAAAGTAAGAATGCTTTCAACAATATAAGTGTTAATAGTTATGTCAATTAACATGATGTGAATGAACAAAGAAATCTAAATCCATGAATATTTGGTGTCACTGCCTTTGCCTTCCGTGAATTCTTCTAGGTTCACTTCTGCAGCAACCCAGTGAACACTGCTAAATGTGTTGTTTGTGTTGTGTTCTTATATACCACAATACTGTATATTGTGTTTTGTACTGTATTTTATATTGTTTTGCAGCTTCCCGTTTGTGTTTCCTGCTGATTTTATGGAGTACTCATTCCATGGTGGGGATGGCACACCACTCATTTTAGGACTTAGTTCCTTTTAGACTTCTGGCCAATCCCTGGAACAGGGTTTATTGGAGGAGATGGAAGTCTCCAGAGTTAGCAGTTAGTCTAGTCCTACAAGCAGAGCAGACCCCTTGCTCAGAAACTGTGCAGCCCCTGAGGAAAAGTATCGGGATCTTTTCAAAGCCAGTGTCTGAATACTGGCTCTGAGACAGGAAAGAAGAGCTGTCCAAACACTTGAGAGGATCCTTAGGTGGTCAGGAGAGGAGAGAGAAGCCTCCGCCATTTGGAGGAGAAGTTGAGGTTTTCAGAGCCTTCCAGCCAGGACCATGCAATATATACTGTAGGTAGACAGGGATCCTTGGGACTTCATATCAACCCTCATATACAGTACATAGTGGGTGAGACAGAGAATAGACTTACTGGAAGGAATATAAAAGACAATATGTGCCATTTATTCCTGGCCATCCCTCGTAATAAGTCCAGTACAAGCCACCCACTGGAGGACTCCAAACTACTACTCCCAATCTGGAAGCTGCATTGGTCCCTTACTACTTCAGTAATGTTACATCATTGACTGAACTGCACTGCTGCCTTCTGAGTAATTCCTCAACTTACCATCAGGGCCCTTCTGAATACTATCACAAGACCCAAGAAAGAAGAGGATACCACTTCAACTGGAAGCTCCAAGGGGGGATCCACAACCATTAGGTACATCTCAGGCCCCATCAACACTGCCCTTCCTGAGAGAGTTGAGTGCCTTTAGCCTACTGGTGACATCACAGATACTACATCCCATCCTTTGGTTCCCACCATTGGGTAGCAGAACTTGCAGACAGTTTTTGAAGAAACTTTGAGGGGAGGGAGATTGTTCCAGACATCTCAGTGAACTAAGCCTGGATCTTCTGTGGATGTAGACTTCATCAGATCCTTCTATCTCTTCATGTAATCGCAGACAGACTGGATGATGAGATCAGGATTCTGTGGGCACCATATCATCACTTCCAGCATTCCTCCGCCAGAGAGTGGTCATACTAAATACTGATGTGATTTATATTCCTTTTTATACATTCACTTAAACAAGTTCATTTCTTAAGGATTTGTACTTAGCAGCACTTTTTCCACACCTGCCTAAAACATCTAGAAAACACTGTTACACACTGTGTGAAAAAGTTACACAACTTCATGAATCTAATGTTAGGATAGGTTGTTTGGAATCTAGTAAATTAAGTTTTTTAGGTAGCATTCATACAAATAAACCTATGAACAAATGGAACAAATGTATAAAACCAATACATTTACAAAAACTTGGTCATGAGATCAAGGAAACCAACATGGTCTCTCATATATTTGTATTTTACGTTGTAATATCCCTTTTATGGCTGTTGACACACTTGTATTACATGAATTTTCTGAATAAAAGGAGTATTACTTTATTAAAGCGCCCTGTACATATAGTAGGTCTATATAGTGCCCATATAATAGTGCCATAGCAGTTTTCAAACTATACCGGGTTCCAGTGTTCAAAATATAGCTGTACAGTGCCCAAATAATACTGTCATGTGGCAGGGAAATAATACTTTCATACATAATAATTCCAACATAAAATGCTGCTACAATACTGACATGGAGGGTGCATATATAAACCTTCTTCACTTAGAATATTTAGCACCATATCATCATATATTGCTTTTCTTTATGACATTGCCCCATGATTTCCTAATGGTGCTAAATTTATTGTAGATATGCGGACACAATTCTGCCACAGTGGGTATATATATAAATCTCTCTCCTCTGCTGAAGAATATTCAGAACCACATCACCATATATTGCTTTTCTTCATGACACTGCCCGAGGTGTTTTATTTACTGTAAATGTCCTTAAATGGTTTATGCATATGACCCCGTATGTCTGTGAAATGTCACATTTTACAATGCAGATGTATCAGAGCAGTGATGTCCCAGCACAGTACTAAGGCATAACACAACCTGTCATTTCTCAGTATAATATTCTTGCAGTCCCATCCACATTGCGCTGCTAGGAGCATAGTAGGCATCAGGGAAAAATAATACCAAATATATATTGTGTCGCTTCACCTGCACAGATTTATTAATATTGTCAGTGTCTGGGGTTGCTAGGTGGGGTGGCATAGACACAAAAGTCCAGATTCTTTAGTCCAAAAACAAAGGTAGAGTTTTATTTTCACTCAAAAAGGTAGTGCAGCAACAAAAGGAAACAATACACAAATAAATACCTGCCCGGCTAGGCTCTAACTAAACATAGAATAGGTTACCTTACCTAGAATAGCAGAAATCAACAGCCAATTGAGTCATTCAGGACACAGCTCCAAAAATATGACCTCTCTCTTTCACTCTCCAGCCAAGCTCTGCCAAAGTGTTGCTGCTGGAGCAACTTCTTAAGCCTCCTTGATGAGGAGACTCTCTGCAGGGTAGTCGCTGCCGGAACATCCCCAAAGTGTGGACTGGAGGGGGGGTGGAATGACAGGTCCCACTACCGACCTACCTGCCATTCCTAAAAATCCAGCCCAATACTGAGCATTTACCAAAATGCTCAGCAGACGAAAGTTGTCTGCTGAGAACAATCACTCCTGGAGTTTTCTCATCTCACCCACCTGAGTAGTCTGGGTGAGATGTACACCCCCTCCATTACCTGACCAGCCATCGGCTTACAGTATACACCACAATATCACACAATATTTCACACATCCTAAACTCATAGTCAAATTCTTGGGAGGTGTTTTTAAGAACAGTAGACCATAAAATGATAAGACTCCCCTTAGTCTTATCCTAAGATGATCATACACCTCAGATAGGTATTGGCAGCTTTTACTTGCAATCTCACCACTTGGTTGAGTATCCATGTGGATTCAGTGTAACAACTGCAAGACACTTCTGCTGGTGGCTTATATCCTTTGAAAACAAAGGATCAGGCATGTTGGAATCCAAAAAACCTGATCCTTCTTTCCCAATGAACAAGGGATAATGTTGACATGGCTAAGTGTGTGTATTTACTTCAATGAAGATACAGAAACAAGACTCTGCCAGACTTTTCAGCTTATTTTCCCATGTCTGACATCAGAAGAGAGTCAGGATACAAAAACGTATCACAAAATGTAACATAACAGTAGAGTGCACTTTTCATTGACAGATGTATTAAAGAAAGAAAACCACATGAATAGACTGGCACGTACCTGGCATTGCGCTGCTTAAGTCTCACAACATAAGTCATCGTTTCCACGTAGCCTCAGGCCGGATTCCTATGTAGTGGTTTAGTGGTGGTTTTCTGGTTTTCTTCTCTGGTTTATCCAAAGAAAATTCTGCTGCACACTTATATATTTGCAGTGAAAAGGAATTCTTTTATTGTAAACATAACAAAGATTGATTTGCCATGGACATATAGGCTTATGTGTACAAAATAGAAAAATAGATCAATAGGTAATGGGACGTTTCGGTCTTCCGACCTTCCTCATGCCTGATCTATTCTAGTAATGTGACGTGATCCCATGACGTTGGTTCTTCTCTGGTTTGTCTATTGGACTGATATATTCTTTTGTCCCTGAAATCAGTCACAGCACATACAAATGTGGTTCAAAATAAGACCACGTTCATACTTTATATAGTGGTGCGGCATTTAACGGGAGTCTATCCATGTTAAAGGGGTTGTATGGTTCTTCTTTTATTGAATACCTATCTTCAGGAAAGGTGTAGGAATTCATTCACTGCTTCATAGAGGCTGCACAATGTAATTACTGTCTCATCCCATTCACTTCACACCGTTGATCAGTGGGGGTGCCGGGGAAAGCAATTGGGATGAGGCTATAATTAGATTGCACAGTCATTATGAAACAAATGGCCTATAATGTAAGCAGTAAAGAGGTAACAGCACTCCCATGAGCACCAAGCCCAATCACACTGCCGATCCACAGGGTCCCTGGACAACTCCTTTAAAGGGAGTCTACCATCACCAAAATTGTTTCTGACCCTCTTTTACGTTGTTGTAGGGCGAGCTACTGACATAGTGAACATAACTTTTTTGTGTCAAAGTGCAATCTTGCTGCTAAAAATTCAACTTTTATTGCACATGCAAATGATCTGTTCTGTTAATGTACTTTTTTTTCCTTTTTTTTCCTATTAGTATGTCTTTGTAAAATGGGAGGAAATCTGCGGAAACACAGGGAGAACATACAAACTCCTTGCAGATGTTGTTCCTGGTGGGATTCAAACCCAGGACTCCAGGGCCGTAGTGCTAACCACTGAGCCACCGTGTTTTTCCAAAACCATTCTTTTCTGCTTGTCACCCAGTGCTGCCTCCAAAACAGAAAGTTTGACCTTTCCCATGGACAGCAATTTGCAGCAAAAAGAAAAGGAAATGGTAGATGCTTGCATATGGAATAAAACTATACTGATTAAATTGCTTGGAAGATATGGAAGGCTCCCGCAAAAAGGGGTGATCTTCAGGTGTCCTGTAAGAGTGGGCAAATCTACCGGACCTGGCTGAATACTCTTGCAGATTCTCAGTCATAGTATTTGTCACAAAGGCACGTTATGTGCAGTCCAGCCACAAAAAAACGGGTGCTACAGGCACATAGCAGCCATAAATCGGGGAGTGGCACGTAACATAAAGGTATGTTCAGTGGCGTAACTAGGAATGGCGGGGCCCCGTGGCGAACTTTTGACATGGGGCCCCCCCTCCCCAAACCGATGCCGAAGACCTCGACTGACCCCCTCCTCCGCACTCTATTATGTCCCTTAGTAAGCCCTGCGCACAGTATTATCCCCAATAGTGTCCCCTGCACACACAGTATTAACCCCTATAGTGTCCAATGCACACACAGTATTAACCCCTATAGTGTCCCCTGCACACACAGTATTAACCCCTATAGTGTCCAATGCACACACAGTATTAACCCCTATAGTGTCCCCTGCACACACAGTATTAACCCCTATAGTGTCCAATGCACACACAGTATTAACCCCTATAGTGTCCAATGCACACACAGTATTAACCCCTATAGTGTCCAATGCACACAGTATTATCCCCCATAGTGTCCCCTGCACACACAGTATTTACCCCTATAGTGTCCCCTGCACACACAGTATTATTAACCCCTATAGTTTCCAATACACACAGTATTAACCCCTATAGTGTCCCCTACACACAGTATTAACCCCTATAGTGTCCAATGCACACACAGTATTAACCCCTATAGTGTCCAATGCACACAGTATTATCCCCCATAGTGTCCCCTGCACACACAGTATTATTAACCCCTATAGTGTCCAATGCACACACAGTATTAACCCCTATAGTGTCCAATGCACACACAGTATTATTAACCCCTATAGTGCCCCTGCACACACAGTATTATCCCCCATAGTGTCCCCATATGTCCCACTGTGGACACCTATAAACATTTATTATACTCTGGGGTCTGAAAAGACCCCAGAGTATAATAATCGGAGACCCGGGGGATTAAAACCATTAAAAGAACAGAGATAGTTGCTTACCTGTTCCTGTCGGCTGTCCTGTCCGCTCTTGTCCAGCTTTAATGACGTCAGACGTCACATGACCCGGGAAGCTGGCCTGGGTCATGTGACGTCAGAGACGTCAGACACAAATGACGGAGGCCTGGCAGGATCGCGGAGAGGTAAGTAACACTGTTTTTTATGTTACCTTATCCCTCCCGGTGCGCCGATCATTATACTCGGGGGTCTGCAAAGACCCCCGAGTATAATGATAGCCTCTGTGGGCCCCGCGGTGTCACTTGCCGATCCCGGCCCAGCCAGGATCGGCAAGTGAATGGGGCCCGTAACGGACTTTTTTAAAAAAAAACAAAAAAAAACCGCAGCGGTAGCGGCTGTCACCGGGCCCCCTAATGGCCCGGGCCCTGTGGCAGCTGCTACTGCTGCTACCACGGTAGTTACGCCCCTGGGTATGTTCACTATGTCACTAACTGGCCCTACAACAGTATATAAGAGATGTAGAAGTGATTTTGGAGGTGTTAGTCTGTATTCACACAACCGAGGTACAAAATGGCGTGAAAAATTGACCTGAAGGGGGGCTGTTTTTTATGGATCCCTTGTACATTTGAGTGTATGGAGGGATCCGCGAAAATGGACAAAAATAGGACATGAGCTATATTTTGACAGTCCGTTACAACTGATTAAATAATGGTCATGTGAATAGCCCCATTCAGTTGTATTGAATTTAATGCTGCCGTGTGACACCTGACAAAAAAACGGACTTCGCTTGGCCATTAACACGTTGTGTGAATATAGTTTTAGACTTCCTGTAATGAATGCGTTCCTATTAGAGATGAACGAGTACTGTTCGGATCAGCCGATCCGAACAGCACGCACGCATTGAAATGAATAGAAGCACCTGATACTTCCGCTTTGATGCTGGCCGGCCGCTTAACCCCCCGTGTGCCGGCTACGTCCATTCATTTCAATGCGTGCGTGCTGTTCGGATTGGCTGATCCGAACAGTACTCGCTTATCTCTAGTTCCTATGTGTTTTCTAAGGCTATGTTCACATCTGCATGAAGTCTCTTCGGGGTTTCCACCGCAGCGTCAATTAGAACTTGCCAGATGATGAAAAGGAGACCTAGCAGATCCCTTTATAATCAATGGGGTCCCCCGGCGATCCGTTTGTGTCCATCATTTCCAGGATCCATTTCTGTCCATTTTTCCGGTCCTGGGATAGATTAGTAGAACGGCAAAGACGACGCAGATGTGAACGTAGCATAATAAAAAATGGCTAAGATTTTTGGAAAATGTCATTGATATGCTTGTATCATTTATGCTTTACTCACTGAAAAAATAGAGGAAAAACAAATATGAACTCGCCCTTTAAAAACCCCATTGACAAGTGCAGTTACACAGCAGATATTAGACAGAGATGACTGAGCAGTTTGTGCAGTGTCATAACCCATAGGGCACAGCTTTGTTATCTGCCCCATGAGGAAGCGCCACAGAGGTCTGTGTGACAAACATGAAGCGCCTCTCGCACATGAAGGGGTTAATGATTATCACACTGCGGCGCAGATAACCTAGGTGTGTCCTAAGAGGGCGGGGTCTGGTGTTGGGGCGGGGTCACGCAGGGTGGAATTAGCTGAAGCAGCCAATCACATAAAGAGTTGCCTGGTGGGCGGAACCGCGACTTAAAAATAGTCCAAAGTCTCCCGGAAGTAGAAGAAATAAGCGACGGGCAGTAGAGCGATCCTACGTGACAGGTGCGTACTGCTGTGTACATAGGGGTGTGCGAGGCTGCGGCGGACACTGCGCTGCCCCGTTATACATAGGTCTGCGCTGCCCCGTTATACATAGGTCTGCGCTAGGCCGGGGCTGCCCCCTGTACTCTGTATAGACAAGTCTCTGCCAGGACGGCTGGTCACATGACTGCGTTATACCACTGACACCATGGAAACCATTGTATATGTATAGGTTATAGTATGGGTTCATAGTAGTCCTGATATCGGGGATCACATTAGTGTTAGGGGGAGAGTCTATGATCTATCAATGAATTCGGGAGTGAATTCACACTGTGCAGATTTGTTGCAGTTTTTTGTACTTCAGACATTTAGATGACCAGGACAGCAGCAGACATGTTTGTAATAATAATAATACATTTTATTTATATAGCGCCAACATATTCCGCAGCACTGTACAATTTATAGTACAATTTGTAATAAATCTGTATGTGACACCACAAGATCACCATGAAGCGTGCTGCAGAAGCCCATCGCTTGCACCATAGGATTAGTGGGGTTCTGCTGTGTGCTAGATTATTGACTTGCTAGACATGTGGGTGTGGTTTATCAGAAGAGGGTGTGGCTTAAGTGTGACCGAATAGGTCCAAGTTGTTTCAAAATTTTGGCATAAAATTCTGGCCCTGGGTAAGCTTACTAATAGGCAGTGCAAAGATCCGTCGTATTTATCATCCAGTATCAGACACTGCCAAATCTGGTGCATTCTCAGAATGCCTAACTCTCTTCTGCCTATGGCCCGCTTCTCATCTGGTCTGGGCCATTCCGTTCTCTTCGCATGAAAAATGAGGAGAGAAAAGCGCTGTAAGCAGCACTTACATGTGGAAACCACACAGACCCCATTATAATCTATGGGGTCTGCAGGTTTCCTATGGTAACTGTTTGTTCATACGGATTAGGCTTCTGTTCAGGGGTCCCCAAGCAGACTCCCCGAAGGGAAACCCACGCACAGATGTGAACTTAGGCTCCATTCTCAAGACTCTGTGCTTTGTCGGTGTGCTAGCTGTGTTTTCCGCTCACCCATTCTATGGCCATACGCCTGCGTTTTATTGGGACAAGTCATATGTCTGTCCTTTGTGCGGCGCAGGCTCATTGATAGAAGTGATTGGAGCCGTAGAGACATGGGTGGCACACTGACGTCATCCATGTGCTGATCCATCACAGTAGTCATGGGCATGTAGCCTAACCATAAATCAGTCTGGTGAACGCTCTCTCAGGATCTGTAACAATTTCTATATAAAGTATCTCCTGTGTTCTTCTGAGCACCTTACTCCTTGGGTCCTATTGAATTCACTTAGGATGCACCAGGTTGTTTCATGGCATTTATTATGGTCAAGTTGGCCAATTTTTTAATTGAAAGTGAGCTGCGATCTCCTCGTTTCACAAGTAAGATCCCTGATCGTGAATATATTAAATATCGATTTATGTAATCAAATCTATGTGGCTAGAAATCCATTCTAAAGTGGTATCGCCCAACCGTAATGCCGCCACAGATCTTGTCCTGACAGCTCTAGTAACCCAATCTAATGGAATCCTAAATCCCTCTTCTGCTATTAGTTGGGGGATTAGACCCATGGTCAGTTCAGTAGTTGATGGTGGGATTGTTCACATGGTATGGCCCGTTTAATACACCTGGTAGACCCTATAAATGTTCGATTGCAGGGGTCTGACTGTTGGAATATCTATCTTTAGTAAAGAAATGGGCATCACATTCTCTATTGAAATGCATTGGAGATTGGGGATCACCCAAGAATGGGTTGGTGGGGGTCCCATCAATTGAAAATCAGGAGAGTTCTGACTTTCAGGACACCAGCTGATCAGCTTTTTGAAGAAGTTGCGATCCCAGGCCATGTGATGTCGCGTTTATCGGTCACATGGCCTGTTCGCAGCTCACATTCAAGCCAATGGGGCTAAACTGCGATATCAAGCACAGCTGATTTACAATGTCTGGCGCTGTGCTTGGTTTTCAGTCCTCATCCAAACACGTCAGTCTCTTCAATCAGCTGATTGTCGGGGTCCTAGCTGTTGGACCCCCCACTGATCTTCAGTTGATGATAATAATATAATAATTTTATTTATATAGCGCCAACATATTCCGCAGCGCTGTACAATTTGTAGGGTTCAAATCCAGACAGAAAGATACATTACAAAGAAAATCATTTCACACAATGGGACTGAGGGCCCTGCTCGCAAGAGCTTACAGTCTATGAGGTAGAGGGGGTGACACAAGAGGTAGCAGGGGCGGCATTGCTTATGCAGAGGTCAGACACTTTTGTAATAGAGGTGACTGTCATTACACAAACATAAGACTTTATGAGCCGTCGACAGTCGTGTCCTTTAACATGTGGATGGAGCTTGGACCTATGGAGTTAGCATGAGATGACATCATATCATGTGGGGAAATGTAGGAGCGGGGACAGAGGAGGGTTAAGGGTTTACGTTAGACATTGTGATAGGCCTGTCTGAACAGATGCGTCTAGTTTGCGTTTGAAACTGTAGAAATTGGGAGTTAATCTGATTGTCCGGGGTAGAGCATTCCAGAGAAGTGGTGCAGCTCACCAGTTGATGACCAATCTTAAAGATAAGTTCTGAATAATAAGCCTGAAAAACCCTTTTAATAATGTAGTTGATGCCATCACTGCAAGACCGAATGGGTCCACTCAAGCTTTGAGGCCCTGGATTTAACTAGTGAGTAGTGATTTTTAATTTTATAATATTGTATACTTTTATTACATATTCAGATGAACATACCATACACTCGGCTGTGAAAAGTACTCGGCCAATGTACACCCAAGGGTAGCCTGTTCTCGCATATCCCCCATACACCTGAATCTATTGAAAGATCTGTGAAATCGGTCTGAGCCATTAAAACAAGGGTCGTGTGAATTGATCTATTAGGGTCCATTCACATGGAGTAAACGTGCGCTCATTTTAGCAAAGTACACGTGTAAAGAATACACGTGTAAAAAAAAAAAAAAAATGTCATTGAAGTCAATGGGAGTCTTATTTTTCCACATGTATTCTTTACACGTGTATTTTGCCAAAATGAGCGCGCATTTACTCAGTGTGAATGGACCCTAAGATCTATGGGGCATTGGGCTTAGCTGTTAGTACTGCTGTTGAATCTTGTCATATAGCACTGAGACTACTTTTGGAAAATCCCAGACAACCCCTTTAATGTACTGGAGTATATCCTATTGAATAACAGCAAGCAGAGCAGCTGGAATACCCCTTTAATCTGGTTATGGACAAGATTAGACCTACAAAGTGTTTAAAGGGTTTGTATGAAATTAGAAGAAGCCCTATAAACCAGGCTACTCTTGACTATTGGCTTGAATATGGCTGAGCTTCAACACCAGGCATAATCCATGGATATGCAGGAAGGAAAAGCAGAGCCTTTGTCTAATCTCATAGAAATCCATTTAGAAGATCATTTTCTTTGCTGAGATCTAAGGTTGCACATTGCTGAGTGACTCACTGCAATTTATTGGGCTACCAAGCCTCTGGTTAATGTACACTGGTACAATTACTCATGTAACGGCGTTGTTAGGAACCCCGCCCTATACCTGTATGGACCTTACATATCAGAATAGGAATCTGCTCAGCAAGCAGACTTGGATATGGAGGTTAGCATTATGATCGAGGTTCCAACAACAATTGGTATAGTCTGAAGAGCCAAAGGCGAGAGATCACTTGCAGTATTTTGCAATGTGATCTCTAAGGCCTGGTTCACACTTGTGGTTGGAATACGTTTGCGAAGGGGACCCCCCACATGGAAACCTATACACATAAAAAAGCGGTTACCTGTGAAAACACGCTGACCTCATAGGCTATAATGGGGTTCATGTGGTTTCCGCACAAAACACGCTGAGAGAAAAGTCACACATACCCCATTATAGTCTAGGCGTCCATGTGTTTTCCCAATTAACCACTTTTCGAAGCGTACAGGTTTCCGTTCGGGGGGTCCCCAACAAAGTCCCCGAATGGAATCCCGAAGCCAGGTGTGAACTGGGCCTTACAAGGTGCTGGCACAACCTGGCATGCTATATATATGTCAAATACTCCCCACAAGGCCACTGTGACCAATCTCTGGACTTAGTAGTCATATACAGTAAATTGTAATGTCATTACTAGAGCGCTGGAAGTGGGGACCAAGAGTCATTGGAGACCCTGTCACTAAAACGGGGGCAATTACACTTAAAGGAGTTGTCCAGGAATTTTGTTTTTTGGCCTATAATTAAGGCCATCGCTTGTAGTACAGGGACCCTTCCAACACCAGTACTATACACTGCACTGAGCCATAAGCATAGTGCCTGGTGTAATGGCCGGTACTGCAGCGCGGCTTCTATGGGGGCTGAGGCCAACTGCCCCTAGTCCTATGCTGTGTGTAGTATATGCTTTAGTAGTGGCCCCATACAGCTGAACCCTGTTGGCCCCCCATAGATCAGTTTTTTTTTGGCGTATCCTAAGGATAGGCCATGAAAAACAAAATTCATGGGCAACACTTTTTTATTTTATTTTTAATTTCCAACCATTCCCTGACCTTTCCTAATTCTTAGGTTTTTGGCCTAACCTCAGAAAACCCCTTTAAAAATGAATGTATAACCATATAGCCTATGGACAGGTAGGTTTTCCAGAGCTAGTGTTCTGCCCTATTTTCACAGAGCCTTAGATTTTAATAGGGGTGAGTGGTCTGCAAAACATATTACAATAGAGCCTGAGTCCCCATAAATTGATATTCCATGTATGTATGAACCAAGCGTCCCTTCGTATGCGTGTGGTCCATTTTATAGATGGTCTTTCCCCTGTGGCACATAGATGCAGATCCCAAACACAGGACAACCCTTTTGGGCCTAGTGCAGCTGCTGTGACTACTATACTGTGGACTTGAATGGGCACAATTCTCCAAATATATGGGGCCCAGACCCTTGTAAACCTCTTCTATCCCTATGACAACTTTCATGGCGTGTGTTAGGGTGGTTATACAGTAGTAACGCCCGAGTACATATAGCACATCCTCTATAAATATTAGATACACAATTGTATATATGTTTGCTGTGTTTCCTGTTACCTACCTATGTGTTGTACTTGCATGTCTTCTGTGTGTCTCGTGATTGATGTATTTTACAGTTTTATGTAAGCAGATATATACTAGACCAAACTCTGACCACATGACATTCATCATTGCAGCTTTATACCCCTCCTCCTGTCCTCCAAAAGCAGGTGCAGGTTCTACGTATTGCTCGCTGTTTATTTAATGTATTATGCAAAACCTATCCAGCCAGACGACAATCTAGATCGGACTGGCTCCTTGCCATCCTCAAAATACATTACCTCGATAAAGCCATGAATTCAAATGACTTTCTGGGACTTGGCTATTGATGTCCTGTCCCTAGGATCAGCCGATGGCAGAAGCCTCCAGAGGCACACAGCTCCCCAGAAAATTTGGAGAAGAAAGGGTGCATAATGCTTAAAGGAATTGTCCATGAATTTCATTTTTATACATGGGCTGGGACATGAACATCTCATCTAACAGATGGGTCCCGCACCGATCAGCTGTACAAGGATACTTCTGACAGCAGTAGCGTACATTGCACAGAGGCGGAAACAATTGGCCCTAGTCCCTTTATAATGACCGGGCACTGGTATCCTATTGGTTTCACAATGTAATTTTCCTTTGTAAAATTTAAAGGGGTTGTCCAAAATGTGTTTGTTTTTTTTGTTTTTTTTATTACCTAGCCTTCAGATTGGCCATAAATATCTGATGGGTGGGGGGCCAAAGGTGAGACCACACATACAGTGCAGGGGGCCAGAAGCACTTTGGCTTGTATAATGTCCGGTCATGGTTACTACCGCTCAGTTTCTATCATTGTTAATGCATTGCATAATAGAGAGACCAAGTGCACCTCCGAAAGGTTGTACTGTGTGGGGTCGGCTGTGTGGCCCGCGTTGACCAGATATTTATGGCCATAAAAAAAAATAAATTAGATAATCCCTTTAAACCCAAGACCGCAGTGCTGCAGCAAGGCTGACCTTCGAGCTCAAATAGGAAAACCCCTTTAAACAATAGCTTGGTGTGTCACAAGCATATGTTCATCCAGCCCTTTAGTCTGTCCAGTCACTTGATCAGTAATTTCTCTGTATCTGTACTTTGCCCTGAGAACATCCCACATATACAGTTATGCATTTCTACCATAAATGTGTCCAGTTACATTTGTATAGTCAGCCATAGCCCTGAGAAGCGATACATGTCTAGTTACTTTATGTGTGCCTGCATGACTAATACAGACTATAATGTTTGTCGCCATGTGAACAGTCCAATTTAACCCCAAAACAATGCAACTAAAGGGCAATTTTTGTTACTTTAAAAAATTTTTTTACATCTATGTTTTATTTATTTGTAAGGGCTTTATTATTGCTATCACTATTGCTGAATAAAACTCCAATTTGCAAAAAGAAAAACAACTTGTCGGGAGTCATGTGATGGCTCTTTTTTTTGCGAGATAAGGTGTAGTTTTGATTGGTACTGTTTTCTGGTATGTGCAACTTTTTGATTGATTTTTTCATATTGCTTTTTTGGGACAGGCAAGGTGACCCAAATATAGTAATTTGTGTATTGCTGTATTTTATGCATTTACTCTATGGCATAAATAACATTATTTTGAGATGGTACACACATGGAGATACCTTGTTATATGTTTGTTTATTTTTTTTAATCATAAAAGGTTTTTAGTTTTTTAAACATTTTATTTATTATACATTTTTAGAAATATTTTTAAAGCTTTTATAAGATTTTTTTACTCTCCCACAAGGGGACTTGAACCTTGATCCTCTGTACAATACCTACCTACAATAACATACTTTGTGGATGCAAAGCAGAGATAATAATAATAATCTTCTTTTTGTCACTATACAAATTGAAGCAGAGCAAAGTGCAGCAGAGCGAGGTCTGATTTTAGAAGATTTACCGGTATTTTCCGGACTATAAATGCAACCCAGGTTTGGGCATAAAAATTAGGAAAAAATACATCCTTTTGATTTAACCTTCCCTGGTAGTCAGATGTAGTATAGAGCTCAATGACAAACTGATATGCTAGGGAAGGTAAAGGGGCTTATTCGCTGGCAGTTAAGGTCTCGTACACAAGGTCACATTAGTGGCCTCTACATGGTATCATGTCCTATTGGTGTTTCCATACAATATTAGTGGGCATGATATTGTGGAGGACATTAGAGTGGCATTATACTATATGGAGGGCACTAATGTGTCATTATATGGTGTGGCAGGCGATACTAACATGGCATATTGTATGGTGGCTCTAAGGAGCATTATACTAAGTGGGGGGCACTGTGTTGGAGGAGGCATTAAAGAGCATTATACTGAGTAGGGGGCAGTAATGGAGTATTATACTGTGTGGGGGCATTAATGCGATATTACTGCACATTGTATAATGGCCCCACACAGCATAATGTTCCTTATTACCTCCTACATAGACTCTGACAGTGGTGAGGAAACTCTTCCTGACCGCTGTCCTTTACCATTAATACATTATTGGTAAGTTGTACAGGCAGCAGGGATGGCGTCTGTAGTAGTAATGTATTAGGGGGGCAGGGTCTGGATAGCTGGTGGTTGTAGTCAGGTAGCTGACAGATTAGGGTGGGTAAGGGAAGAAGAGAGCTGTGCAGACACACACAGCACTCTGATCAGGAGAAGCTAAAGAGTGAATCTTATAGTCTTAAAAATATGGTACCTACAAACAACTATGATGCAGGCAGAGGCTAAAATTGACAGTCACGACTAAAGAGAGTTTTTTGCGGGTGGATTTTGAATCTGCCTCAAAATCCTCCTGCAAAACAGCCTCCCATTCATTTCAATGGGAGTCTCTAGCACTTTTTTCCCGCTAGTGATTTTTATTCCACTAGCGGGAAAAAGAAGCAACGTGCCCTTTCTTCATGCGGATTCTGCGATTGAGTCATTCGCGGCTCGAGACACCCTCATACTTAGGCCCATTCATCCGGGCCTAATCAGGAGCGGGATGCTGATGTACTGCATCTGTATCCCCACACGGCTAGCCACGCAAAAAAGTCACACAGCGGAAAAGGTGTCTGCCTTGTGAATTTGCCCTAAATAAATCTAAAAAGGGTCTGTCATGTAAGTGAGTCTACACTGTTTTGTAGTTTCTTATAGCCATTGCTTCCAGCATTGAGGTACATGATAGTCTGATATGTGATGGCATACCCTGCATAGCGGTGTGTGCTAGAAATAATCCCTTGCATGCTAAGTAATGAAATGAATCTATTGTATTTCCACTATACAAATATAAAAATACAATTTGACAAAGTTTTAATTCATTTATCTAGAAAGAATCTTCAAGAAAAACCATGTGGAATCCTAATGCTCCAGGTATGTTACACAAATCTATAGTTACAATTTATTTTCCTGATCATATCTACACATAAAAGGGAGTCCATCATCTCCCAAATCACCCCACCACTTATGATATGGATGTACAGACATGTTAACAGCTTTACAAACATATCTTTGTTGTTCTTGGAAGCTCTGTAAATACTGTATTTTAAGCCATATGCAGTGAACCTTTAAGTGCACGATGGGTGTGGCTGGAGGTACGGGTGCACCCATATTCATCACTCATCTCCTCCCAACGCCGTCCTTAGATGGATGTTCCTTTTCAGAGCCAGTATTCCGACTACCATTACAAGAGTAATTCCATGGGCGCAAGAATGCTTTAACTTGCATGCCAATCCCCTATTACATTGGGTTGTTTTTTTTTTTGTATACCCAACCCTCCACTTTTTTTTTTTTTTTTTTTTTTTTTTTTTCCCATTGCTTGTTCATTCTGTGACAGGTTATTTGTACCCGGAAGCATAGACCAGAGGTCTGAATCCTCCTGAACTCATATGATACTCACCATCCTATCCATTAGGAGGATTTGGGTGCCATTACCAGCTGGGTTTCTCCTAGAAAAACAGCCCCATGAATGAGTATACCACCAGAATTTGACCAATGTATTAATACATTCAATATATGTAGAGGGGGTATACATTAATACATTAAAGGGGTATCTGACTTTTTAAAACTGATGGCCTACAGAGGCCGCAGAGTTTACCCACATTTCTGCAGTGAGGTAAATTGCTGGAAAAACATTTTTCAAAGACTTTCCATTGGCTTTTCTTGTCTTCTGTAAAAACATCAAGATGCAAAAATGTGGGTTAACTTTGCTTCATCTGTATCCTTAAAGAGAACCTTTCACCACCTCCATCACATCCGGTTCTTTTCATCATTTACTAGCCACTGATTCAGATGCAGTTGGATTTTTTTTTTTCTCTAGCTCCCACCATTCCTGAGCAATTGGTGCAAATAGTTTTGTTGCTTCATATGCTATTAAGGCCAGGGCCCCACTGGGCATATATGGAGACGCTGCGGTAAAAATCGTGGCGTTTTACAGTGCAGGCAAAGTGGATGGGATTCATGCGAATCCCATCCCCACTTTGCAGAAAAGATCGCAGCGCGGACACGCTGCGATTTGCAAAGCCGTTGTGGCTTTGCAAATTGCAGCATGTCAATTATATCTACGGAAACGCCGGCGGCTTCCCCATAGATATAATGTTAAGAGAAAGTCCGCAGAGGAAAATTTTGTGAACTTTCTCTTAAAAGCGCTGCGGAAAGAACCACAATGCGTTCAAGCTTTAGCGCTGTATTTATGCCCAGTGGGGCCTTAGCCTAAGGCTCTGTACTGTCAAGTGGGCAGTGTCAGGCAGGAGCAGGTAAGAGGCGTGATTCAGAGCTCCAGTCAGAATCACACCCCTTGTCTGCTCCTACTTAACACTGCCCTCCTACAAGTATAGAGCCTAAGTACCATATGAGACCACAAAACTAAATGCACTGATTGTTCAGGAATGGTTGGAGCAAGAGAAAAAAAGTGCAATTTTGGCTGAATCAGTGGAGAATTGTCTATTAAATAATACAAGCAACTGGTCTTGGCAGAGGTGGTGAAAGGTCTGCTTTAAGACAGGCCATCAATTTTAGATTGGTGGTGATCTGACTCTCCAAACCTCCACCGATCAGCTGAAGGGTTTGTTCTGCTCATGTGAGGGCTGCGACCACTATGTTGTTTACTTTGGATGCCAGGAGCTTCAGTTCTCAAACTTGGTACTTTCTGTAGTGGTTGATCTGGGTGTTGTAGTGTTGTCCCATTCACTAGAACAGGACAATGATGCAATAAGCAGAAGAGCCGCTAGAGAAGGTATGATACTCTGCTATTGGTAGCCAATGGAAACAAGAGGCTGCAACTCTTCAACAAGTGCTTTGGGCCCTTCAAACAACAGATCGGCATGAGTGGGCTGAGAGATGGACCCCCACCAGTGTAAAAATGATGTCCTATCTTACAGATGAACCATCAGTTTAAAATGTAAGACTTCCCCTTTAATACATACAACTCCCTTCTGTTTTTTATCATTCCCACTCCCTTCCCCCAATCCTCTCTTACAGCAAGCACTTCTCTTGACAAATCCACTTACGTCTTCCCCCCTCTAGTCTTTTTTTGGCATCTTCTATCGTAAGTGTGAATAAGCAGATGACTGTGCATAAGTATGTGTATCCTGACTCCCACCACCACCAGGACCCTCTAGTCCCATAAAGTATACCAGTCCTAAAGTATTGTTTGACATAAATCTGGTGCAAGACCCTTGATACATTGCATGTAGTCTAAATCAGGAGATAACATCTATGGTGCAATTAACATTGCTTAATTAATCATTTTGTATCTTGTTTATTTTTTTTTCATGAATCAGCACAGCCTGGTTACCCACCAAATCCAGCATATCCACCTCCCACCAATCCAGCATACCCACCAGGTGCACCTATGCAGCCTGGCTACCCCTCCGGACAACCAGTATACCCTCCAGGGAATCCTGCCTATCCTCCTGGTCAGCCAGGGTACCCTGTAGGACAGCCAATTCATCCTGGGCACCCTGGTTACCCACCTCCACATTCTGGACCTTGCCCACCAGGTATGCCTGGTTATCCAGTTAATCCTATGATGCCTGGTTATCCTATGGATAAGAAAATGAGAAAGAAGATGAAGAAGGCACATAAAAAAGCTCACAAGCATGCGCACGGGAGGGTGAGTATTGGATAATATGAATATTTTTCTGTCTTTATTGGTATCACTTGCTATGGCTCGTATACAGTAGTTATTTTTGCAGGAAAGAATGCCAGAATTGTTGGGAAACAATAAAGGTTACCAAATCCCCCAGACCCTCAATGATTAGATTTGCAGAATGCAATGGGGAAGGCTCTGGCTCTTGGTCACATGTCACACTATATAACCCCATTAAGAACCTGCATATTGTAAGTTTGCATTTAGTGCCTCTTCTCTGGTTGTGGGATTTACCGGTAGCGGTCAGTATCTTTACTAAGAAGAAACTTACTATAGGTTACAATATGTATGGTTGGTTCACACTGGAGGTCCATTCTATGATTTTTACAGAACAAAACATTGAGAAACTCTTCTGTGTGCAATATATCTTTATTTCCAAGGCCCCATGTACCAAAAATTCAGCTTTTTTTTTTTTTTTTTTTTCTTCCCCTCAATCCACTGCTGTCTTTGGCTAACAAAAAAAACGCAACAAAATCTGCAGCAAAAAAAGCTGTGTCTCCACAATGAGCGTACTTAGCCAATGAAAGAAAAATGCTTTTTTTTCTCCATTTATCAGGACACTTTCCATTTTAACTCAGTTTCTTATCATTCACCCTCTGTCTCCCTCCAGCAGCAATTCCCCCCCACCAGTAAACTCTATGACCTGCCTCCCTTCTGGATACAGATTCTTAGTGACATCAGTGTAAGGTGTAAAACAACCTGGTACATGGAGAAAGAAGCATTTTTCTTTTATTAGATATATGACAGTTTCTTATTTATAAGAAATTCTTTTATACTTGTACTGTTAATTTGTCAAATGTTCTGTTATAATTGGAGACACTACACAGTAGCCCTTCAGATCAGTCGGCTGACTGTTTATTATTAGAGATGAGCGAGTACTGTTCGGATCAGCCGATCCGAACAGCACGCTCCATAGAAATGAATGGATGCACCTGATACTTCCGCTTTGACGGCGGCCGGCCGCTTAACCCCCCGCGTGCCGGCTACGTCCATTCATTTCTATGTGAGCGTGCTGTTCAGATCGGCTGATCCGAACAGTACTCGCTCCTCTCTATTTATTATTTATTATTTTATATAGCACCATTAATTCCATGGTGCTTTACCTTTGGGGGTTTACATACAATACACAAAATATACAGGTAGATATAATACTAACAGTAACCGACTGGCACAGTGGGGTAGAGGGCCCTGCCCGCGAGGGCTTACAATCTATGGGATGCAGGACAAATCTTTGTAATAATTTGTTTATTTTGGTTATTTATACAGAGTAACTGCACCATATAGGAATTATAAAAACTTACTAATATAGCTCCATCATATTCCACAGCACTTTACACAGATCTTGTTAAGGGCGGGTTCATATCTGCACCCCGGTCTCCGCTTTCAAGTTTCCATCTTCTGCCCAAGAAACTGGACAGGAAACGGAAACCAGCAGTCACTTTTCAAACCCACTCATTTGAATGGGTTTGCAAAGTGTCCGCCCGTAAGCGTCTTCTGGTCTCCGCGGCAAAACGTTTTTTGTTTTTTTTCAACCGGAAACAAAATCGGACATGCAGGACTTAGTGTCCAGTTTAAAAAATGGTTTAGCCGCGGAGACCACAAAATGCTCACGGGCGGACACTGTCTGCCGGGTTTCCGTCTACTGTCGATAGAAGACGGAAACCCACAAAGCAGAGACCCGGGCGCAGGTGTGAACCCACCCTAACACTGTTCCTAATTCCTGTCTTCTCTGACCAAGGCATGACAATTCTGAACTGAGCAACTGGCCTATTAAAGGTGATGGGCAGGCATACTCTTCCACCTATTCTGACAACAGGTTTGGAGAGATGCCACGGCATCCTGAGTGTTACAATTTCTAAAGCAAGGATGCACTGACCACTTAAAGGGGCTCTATCACTGGGAAAAGTCATTTTTAACTAATCACATCCTTGCATAGGCTTTAGAAAGTCTATTCCACACCTACCTTTAGTATGTAGATTGCCTCAGTGGTTTCTGAATAAGTCCGTTTTTATCCATATGCTAATTAGACTGTTGCACGATACATTGTGCACTCCTCTCCTGTTGTTTCCTATGGGAGACTGCTGCTGATGACTCGCTTCTTGTTTGCCTCACACACATAGAAGATAATAGGAGAGACGAATGCTGCTGGGAACTTCCTGTGCTGGCTGAAAGCTCATTAGCATATCAATAAAAACGGACTTATTCAGAAACCACTGAGGCAATTTACATATTAAAGGTAGGTGTGGAATAGACTTTCTAAAGCCTATGCAAACATGTGATTAGTTAAAAATGACTTTTCCCAGTGATAGAGCCCCTTTAATATCATGCACTAGTTCTACATTCCTACACACAGCGATCAAACATTGGTCAGCGTATATACTCCTGTCAGCTTCTTATTGGCGATGCTTCAGATTTGCTTCTAAGTATATTTCTACAGTAACTAGTACAGGTGTCCCTGGCATGAGATGAGGACTTAACATTGTAAGTTATTAAAGGGACTCTACACCACCAGTTTTATACTACGTATAGTGTTGTAGGGGCCAGTAGTGAGGTTGTGAACATGCCTTTTCTGTTTCAAAGTGTATTCTTAATTCTGAGAAAATTGACCTATTAATCTGTATGCAAATGAGCTGTTTGGTGCACCCTGGGCGTTTTTTGGTCTGCCTGTGGGTGACACAGATTGGGACTTGTCAGTCTTTGTTAGAGATTGGCGCACCTGTATTCACCTGTGGTCACCACCTAGCCCTTTCCCCTAACCTAAAAATTGACGGGTCCTCATGTGTGGCAGCCACTGGCAGATGTGGCCAAATGGTGGGTGCACTAAACAGCTCAGGTACATATGTCAGTAAAGATGAGCCTGCATCTGTGATATAGGCCCCCATCATGGGGACAAAACAGCTCTGTCCTGTTAAGACATGGACTCTATAAGACGTCTAAAGGTGTCCTGTAGTATTTGGCACCAAGATTAGCAGCAGATCCTTACGTCCTATAAATTGCAAAGGGCGGCCTCCATGCATTGGCATTATTCTTTCCATCACTTCCTGCAATTGACATTTTCTGGGTACAGGGAGGCCAAGTAAACACCTTTTATATTCGGTCATGTTTCTGAAACGATTCCTGGACAGTTTTTCAGTATGGCATGGCACGTAATGCTGCTGAAGTTGGATATTGCCATTATATAGGATTACAAACTGTCTTTGTTGGCAGCAAGATTGTGCTCTGGCCAGGAAAGGTATGTTCACTGTCACTAATGGCCCCTACAACAGGATACGACATTTTATGGTTATAGCCTCCATTTAAAGGGATCCTGTCACTGGGAAACCCATTTTTCACTAGCGCCTTGTCAGAATAGCTTTTAGAAAGGCTATTCTTCTCCTACCTTTATTTTGATGCTTGTGCTGCCGTTTTGGAGAAATTTTTGTTTTTCTTCTTTATTCAAATGAGTCCTCAGAAAGCACAGGGGGCGTCCTCTGTGCTCAAAGAAGACGCTCTTCCGAAGATCCAGCGCGGCCTCCGGTGCGGACGCCTCTCCTCAGCATCAGCACCCACTGAGTCTCTATTCAAGATTCCCGCGCATGCTCAGTCAGTTCTGCCATTTTGCGTTGGACAGAGCCAACTGCGCATGTCCAGTCAGCCATTTTCATGTGGCCTCGTGTAAGAAAGAGGCGGCACTAGACCTTTGAAAGAGTGTTTTCTTTGAGTACAGGGAACGCCCCCTGTGCTTTCTGAGGACTCATTTGAATTTGAAGAAAAAAACGAAAATTCTCCAAAACGCCGCCACAGAGCAAAGAAATAAAGGTAGGAGAAGAATAGCCTTTCTAAAGGCTATTCCGACGTGGTGTTAGTGAAAAATGGGTTTCCCAATGATAGAATCCCTTTCATACCTGTGACATTGATACTTAGCTCCCAATAGGTACTCCATTGTACCTTGATATTAGACTCTGCATTGGTGGGGTACATGTACTTACCTAAAACACTGCAGTGGTCTCCAATAAGGACAAGGGGTAACTTTGGGAGCTTAGATGTTTGTTTGTTTAACTGTAGCTGGACAATATTAGAGGCAGAGAAAGCAGACTAGATTGTGAAATATTCCAAGCCGCATTAAGATTGAAGAGTACAATGATGTGATGTGAAGTATTGAGAGCAATGTGCTCTGTTTGCACGTCGTCTATTAAATAATGCATGAAAAGAGCATTTACAGAGATCAGATGTGAAGCTCTCTGCTGGGGATTAGGAAGCTGCTAATAGTCTGTACAGCGACCTGGATGCTGCCTGTAACTGAACAGAGAATGTACAATGGCCAGATTATAGCAGAGAGAAAATGTGATGGTATGGGTTAAGGGAAAGGTTTCTTCAGATAAAGTGGAACACTGATGTGCTGGGGATAATGTACGTCAGAGTCATAAATAGATGAGAGCAGACCCCTCCTTCTCTGCAGCGTGTTGCCTGGTTTTGCTACCCAGGACAGAAGGATCTGGTGTTCATTTCTTATTCTATGTCTTATAAATTACCACTGAGCAGATTATCAACCCCCTGGAGAGGAGAGGACAGACAGGGCTAGACCCCTTATTTTCAAGGGCTGCATAATCTGCCCTTATATACCCCCTCGTTTATATGACACATACACCAATCAGCCATAGCATTAAAACCACCTGCATCTGTGATATAGGACCCCATCACCAGCTCTGTCATGTTAAGGCGTGGACGTTGTAAGACCTCTGAAGGTGTCCTGTGGTATTTGGCACCAAGATGTTAGCAGCAGATCCTTACGTCCTATAAATTGCAAAGGGTGGCCTCCATGCATTGGCATTACTCTTTCCATCACTTCCTGCAATTGACATTTTTGGGGAACAGGGAGGTCAAGTAAACACCTTTATACTCGGTCATGTTTCTGAAACGGTTCCTGGACAATTTGTCAGTATGGCACGGCACGTAATGCTGCTGAAAAAGGCCATTGCCATTATATAGAATTGCCATTAATGGGTGCACAGTGTTTATGAAAAAAACCTCCATATGAATGCCAGAATCCAGTGTTTCCTAGCACAGCATTGCCCAGAGCGTCACGCAGCCTCCACAGGCTTACCGTCTTCAAGTAGGTCATCCTCACGCTTGCTCATTTTCCAGCTTCCAACACATTAGCTTCAAAAACTGTTCACTTGCTGTCTAAAATATCCCACTGCTTGTCAGGTGCCATTGTAATGAGATCTTGTTATTCACTTCACCTGTCAGCCAGTGTTGCCACTGAATGGTGAATATAGATTTTAGGATGGCACATAAGTATGTAACGTATCAGTTTCTACCAGATATTTACTTTACACATAAATAAGGAAGGTGAACGTTATAGGACATGTCTGCCTTACACAACCCCTTTCTAGATGTCCACCTTCAATCAACAAACTGTCAGTAAAGATGAGCCTGGCCGTCTCTTTGTCTTGTTTTTGTTCAGCTTTTTCTTGACTACAACAAACAGCAGCCATTACAGCAGCTATAGAGGTTGTCAGAAGGTAAATCTGCCACTGCATTGCCTGTCAGCTAGGGAGTGCAGGGGTATGGTGTCTGGCTCAGAGGTGATCATACTATTAATATATAGCACCGATTTATTCTGTAGCAATGTACACAGATACAGATTTATCAGCTCACCAGTCTCTGTTTCCTTTGAGGCTGATTTGCCTATCTCTCCTGGACATATGTTCCAGCATCATTTTCATATGAAACAATATTTTGAGGTTCAGAGACACCCAGGCAATCCCAGAGAACATACAATCTCTATGCAGATATTGCTCTGCTCAGATCCGGTGCCAACAGCCATTAAGCCATTATGGTTGACTATTGCTACATCTCTGTATCAAATATAGTTTAGATAGATAGATAGATAGATAGATAGATAGATAGATAGATAGATAGATAGGGGTCCAACTGCTGGGTACTCCAAGATCCTGAAAATCTTAGGATTCCTCTATTCCCTTATGGGTATTGGTAACTTTATTCTCAGGAATGGTGGCAAAACAGTTCATAAATAAATAGTATGTGAATAGAAAAAAAAACAACAACAACTTTGTAATATATCTTATTAAACAAGAATGCTTCTTTATCAAGCTGTTTTTAGCTTTACTTCCAGAATAGAAGTCTATGGAGAGAAGTACTGCTAGAAAGAAAGCAGGACACACACACGTACACACACACACACACACACACACACACGTACACACACACACAAACACTGCTTTTAGTTCTGCTATAATTCACTGCCACTGTGCAAAATGAGGCAAAAGATAATTTCTCCTCTCCCCTCCATTGACTTCTATATCTGAAGCCTTCTTCACAGGACAGAATGATCAATCATGTAGATGGCACTCTCACCATAGGTTAATGTTGAAGTAGGGTCCCAACCTGTAGATATCAGTAAACAAGAGACTTCACACTCCTATAAGGATTCAGTAAAAATAGTGAGTATATTTACCATTCATCACTTGTGCTTAGTAGATATATCTTACGTTTTGGTCAGTTTCAACTTTGTCAGGCTCTACAAACATTACACAAAGTTATATACAGTATGCTGTATGTGATTGGATATTAGCTATAGTAATATATATATATGTGTGTGTGTTAGCATTTAACCAAGATACCATTTGTTCTATAATGGAAACATTACACACACGGTATTTACTTGACAATTTTTTTAATTCCTATACACGACTGGTGAAAAAAAACTCACTATTTTTACAGCATCCTTATCTGAGTGTGAAGTGTATTTTCTATCCAAGAATGTACGGTAAGTACTGTGCGCAGAGTATAATGTTTTCACTTGTTTCTTTTCCTGCAGAGATCTTCCTCCTCATCTTCTTCCAGCAGCGATTAAAACACATTCCCAGTTAATGAAGAATCCTTGGGATTAATCCCTTGCACCAAAGTGTAGCATGCACAGATGTTTCCAGAAGATGAGCCTGCTGCAGACCAAAGTGTCTTATGTATGTTATTATCCTGGATGAATGTAATTATTCCTGCAGAGTCTTGTACTTATTACTCTGCAAGAGCCATGCCATACGTTCCTGCTGTCAGATATATTATTGCCAAGTGGAAAGGACTTAATTTCAAAATTTGCTTTTAACAATAAAATTTTAATTTACTATACGATTAACTTTTTATTATGCATCCAAAACTGTCCTTAGTCTCTCTTTGAAGTCGACTGCTCACTTAGCTTGTTATTCATGACTAAAGCACGGTGATATTTGCTGTATTCAGTAGCAGCCATTCAGAGGTAGCTCTGTAAATGCTGTGGTCACACACACACACACACACACACACACACACACACACACACACACACACACACACACACACACACACACACACACACACACACACACACACACACACACACACACACATACAGTATGCCTATAATGATTATTAGGAACCCTCATCATTGCCACTTTAAGAGAATTCTGACAAAAAGGAGGAAGACTCCCATGAAGAGGTAAATGATCCAAGTGGAGACTAAGATAAGTTAAAGCAGCAATTTCACTGGACCTTAGCAATCACTAAATGGCTAGGGAACATGCACTGGGCCCTATGGTAGCGGGGGGGGGGGGGCCGTGGGCAGTCCAGCATTTAGATTGCTGTTCAGTAAGTCCCGATTCCAACTTATCTGTGCCCTCTGGAAGCAGAAAGCTTCGTCCTCTGTGTAGCAACCCAGCTCCTTCACTGTAGCTCCCCTCCCATTGACTTCGATGGGAGCTGAGCTGGATTGAAGGTGCTGGGCTACTAGACAACGAAAGGCGCTTTCTGCTTCCAACCCCATGTTGTGTACTGACCTGGTGCCGGAAGCAGCTCCATACAGATGATGGGGCCAAAGGTCAGGTCCCTATCGAACATATATTTATGGCCATAAAAAAAATGATGCTTAACCCTTAAAAAAAAAAAAAAAATCCCCATGAAAATTTATGCATTCGTTGCTGAGATATTCATTTATTTCACTATATGCAAATGAGGAGTCTGGGGCACTGAGAGTGGCTCCTTTGTCCCAACGACGCGATAAACCTCAGACAGACAAATCTAAAATGAACCTTAAAGGAGGTTATCCAGGTTCCAAAAATTATCTGCAGATACATCCACAGCAGTGCTAAATACTGTTCCCTTGTGCACCCTTTGCTTGGCTTAATTTTACTTGCTGCTCCTTGTATCCCTGTTATTCACGTGCAGTGAATCTGTAGACAAACTACATTTCCCATGATTCACCTGCCTGATCTCACTCTCTGTGCACCTCTCCCTTCTCCACTCTTCCCTGCAATGAAATCACAGCTAATAAATCACTAAGGCCTAGTTCACACGGAGTTTTTTGGATCGGAACCTGAGGCGGAGGCTGCCTCAGGTTCCGATCCATAAAACGTGTTGCGGAACTGAAAGCCGGTGCACGGCACCGGCTTCCAGCTGCGCACCCGCCTCCGGATCAGGCTCAATGAATGGGCCGAGTCCGGAAGAGGGTGTGTCTTCAGGCTGACTCGCGAGGCGACTCGGCCGAAGAATGAACACCTCGCTTCTTTTTTCCGGGAGCCGGAAGAAACGGCTCCCGGAAAAAGCTCCTGCGCAGCTCCCATTGATTTCAATGGGAGCCGTCTTTTTGGTCCGGGTTTTGAGCCGTTTACGGCCTCAAAACCCTGACCAAAAAACTCTGTGTGAACTAGGCCTAACACATCTGAGGCTTCTTGCAAGCTCAAAATATCAGTGCTGACTGTGGAAAAAACGCACCGCACACAGACCCTCTATAGTGGATGAAAGCATTCACACATCTGTTTTTTTTCATGAACCAAGAGACACTGAGAAGAGAATCATGACATTCACTTTTTATTTTTTCCCTCTCCACTTATCTCAGCCATTCAAGTCTATGGGTCCACGAAACATAAACGGGCAGTACTTCTTGTTTCATCTGTTTTTCCCATATTCAATGTTAGGCGATGCTGATGAATGGTCACCGCACTTATACTAGCAAAGATCCATCAGAGAAAAAGACTTCAATTTGCATGGCCGTAACGGAACTGGACCTCCGTTGGCTGGCAAATGGTTGATGAGTCACATTTTCTGCTTCATCAAACGGATAGATGTTGACATGTCAGGCGAGAAACATCAGAGAAAAATGCCATGCAACCACTGCTGGAAGAAGACAAGCTGGTGGCAGCAGCATTATGGTCTGGGGAATTTTACATGGCATTTTCCGAGCCCACTCATCCATGTAGAAGGCACTCTGAACTGATCTTGGTATGAATCCATATCCTTGTAGACCATGCACACCCATACATGCTGATGATGTCTTCCCTGGGCAGATGGAAACTTCCAGCAAGACATTGCAACATGTTACACAGCTAGAAATATCCAACAGTGGTTGAGGACAACCGAGTACATCCATGGTCACCTAATTCCTTAGATGAACCCAATTGAGCACCTTTATCGGGCCACCTCTATTGTTCATGTTCACTCTATGGATCCTCCCTCACAAACCTTCAAGCAAATGCAGGATGCATTACAGTCAACATGGCTCCAGATACTTGAGACAACCTACTAGCACTTCCAGTCCCTCTAACTCCAGTCCAAGCTGTACAGAGCGGTTACTCTGGATATTAGCTGGTGGTTATAACATGGTCTGACTCTGTAGATTACATGACTAATGTCTATAGAGGTTAGGAGAAAGGGAGTAGTGAGCAAGAAGTGCAAGAGATAAGAAACAAAGGCTTAGACTGATACTGGGGCTAAATAGAAGCTTTTGATCATAACCAAAGCACTTTAGTCTTATTAGTACAGGTCAGTACTTCTATACATGTCCTGTATGTCCCTGGGGCTGTATTGAGTGAGCAAGAGGCAAGTATAGGGCAGATTCTCCTCTACGTACTGTGAACAATGTATGCAGCTCAGAGAGGAAATAGCATGCAGAGGGGAAACTGCGGGATATAATTCCTATAACGATGAGATAGGATATGTCCTCATGTACACAATCATAAGAGTTAGTCCTGAAAAGTTACATGAAATGAGGGTACACTTTGAAGAATACTGAGTGAAGTGAATATAACAGGACCTAAGACCAGAGCTGTCAATACCAGCAGTCCCACCAACATATTTTGCTGCATTTACTTGTGGGACACCTTCTTTAATGGTTACACTTACTGTTATATCGTTTGCAAAACTGTGTCTATAAGCCAAAATATTAGAGTTATATTTCTCATATTATTAAAGGGGTTGTCCAGGCAAAAATGTTATTTAATTAGGTTGGGGGAGAGCTAAAAAAATATTTTAAAAAAATATAGCATTGCTCACCTTTCTCCCGATGATCCAATGTCTCCTAGCATGGTCCGGCTGGTCTGTTGTTGTCTTCTGGTATACTGTAAGTCCCCACCACACATGACCACTGAGGCCAATCAGTAGCCTCAATGAAGGACATGTGATGTCACTTCCTGATACTGCTAATAGGCTACAGCTGTCAAGAAGACACTGGAGCAGCAGGACCAGACCGTGCTGGGAGGACACGGGAGCACCAGGGACAAGTCAGTATTATTATTATTATTATTTTTTTTTTTTTTTATCTCCATCGGCCTATTTTAAAAATATTTTTTTCTGCCAGGACAAACTCTTTAACCTTAAAGGGATTGTTAATATTTGATTGGTGGGGTGACACCCAGCACACCTACTGATCAGCGGTTCAGGACTGCTGTTGGGCTCAATTCTATATAGTGTATGGAACAAGAAGTATATGTACATTGAAGAGAGGCTGAGCTTAACTTAAATGAGAGAAGTGTTGCAGAAACAATGCATAGCCAATATACAATGTAAAGAACCATACACTGTAACGTAGTGGGCCTGGCAGCCGTCCCAAACAGCTGATCAGCACAGAGCTGGATGTCACTCCCCTTCCCCAATAGTGAGATATTGTACTAATGATAGGCCATCAAAAAAGCCCAGTAAGCCCTCTTAACTCACCACCCTTCCAGTCCAAAGTAGTACAAGGCTGTACATTGTATATATTATTTCACACGTTGCTGTACACATATTTTTTAATTTCTGTACAGAACAACAGCGCACCCTACAGGATAGGATGATAGGTGTACTTGGAAGAAGTCATCTACACAGTACATGGGACAAGGGTTTTACCTATTAAGGTGCAACAGGTATATTAATTAGGATTTTTATTTGCCCTTCATGGTGCTACAATTATTCCTACCCTTCCAGTTTTCACATATTACCATCACAAATGCAGAAGTCTACAAAGATGTTGCGCAGTTCTGGATGAGGATGAAACACTTTACCACCATATTGTCCATTTTTCCTAACCATGTTGTTTCTGTTCTACCTACAATTCAAAAAAAAATAAATCACTACATTGTCTTATGTATGCTGATACTAGATATGATATACTTTTTGGGAAGTTTTTGGTAAATCCCATTTCATGCCTTTCTGTAACTAGGTATACACAAGCCTATGCCATTTTTCAAATAATAGCTAGTGGTCAACCACTTGCTTACACAGCATTGTAAGCGGCCATTTTCTTGTGGCCTGTGGGCATGCACAGTCTGCTCTGGCCGAGGCCTAGAAGTCTGAAACCTGCGCCGGAAGAAGAGGATGAAGAGGCTGTTGCTGACGAAGATGGAGGCGGCGCTGGAGAGAGTTCTATCACAGCACTGGGTATGCCCCAAGTGCTGTTTGAGCGCTGGGGCCTGCCCCCAGTGCTGCGAGAGAACTCATTTGCATACCGACAAAAAATGTGATTCCTACGGAACGGCGGCACAGAAAAGACATCTAAAGGTAGGAGAAGAATAGCCTTTCTTAAGGCTATTCTGACGTGTTACTCAGAAAAAAATGTGTTTGAAAGATAGGATCCCTTTAAAGGATTGGACATGTTAAAATTCAGCATGCACAGTCCTTTCACCAGAGGCAGCAGGCCTTAAAACACTATCTAAACTACACAGTAGTAATATGGTCATCAGACCTCTGTAACTGGATATCTGAGATGTTAGGTTGGATTTGCATACCCATAGTATGTCCATATTATAAGGACAATATTATATCTATTTGTGGCTCTAATGACCTAAACTAGCAGAATGTGATTTCTGGCTGTTATACGATCTATATAACATGGACGTATGCAGGGGCGAAACTAGCCTCGTTGCTATAGAAAGATGCCCCTCTCCCTTCCCAAATGAATGAATGAATGAATAATTAATTAATATTCCATGCTACTACTTTCACACGCTGCTATTGTCGCACAATATACGCAATACACAAAGTTATAAAACATTTTTAAAGAATTCTTCTAACTTTATTACTTCAATATCAGATCAACAACACGGCATTAACAATGAAAATAACTTCACACATCTTCTGCTTGGTGGATGGATGAGCCCACCTGGTCCCCATTCTCTTTAATAGGAGCGGCGCAGATAGCGGAGTACTGGATTTTTGGCTATCTTTGGCACTCCCATCAAAGTGAATAAGAGCATGGGTCCGTCCATCCACCAAGTGACATACCTATATTCAGTCCGGATGTGGCAAAGCTAAATTCCCACCCAGTTGGAGGGAATGATGACCCAATTCTCAGGCCCAGTGGGGGTCTCAGCAGACAGACCCCCATCAATCAGGTATTTATCCTCTATCATTTAGGTGAATACAGTGCAGTAACATTTAGTGACTTACAGGTGATGTCTCTGACTAATCGTTCACATTCCCCATCTCTTTCATCTGGTCCGCCATGACCATTTCTTCCAGCCTCTGTAAAGTTTGCAGCACAGACTTCTTTGGCTCCTTACTTTTCCAGACACCTGACCCACACTGTCCTCACCTACACAAAGCCCCCATCCTGCTTTTACCCCAACTCTAAAATATATACCGTATTTTCCGGACTATAAGCCGCACATAAAAACCTACGATTTCCTCAGAAATCGTAAGTGCGGCTTATAGTCCGGTGCGGCTTATATATGGATGGAAGCGGCGGCAAAGACTGCGTGCCGCTTCCATACATACATAAAAGGCACCGTAAGGGTGCATTCACACTACCGAACGCCGGCGTGTATCACAGCCGTACACGCCGGCGTTACAGCAGGGCTGCCGGACACTTCCTATTCATTTCTATGGGAGCAGGCATGCGAGCGCTCCCCATAGAAATGAATGGACAGACACTTCCCATTCATTTCTATGGGAGCCGGCATGCGAGCGCTCCCTATAGAAATGAATGGAAAAAAGCAGTCCATTCATTTCTATGGGGAGCGCTCGCATGTCGGCTCCCATAGAAATGAATAGGAAGTGTCCGGCAGCCCTGCTGTCACGCTGGCCTGAAACAGAACGTGAAACTTACCCAGCGGTGCAGGGCGGGCGGGCGGGCATTCAGGCCTCCTCTGCCTCCGATGTTCCGTTCTCCTCCGGCGCTCGCTGATAATGGCCGGGGCGCATGCGCAATATCATAATGCTTCTACTGCGCATGTGCCCTGGCCATTATCAGCTTGCGAGCGCCGGAGGAGGACGGAACATCGGAGGAGGAGGACGGAACATCGGAGGAAGAGGAGGCCTGAATGCCCGCCCACCCTACACCGCTCGGTAAGTTTGACATTCTGTTTCAGGCTTTTATTTTAAAACGGGGGGAGAGGGGGGTAGTTTAACCTAACGTTTACGGTTGGGCTCTATCAGCATGATTTTGCTGATAGAGCCCCTCCTCGCCTGCCGAGCGCTTCCAATAGAAGCGGCTGGCACGCGGGGGGTTAAGCGGCCGCTGGCAAAGTCTGCCTGCCGCCGCTTTCAATAAGATATAATGCGCACCGGACTGCGGCTTATAGTCCGGTGCGCCTTATATATGAACCGAGACGGACTATAAGGCGCTCATGGGCAATGCGGCTTATAGTCCAGTGCGCCTTATAGTCCGTAAAATACGGTAATATATATATATATATATATATATATATATATATATATATATATATATATATATATATATATATATGACATAACGCCCCCCCCAAAACCCTGGACCCGCACTGATAAGCTGTTTGAATGAACTGTGGTATCTGAGTAAGCACCATGACGGCTTCTCTGCTTACACAGTGTCATTCATATCCTAGTGGCCATGTCATGTAACTACAGCCTGGTCCTATACACGTCTATGTGACAAGACTGTAATTACATCACATGGTCACTATAAACAGGCAGTGTGTGATATAAACAGGCGCTATGGCCCCTTCATATTGTTGATCAGGGGGGTCTTCTGATCTCTTATTGATGATCTGTCCTAAGGATAGATCATCAATAAAAATGAGCTGAAAAGTCCCTTTATTAAGCCCAATTGCCACCTTAAAGGGGTTGTCCAGGATGACCACTTTTTTAATATGAGGCTAAGGAAGGTTGTCCAGTGTCTTCCAGCGTGTTCCAGTCCTGCTGCTCCGATGTTTTGTTCCCAACAGCACTGTGACATCCCATGTCAGCGACCTCAGCGGTCATGTGTGGTGGGGACTTACATCAGAAGAAACCACCGGAGCAGCAGAACCAGACTGTGGTGGGAGATATCGGAGTACAAGGGGCAGGTGAGTAGGTGTTTTTTTTTTTTAATCACTTTCCCCAGTTTCATATTAAAAAAAGTGGTTATCCTGGACAAACCCTTTAATTAATTGCCCCCCTTATATTATGTCCCTGATTCCTCCGACATAAATACTGCTCTCCTAATGACCCTTTATATAAATGATTACCCCTTCTATTCATAATGCCCCCTAATGAATGCTTAAATAAATGACCCCTCCATATATATATATATATATATATATATATATATATATATACTGTATATATAATGGCCCCTTATATAAATAACACCCCTTGTATTAATAAGGCCCTTATATTATTAACTCCTCTTAAGCTCAAAAAGCCCCATTATGGGGCCACATGGTGACTCAGTGGTTAGCACTGCAGCCTTGCAGCGCTGGGGTCCTGGTGTTCAAATCCTGCCAAGGGCAAAAAAACATCTGCAAGGAGTTTGTATGTTCTCCCCGTGTTTGCATAGATTTCCATCCCATATTCCAAAGACATACTGATAGGGAAAAATGTACATTGTGAGCTCTATGTGGGACTCATAATCTACAAAAAAAAAAAGCCCCATTATTATGAACTTGTGGGTATTATGCACCACAGTGGCCCCCGCACGCGGTATTGTATTCCACAGCGGCCCTGTACACAGTATTATGCACCACAGTGGCCCCTGCACGTGTTACTAATGTATGGAACTATCTGCTTTCAGCTCTGTACACTGTATAGTAGCAGCAGTCCAAACAGCTGATCAGTGCGATCAGATATTAATGGCCTAGTTGCACAAGTCTTAAAAAGTATCTAAGGCTGGGTTCATACTAGACCTTGTACTACATTTGGGGATTCTGTTCCCCTCTCTGCATTAAAAATGTGGAGGAAAAAGCGCTGCAAGCAGTGCTTTTTTTTTTAAATTCAGATTTTTATTGCAAATTTTAAACATATTTTTAACAACACAACTGGGTCCAAAACAGACCAAGAAACAGAGAGAAACATAAAGAAACACAAGAAAGACAATACAAATAAAACAAAACGTCACTGGACCACCAGGGAGGCCCCCAGAATGGTCCAGCCGCGCAAGATATTAGAGGGCAGAAAAAGAAAGGAGGAAGAACTAGACGGAGGCAGGAGAAGATAAGGCAGACTCATTATAGTCTAAGGGGTCAGCAGGTAACTGCTGTTTTAAGTGGATTAGGTTTCTGTAAGGGGTCCACGACCGGACCCTCCGAACGGAAACCCGTACACAGATGTGAACCTAGCCTAAGGCCACATGTGGCGAAATGCAGCTGAAAAACACAGGAATAAAAGGTGCAAAATGCTTACTTTTTCACTGCTTTTTTTGCCTCATTTTTCATCTCCCATAGGGAAAAAATATGAAGTTACATGGAAAAAATGAATGGGCTTATCATCTATGGATAGGGGACACTTGCAAATAATTGGGGGCCTGACTGTTCAAAACCCCACTGATCTGGAGAAGAGGGGATTTTTGTCCCCATTGTGGTCAGGATTATCTGCAGTCCACTTCATAGTTTATCAGACACAGAGCTGTACATTTTGGAGTGGCTGTGCTTGGTATTGCAGCTTAGAACCGCTTACTGGAATGGGACTGAGTTGATAAGAATGGTAGTATCTGGTATAGTCACTACAAAATGTGGCAAACAATGAAGGAGATGCGGCACTGTCTATATCGGCTTTAATCAGCTCATGAGTGGGGAGCAGTGAGTCAGACACCCCCTCCCCACTGGTGTATGCTATAGATAGGCCATCAATGTCAAAGCCCTGGAAATTCCTTTAAAGGCTGTCTTGACTAGAAATATTGAACAAAAGGGTGGTTTCCGCCTCTTGCACAATACTGTACTTTATTTTTTTTTCCGAAAGGCTGTATAACTGTTCATTAGGGTGTGTGGGTGGCGCACATACATATTTATGAGCGGCCTGATAAGTGATCACAAGCAAGGGCGCTCTTTCAGAGATCTCTTTTGTAGTCAAGCAGCCTGTTTTTATCACTTGCCGTCCCTTTAATACGCTTTCCTTGAGACTACTTATTTTTAGTTTCCGCTATCATTACAAGTATTTCACTCATTTCTATAAAACAAGCCCAACTAGTTAACACCTCATCTGATGTGTTCACACATACACTCGTGAGCTGTGAATGCAGCGAGCCTTATAATCTGTCCTGGAAGAAAAGCTGCACAGAGACGGATGATAACCCTGATGACAGCAAGAACTGGATGAACGCTACTATCATTTATTAGTTTTGATACACCAATGGTTGAATGATTTATTATTTTAGCTGTGTATCTTCATTAACTCTTTCTTTTAGACAGATTCTCCAAAGATTTATTGCATTTATCTAAATACCTTAATGGCAAATGTTGGAGAAAATCAGGATTGGTGTAATGGTCAGGCCTCAGGACTAGAGATGAGCGAGTAGTATACGATCGAATACCTCCCCTGCATAGTTATTGGTGTAAAAAAAGCGCCAGGGAAGGTGGGAGGGGGATCGAATTTTTACTGTGTTTACCGCGTGGTATTCGACCGATTACACCAATAACATAACTATGCAGGGGAGTAGTATTCGATCGAATACTACTCGCTCATCTATACTCAGAACTGGACTATAAACCCACTGGGGGGGAATTTACCATTCCCTCTATGGCAGAAAATTGGTGTAGATGGGAATAGTTGCGGCACATGGCCCTTATTTGCACCAAAGCTTCACTTTCTTCTTTCTATGCCTTGCTAGTTACTTTTTTATTAAAGTAGGTGGAGCAAGTTAGAGACAGGGGTGTAGCTACAGTCCTATGAAAAAGTTTGGGCACCCCTATTAATCTTAACCATTTTTAGTTCTAAATATTTTGGTGTTTATAACAGCCATTTCAGTTTGATATATCTAATAACTGATGGACACAGTAATATTTCAGGATTGAAATGAGGTTTATTGTACTAACAGAAAATGTGCAATATGCATCAAACCAAAATTTGACCGGTGCAAAAGTATGGGCACCTCAACAGAAAAGTGACATTAATATTTAGTAGATCCTCCTTTTGCAAAGATAACAGCCTCTAGTCACTTCCTGTAGCTCTTAATCAGTTCCTGGATCCTGGATGAAGGGATTTTGGACCATTCCTCTTTACAAAACAATTCAAGTTCAGTTAAGTTCGATGTTCGCCGAGCATGGACAGCCCGCTTCCAATCATCCCACAGATGTTCAATGATATTCATGTCTGGGGACTGGGATGGCCATTCCAGAACATTGTAATTGTTCCTCTGCATGAATGCCTGAGTCGATTTGGAGCGATGTTTTGGAGCATTGTCTTGCTGAAATATCCATCCCCGGCGTAACTTCAACTTCGTCACTGATTCTTGAACATTATTCTCAAGAATCTGCTGATACTGAGTGGAATCCATGCGACCCTCAACTTTAACAAGATTCCTGGTGCCGGCATTGGCCACACAGCCCCAAAGCATGATGGAACCTCCACCAAATTTTACAGTGGGTAGCAAGTGTTTTTCGTGTAATGCTGTTTTTTTTTGGATGCCATGCATAACGCCTTTTTGTATGACCAAACAACTCAATCTTTGTTTCATCAGTCCACAGGACCTTCTTCCAAAATGAAGCTGGCTTGTCCAAATGTGCATTTGCATACCTCAGGTGACTCTGTTTGTGGCGTGCTTGCAGAAACGGCTTCTTTCTCATCACTCTCTAATACAGCTTCTGATTGTGCAAAGTGCGCTCTATTGTTGACTGATGCACAGTGACACCATCTGCAGCAAGATGATGCTGCAGCTCTTTGGAGGTGGTCTGTGGATTGTCCTTGACTGTTCTCACCATTCTTCTTCTCTACCTTTCTGATATTTTTCTTGGCCTGCCACTTCTGGGCTTAACAAGAACTGTCCCTGTGGTCTTCCATTTCCTTACTATATTCCTCACAGTGGAAACTGACAGATTAAATCTCTGAGACAACTTTTTGTATCCTTCCCCTGAACAACTATGTTGAACAATCTTTGTTTTCAGATCATTTGAGAGTTGTTTTGAGTAGCCCATGATGCCACTCTTCAGAGGAGATTCAAATAGGAGAACAACTTTCAATTGGCCACCTTAAATATCTTTTCTCATGATTGGATACACCTGGTTATGAAGTTCAAAGCTCAGTGAGGTTACAAAACCAATTTTGTGCTTCAGTAAGTCAGTAAAAAGTAGTTAGGAGTATTCAAATCAATAAAATGATAAGGGTGCCCATACTTTTGCACTTGTCAAATTTTGGTTTAAGACATATTGCACATTTTCTGTTAGTACAATAAACCTCATTTCAATCCTGAAATATTACTGTGTCCATCAGTTATTAGATATATCAAACTGAAATGGCTGCTGCAAACACCAAAATTTTTAGAACTAAAAATGATTAAGATTAATAGGGGTGCCCAAACTTTTTCATAGGACTGTATAGATGGTGCGGAGAAAGCAGATGCAAGACTGAGGGGCTTCTCCACAAATTTAAGAAGACACTAGTATTATAGATAGCACATGGTAAGTGGCGGTCCTATTAGGGTAAGTTCATACGGGGTTTCTTGGTCCGGAAGCTTATGCGGAGGCTGCCTCAGGTTCCGGACCAAAAACTGTGTAGCCGCGACTGAAAGCCGGTGCACTCCGCTCGCGATTCGGCCTGAAGAATGAGCAGCTCGCTTCTTATTCCGGGAGCCAGAACAAACCGGCTCCCGGAAAAAAGACCTGAGCAACTCCCATTGATTTCAATAGGAGCCGTCTTTTTGGTCAGGATTTTAAGGTGGATAGGGCCTCAAAATCCAGACCAAAATACTCCGTGTTAACTTACCCTTACAGTTTAAGCAAAGGGGTCCAGGAGCTTCAAGATATACCTAAATCGCACCAGAAAATTGTCTTGAGTTATATAGGAAATCTACACCAGTTCGTAGCGGTCGTTGATGTCCATTCTGGTGCAGAGAAGTGGGCTGGAATTATTAAGAATCCACAGTCTCTTAATAATTCGGATACAGTTAGCGCCAGTAGCGTAATGGATTAAGAATGGCGTACAGAACACCAGTCTTAATCAATTCAATCCATTATGTCATCAAACTTGCTAGGCTAAACCAGGAGACAGGATCTAAGGGTTTTCACAATAAAATACTCCCCAATGGGGTACGGACTTTTGTAGCGTATGTCCAAAGCAGTCTTCACAGCAGCCACTGACAGCTCACACTTGATATTTCCAAAGCAGGTGAGATAGAGAAAATGGTGCACAATATTGGTAGCAAATGGTCTGAGCTATTGCATACAGTAATTTTGTTTCATGCGGTAATTTGAGCCGGCGTCCAGAAACAAACACACTCTTTTACCCGATTAATACTGCATGTCTGCTACCTATCAAAACCAATTTCTGAAATCCTATGCGCCGTACACATCTCCCTATTCATCCTTATTGGAGCCTGTGAAACATAATCCTTTCCCATTAGCTAAGCCATTAGCAACTGATCCTATTATGCTGAGTAGTGATGAACAATAAGAAGCGAGGACAAATCTGAATCCAAAGCAAAGATACATTACAGTATTTTATACAATACAAGGTGTGCTAGAAACTGCAAGAAATACTCCATAGACTCTTGTAACCAGACAATGAGTCAATTAGCTGAACCTCCTTGTTACTGACATATACGGTAGTTATGGACAATGGATAGAAATCCTTTCTTCGATCGCTTCGAAACATACATTACTAATATTATTATTATTTAATACTGGCACTAGAAAGAGATTAGAGTAATGGTGGGGGGAAACTAGTGACCTCTGGCTCCCCTTCCATCTGTATACGACACAACGCACTAAATACATATAGTGCGTGGTACTGTCTACATACAGTAAGACACATTATTCTTATTGTCAGTGATCCAGAGAACAGAGTTCCTTTGTTCCCCACTTGCAACGGAAAGTTGGTTGCATACGTCAGGCTATAATACCATAGAAAGTGTATGCAATCCCTATATATTATTATTATTATTGTTTATTTATATAGCACCATTAATTCCATGGTGCTTTACATTTGGGGGTTACATACAGTACACAGAATATACAGGTAGATATAATACTAACAATGACCGACTGGCACAGTGGGGTAGAGGGCCCTGCCCGCGAGGGCTTACAGTCTATATTCTATTGTATACAATTATCAGCTTTATTTATAGAAAAATAATACATTATCTATAGAATAGAAAGTGGACGCCTCTTATCTCATAATGGGGTGTCCCAGGACATTTAATGTAATGTTTGGCCCTTGGATGACATCAGAGGCCCCAATAATGTGTTAGGTTGACCAGTGCTGGTGTAGTAAAATGCAACAAGGCTCAGAACAGCGGACTGAATCATAGCAATATGAATGTAGCCTTAGATTCTCTGCTGGTTTTGTCTGAAAACAGCATGCAGAAACTATATTAGGTTGGGGCCACACTGGACAATTTCCATTACATTGTAATGGTGAAAAACAGATTAAGAAGTTCAATGCCTGAAACAATGAATGTAATTTAATGAAACCATATGAAGATATTCCCACTATTGTTACGTAAATGAAGGTTGTAAACCATAGCAGCAGTAATAAGTATCACTAGCGTGCTGCACCAGATGGCTCATTACGACAATGCAGTTCTGAGGATTAGACAGGCCAAGTTTTAGCATTTATTGGGTACACACAGGTTATACAGTGGTGTGACAAGACTGGTGAATGTGCACTGTGAGTGCTCTCATCTGTCATTAGGACATCCCAGTAGACCTTGTTAAGTGAATCAGCAGTTGTTTAGGTCATCCATTGAAGAACATTCTCAGCATCTGGCCAAAGCCCCTCACCCAACGAGCAGACAATGGCAAAAGCTGCTTCTTTGGTAGAAGAAAATGACAACATAACCTTGAAGCCCTGGTTCTTGTACACAAACCTACAAAAACCCCAAAAAACCTAATGCTCCCGGAGGCTTTTTGTAACAAAGCTGGCCTGTTCAAACATTACATCTGAATGACCTTCATAAAACTTCAGCAGTCTGTCAGATGCAAAAACAGCTGATCACGAGGGTAGGGGGAGTAGGAACCTCAGATCTTTCCTGATTCTAAAAAGTTGGATGTATTTGTGAGACTGCTTTGAAACAGATTTTGTTGTTTTCTACTTTCCCATACAATATAATTTAATAAGACTGGCATATCTGCCACGCGTCATAATACATTCCCCCCTGGCACAAGATACACCTGAAATTAAGAGACTCCAAGCAGGTCTTTACTCTCTGCCAATTTCTGGCGGACCCCATTGTAGTCTAGTAATGGGGTCCACAGGTAACTGCTTTCTAAGCGGATAGGGATTCTGTTTTTCGGGTCCCCTAGCGGACCAAAAGAAACCTAGTGTGAACTTAGTGTCAGCTACAATGAATTCCTGAAGATGAATTTTTCAGCTAGGAATAGTTGTGCCATGTAAAGATATCCTTAATACACGGTCTACCAATAAGTATTTGGACACCAGTGGTCCGAGCGCCAATTACAGCCTCAGCCCTCTTGGGCTTATCACAAGTCCTTGTATGACGGCTAGCGGTAATTTATTCCATTCGGCTTGGAGAAGACAGGTTAGTTGTTTTGCTGATTTTGGTCATCTGCTGCACCTTTAGTTCGGCAATCCAACTCGTCCCAGAGGTGCTCGATAGGATTCAAAGTCTGGGCAGGCCAGTCGGTTAATCTGATTGTCACTGTACCAAGCCATGGTAGACCTCGCTACATGACGCTGGCGTTGTCATCCTGGAAGTAACATTGGTCCGACCCATAGAACCGCCATAATGTAGGAAGCACACTGTTATCTGAAATAGTGCAATAGGCGTTGAGTTTATGGTCCACTGGGGCCAAGGGTCCCAGTCCCTACCAGGAGAAACACCGCCAGACCATAACTCCACCTCCACCGAACTTTACTGGGTGTCCAAATACTTATTGGTAGACAGTGTAACTGTGGTGCATTTGGAAGGATCACATACCTCAAAACTGAAATCTACAGTACAAGTGCAGATTTCAGGTATAACTCATGCTTTCAGTCAGATAGGGGGCGTTCACACTAGCGTTGGTGTCCGATGCTAATGTTCCCGCAAAATCTTGCATGGACATTAGCATCGGACAATAGCTGTGTCCGTTACATTTTGCATCATGTTAAATGGGACATCATGTGCGTTCTTTACTGTCCATGTCTGTCCTTAAGTGTCCGTTTGCAAAGATGTCCGATTTTTCAAGCGGACAGCTAAACCCTACATGAGCCGCTGTGCTGCAATCATTTGTCGTTGGGCTTTTCAGACCTGGTGACAGGTCCACTTTAATGTACACCATGTCAGTTCTCTGTCTCCGTATTTATGGACAGATTCAGTAATTTCTAATCCCTAGGGTCTCTCCACTGGAAACCAATAGATTATAAGAATGGAGATCCCCATTCACTTCTATAGGCATTCCAACACAAGGATCCACAAAAATGAATAAAGCAATGTCTGAGCTTGTGACCACTCCAATCATATGGGGCATATATAGACCCCCACTCTCACAATCAGATGTTTATCCCAGAGATCAGACCCCCATTGATTATGGGAATGGAGGTTCCAAGTCCCCCATTTTAAATGGAGCAGTGGTTGCTCTATTCGCAGGCAAGAACACAATGGCAGCTCTCTGTTCATACAGGGAGGACTATCAACCTTTGCCATCAACTACCTGGATTTCCATTCTGCCTCTATCACTGCTTGCACTCAGACAACTGTGACATCATTCCTTTTTTTTGGATTTTACTGTGTGGGGACCATAAGAAGGGAGTCATTATACTAAATGAGGGTACAAGGTGACCCAGAGGATTGTTGGACATGGTCAAAGGGGGTAATGGCAGGATCAGAGGTGTAACGTATACATAAACTAGCCTCTGTCCACGACTTCGTCTGCAGGTTGTTGGCGTCAATGATTTGCTTATATTCAGCAAATTGCTGCCGTCGATGGTTCATCTGCTCCGGAGTCTCTGCAGTTCTCAAGTTGTCCTGCCTGTGATTGCTCCAGCATCTCAGTAGCTCGCTGGGACGCCATATAATGAGACTGTTGTTGATCCACCTACTCCGGCGTTTCAGCAGCTCTCAAGCTATCCTGCCACTGAACTTGTTCCTCGCACCATGTCTGTGATTGTTCCGGCATCTCAGTAGCTTGCTTGGGATGCCATATGATGAGTGTGTTGTTGGCATCAATGATCTCTGCTCCGGCTGCTCTAAGAGCCACTTGACGCCTAGCTTGCTCAATCCTCCTGAGCTCTGCTTGAGGAGAACTCTGTGACTTCTGGCTACCTTCAAAGCTCTCGTAGTTTTAAAATTTTGTTACATATTAGATTTTCTTTTTGCCAGCATGTTTAAAATTGGGAAACTGCCAATTTGGATTAAAGGGGTCTTCCCATCCAGTGTGTCAGCACTGGTGCAGATCAAATAATATGTACATGTTTCTACAGAATGGACTTAGTGTTACCTGTATGTTTACATAGAGATATAACAGACCAGGCTTTATCAGCAAACTCCAATTAGCTGAGAGAGTCCTGCTGGCAACAGCAGTTTAATATAGTATATGAACCTAAATCATAACAGTTGTGAAGCCATGTCATTTACTGGGATAGAAGGTAGCCTATGTGTTAATCGAGGTTACAAACTATCTGTGTGCCAAATTTCATTCAAATCCGTTCAGACGTTTTTGCGTGAAAGAGTAACAAACACACAAATAGGAAGGATAGGATTTACCACGGCAGGTTGCATATGCCATAGATTTTGTCCCTCCTTCTCTCATCTCAAAGTTGGGAGTTATGTGTAGTACAACCCCCAGTAAAAGGGTCTGTACATTGAATAGAGCTGGCATGCTAGTATTGAATCCATTCTGAATGGAAGCCAAATTGTGGATGTGAACAAGCCTGTCTTCTGCGCTTATCACATCTTTTTGGACACTTTATCTATATGACACCAAGTTTACACTGGTGTCACCTGTCCATTGCTCTGGTCTGTCAGTTACATATGGAGAGTGGCGGACCTCGGGCATCTGATGACTAACGCTAGGTTCACACCTGCGTTCAGCTGTCCGTTCTGTGGTTTCCGTCTTCTGCATGCCAGAAAACGGAAACCACAGACCGGGTCCGGCCGTGAACGTTTTATGCTCGCCGCCGCGAAACTGTTTTTTTTAATCCGGACACAGAGAACTGCATGGAAAAAAAGGAGTCCCTCAGGGTCGTAACCCAATCAGGTGTGGAGGTATAGGGAAACGTGCGCACAAGACCAATGATCGGCTCCCAATAAATTTTATTCTTTAAAATATAGGCACAACGCGTTTCGGGCTATCCGCCCTTCTTCAGGTGCAATTAAAACTCGGCTGGGAACTCTGTGTCCGGATAATAAAACCCGGTTTCGCGGCGGAGCGCATAAAACACTCACGGCCGCACATCTTTCTCACCCATTCATGAATGGGTGAGAAAGACTCCGGCAGGTTTCCGTCTCCTGCTCTGTTTTATGCAGGAAACGGAAACCTGAAGTACGGAGTGCCGGCGCAGATGTGAACGAGCCCTTAGTTGTACTTTTTAGGCAGACATTGCCACAGAGTTTCCAATGGAGACTTCAGGGCAAAGTTGAACGCTGCAGTCAGCCATACTGACATGTTCTCCATAGGCGGCTTGTCATTGTAGAATTACATATGACACACTTGTTCTATCTTATCAGCCCCTGATATAATGCCCTGGAGACCCCTATAATCCAATATATAATGCCCTGGAGACCCCTATAGTCCAATAAGAGGAGCTTGTGTTCAGCATCCAGTAGTTGGTCCCCCTCACGCCTGAATGTAGTCAGACACTGTCATGGCCGGCCTCCATTACATGTCAGCACGTAGAAGACGAGAGCTCCTGACAAGCCACATGACGCCTGTCTCAGCACCACACAAGTTTACAATCACAGTTTCTCCCTCATCCATCTTGGATCGCTGACGCCACGCCCCCCTCCACACCGGAAATGCCCTGGCAGCCATTTTCTCTCTCTCAGCCTCCTCGGCGTCCAGGCACAGCCATCTTAGGCAATAACTGAATGAAAACAAACACAAAGCTGCGGAGTATCTGAGTAACACCGCCACGAGCTCCGGCCTCCGGGTCGTCTCTGCAGAACACAATAGCCGCTTCCATTATCTGCAGCAGATGACGACTAATAAAAAAGCGCGTCATTGGCGTCTCCATGTTAGTACACCCTGAGCCCGGTGTAGCAGTATGGCGTCGGCGGGACCGCCCAGTGTGTGGTAGTAAGAGGAGATGTGGAGAACCGGCTTGGGTCAGCACAGCAGACGACGAGAACGCTGCGTCACCTCCCTCACAATCCCCTGCACCCATAGGCGCTGAGCTCTGAGAGGTCCGTCCTAGGCTACGCCCCCTGGTGGGCATTTCTGTTAGGCACTCCCTTCCAGGCTTCCGGTGAGGGCGGGTTGATAGCTGCCCTCGCCTCCTCTTCCCCTCCCAGACCAGCAGAGGCAGCAGCAGAAGCCGCAGCTCCCGCCAGCCCCTCCCGCCGTCGCCATTCCTCGCCCGCCCGGCTCTCTCCTTCCCTCCCTCCCCGGGGCCCCTCGCCTCCGGATCGTTCCTTCCTCCCCATTCCTCCCTTGTTTTTCCTCCCCCCTCTCTTCCCTTCCCCGTTCTCTCTGTCCCGCACATCCCGTCCTCTCGGCGGTCACCTCTCGTCCTGTGTAACTCGGAAGGTAAGTACCGCTTGTTCCCCCAGGCCTGCGGGCTGTGCTCTGCGGCCTCCCCGAGCTTTGTTATTGCGCTGGCCGACTAGGCCGTGACTTATTGTAGTGGTTGCACCATGTGAGGCGGCCGCACTTAGCATGGCCGCCTCCTATTAACTCCCTGTGTCCCGGCACTAACCATGTGACCACGCTGCCCTCTGCTCCCTCCGTATGGCCGGCCTAGGGCTGCTCCATAGCCTCGCAGTATGGCTGATGTACAGGATGGAGGACACTCCTGCTGCCATCTTCTGCATCACTGCTGCTCCCACCCCCCGTCATGTCTTCTCAGGCCTGGTCCTCCTGCTGTGCGATGTCGCAGCTTCCACTTGTGTCGCTTCTGTGTGACATATTGATGGGGGTTTAGCAGTGCGCTTGTCCCAGATTTCCTACACAGCAATGTAATAGGATTGGGATCCCAGGACAGTCAGGCACATTATAAAGGGGAGGGAGGTAGTCACTGACTAGGCACTAATGCACCCTGTGATGATGGGATGTGTGCACTCTGCACATCCTTATGGCATAGCTTAGTACATTGCACTCCCATCCGGCCAGTTCTGTTATGCTGACCTGTGTGTGATGTCCAGTACAACATGACTTTCATCTCACAGATGGTGAGCGCTGGTATTGGTCTGACCTGGGACCCTCAGTGTTCCTGTGACTGTAGTGGAGCTGTCCTCTGTACAGTGGCGGTCCCAGAGATCAAAGCCCACCAACTATAAAGTGATGACATACTGTCATTATCATAGGGGAAGTCTCCGTATCAAACCAGCCATAGAAGATAATCCAATAGATGAGCAGGTTCCTTGAAAAATCTGTCTTTAGTCACATGTAAATGGGGTGTGTCAGAGCTGATGCTGTTTACAGAGCCCTTGTTGCCCCTGACGCACCCTTCTCCCTTTATTTTAAGAGGCTGCTGCATCCTTTGGACTATATGATGGTGACAGTATAATGTCCCCTACAACGTACTGCGACTGACTTATCCAGACTCCCTTTAAAAAGCCAGCTTTGCAGGCACAGCCAAAGTGTCATGTGGTTTGCCCCCCGATGTGTTTGGTGACACTGGGTCTGCCTTGTAGCTTTGGCCGCTGCCCTAGAAGTGAGGTGCACAATGGTGGACGGTTAGTAATCGTGGTATGCAAGTCAGGTTTTGTTTTGCAAGGAGAAGGCTTGTTGGGTGTACAGCGCTCCCTACTGAGCAGTGCTGTGCTCCTGACAGTCTGCTGTTTAATAAAATTGTAGAAAAGCATTACGTTTTGTGCGACTGCCAGACCACAGCCCTTCTCAATATGAAGTCATCTGTCGGCGGACATCTTAATGCCAGTAAGCCATCCTAATTGCATTAGTAAATCTAATCTCTGCCACCTTGTGATGGGTGTGTACCGAGCACACTTCAATATATCACATCAATGCGGAGTATCTGGCCGAATCTGACACATTCCTAGGCTTGTGGGATGTTAGGTCTCCCTGCCAGTGGAGGTCAGTTGTATGACATTTGTGTTGACCTCTGCGAAGGCGTATGGTGACCCTCATAGCAGGCATTACATGATATGATGCGTCATAGCCGAACTATGACTTGTACCGTAGGATACAAGCAATGCTGCAAAACTAGTACGGTTATTGGGGACTGAAATCTTAGCGTTTGTGAAGATATTCAGAGGCTTCTGTTCAGAGAACAGGTGCACAAGCGTGTGCCATATTTTAAGGTGTCGTGGGACACATAGATTAGTTAGCCTGCAGCCATTTTTTTTTTTTTCCTCTCTACACGAGATCTGGCCGGCGTCCAGTTTTTGCTTGTCATGCTATAGCTGGACCTAGTTATATTCTAGTTAGTTATTCAACACTAGTGTATATTATGGAATTGGTGATATAATTTGTCATAAAAGTACCTACACTTGACTAGTGGCACTACGTGCCCATCCCCAGTGCTTTGCCTTTTTTATTTCTGTGATATGCAGATTTATGTATTGTGCAGCATTGAGTTACTTTGCTCTAGGTCATCATTAAAGACCCTGAGCACCCCCCCAAGGTCAGAAGAGCATACAGTAAGTCTGTCTGGATAGTCGTCCGTCCTATAGACTCTGCTATTCAGCTGCTGACAGCTGTCTACCGGCATTATTGGCATCTAGAACAAAAACATGACCAGTTCCTGAACAGTGTTTAAGGTCTGCGCTATATACAGCGACTTAGAGGGTAAAAACTTGGTTGAGGCATCTTAAAAATGTGCCAGATTTATCACAGTGACTACTGGAGGATCAATGTGGTGGCCATTGGGTTGCCTAGTCTGTTATACCATGTCTTACATTGAGCCAGAATTTATCTGCAGTTCTGAGGCACATCGTCACATCTTAAGTAATGCCAGGTTTTGGCAAGCTCTGTCGTCTCTTATATGCCATGCCTGTTGGGTGGGGCAGAAAAGTGGAAAAAAAACCCCTAAGTGCAGAATACTTATATTCGACCAAAAAAATCAAAACATACGCTTGTGCTTGTCTAAAGGACATACGGCATCATATAAAAATATACTGCATATATATGTTCTAGTCTTTGTAAACAGATGGCCATCTTGTTCCTAAAGACTAAACTACAGTATAGCTTTTGGCTTAGGATATCTGCTCTTTGAATCTTATGCAATCTTAAAATTGCAGGACTTAAAGGGAATGTTGCTAGAAAATGCCCTATTTAATTGACATTCTTGTTAAACATGTTTCAGGATTTTTTTTTTTATCTATTTAAAATTACTTTAAAAAAAAAAGAGATGCTTAATTTCTGACTCTGGCCACAAAGACAAATTCTACAGACTCTTCTTGTTTTCTGTAGAAGGTTTATTTTCAGCAGTCACTTGTCAGTGATGGTGTATATGTAGATACGACACATAATCCACCTAGCACAATTGGTTTTGTTGCAGCCCCATCTGTGCAATGACCTCTACACAAGTCGGTGTGCCTGGAAAGGTCTCGCATAGAAGTCAATAGGTCTGGTCCTGGTCTATGACCTTCCTCCAAGATGTCGCAAGCCACAAACTATTTTAGACTTGGTGAAAACATTTGGAAATGCAAGAATTTTCAGATTTCTTTAAATACAAATAACATTGTGTGAACGTTTGAGAAGCTTACCAAAAACTTGTGTGTAATGGGTTGTTCCCCAGTGGGTGGCACATGTCTTTAATAATCTCTAGTGCTACAGAAGTCAGTGTAGCCCGGCCCTTGGTGCATTGTGTCCTCTAACTGGACGTCATGGTTTTATTGATATTCGCAAGGTCGCTTTCACATTGGCTGTTGTAAGCTAAAACCAGGCGTGGAGCATAAGCGGAGTACAAGGGAAAGATTTGCATGTCCTTCATGTTTTGGCTTCCAAATACAGATGCAAAATCCTGAGCAGGCTATTCTCTTGTGGATGCGAGCTAAATGTGCAATGCTTTACGTACTGTGACATTAGCACATGTAGTAACACTACTAGAGTTTGCTTTTAGTTATCGCTCTCGTAGAAGTAGTGATTTGGCAGATCTAGACTGGTAAGCAGTGACTGCCCTGAGACGTGGCTTACTAGGGGAGCGCTTATCACAGGAGAACGCCCAAACCGAGTCTGTCATAGCTGCAGTCACATCTCATCTTTCTTATATACATGTGACATATCTGTAATGCTCTGGTCACGCTCTAGTCACACTGCCAAACCAATTCTCACCAGTGTTTAATGGGGCTGTGCAATTATTTATTTATTTTTAAAGAACTATTCAACCCTTATGGGTGAATTGAGTCCGTGAGAAAGCACCAGAGGCTTAGCTCTGGAATAATAAAGCATGGCCCAAATATTTCTTTATTTTACAGCTGAGAAACTCAGTAGTCTTAAGATCTTGTATTGATACCGGTGGCAGTTTACATGTCCTTTTGGCCTCCGCCAGCTAAATGAGGGGTCCATGGGTATGTTTAAGAGCGATTTCTGTGCCTAAATACTGGTGACTTATCCTAAGGGTAGGTTACCAGTATTAGATCAGGAACACCAAGCACCCGTATCGACTAGCTGTTGTGTAGTGGCCAGGTGACTTTAAACTAGATGCTAGCCACATGGCATGTATCTTTGTGCTGCACCTGTCCTCATCTTGTGCTTTCAGTGTAGTTGTTATTGAGGCCATTAATTTGGCAGAACAGGTGGCACACGACAGCTTGCATCTAGTAATGGGTCTGCAGGCTACGGTGGGGGTCTGAAATTCTCCCCAGCCCTGGCAGATATTCCTGACTTCTCAGTGTTAATAGGGGCAGCTCTAAGATTAACACATAGGAAGTGATATTTATGTAACTCGCTAGTAGTGATGGAGCGGTGGCACGCTCTGATAAACCAAGTATAAGAACGCTGCCAGGCAGGCATTGTAGACTCTCCACAGACTCCCGGGCTGGATAGGTCCCAGGGACCTGATAGCTTTACTGTCTTCAGTCACTGTATGATGTCCACCCCGATTGTAAGCAAGGACAAGCTGAGGGTATACTCCATGGGGGGTTGCTTGTTCTAGTTTCTCTGATAAGAGGTGGCCTTCTGGGGTTGTGTAAGATTCCTGGGACCTTTCTCATGCAGCTTGGCAGTGTATAGTCCGGCGGTGGTCTTGCCTGGGCCGCGTGATCCAGTAGGCACCATGTAACCATTGCTGAATCACTGCCGTTTATCAACACAAAGCCCCATCTTTAATCAGATTTCATAGAGCTTTTTGTTCCTTTCCTCTGTAACTGTACGGCTGTGCAGCGGAGAACAAAGCCGCCACTGTTTATTCCATAGTCAGCAGCATTTTAAGAGAATTTAATCTGCTACTTCATAGTCTGAACATTCTGACCCAAGAACTTGTGTGTTGTGTTTCCGGCATTCTCCTGCTTTCTAAGCTTCATTCATTATGCAGCAGTGTGAGATGTCTTCTGCCTCACTAGTATACATGCCAGCTGTTGTGCCAGTCTACCCGACAAGGGCTCACTGTGCTGCTCTTGCGTGTCTGATTCTGATCTACAGCTGCCATGGCTGTGACCTGTCCTTTACAGTAGGCTTACTTCACACATGGACATCCTATGATGCCTCTAGATTCCTGTCATGCCACTAGCTTTTTGCTGCCTTTGATCTCTAATGGGGGCTGTACACACTAGATGGAAGTAGGTTGAGGGTTGAACAACCATTGCGCATACTGTCATTTGAACAATTTGTTGTCGACTTAGCCATGCACATTTTAGTTCTTGTTGGCTGTTGTGTCCTTTAAAATAGACGCCAGGGCTTGGAGTCGGTAGGCCTCATAGACTATAATGGGGACCGTGTGGTTTCTGCTTGGTTTCCGCACAAAAAAGGGGGGGGGGGGAGAAAAGTGCTTGCTTGCAGGACTTTTCTCTCTGCATTGTCCATGCGGAGAGGGGAACAGTCTGGTCCGAATGCAGGTGTGATCTGGGCCTAAGATTTCTTATAAAAGTAAATCTGCAACAAAGTATGAATTACAAATTTTAATTTTGAAGCTGTAACTTTAATTCCACCCAAATCTGCTCTGAACTGACGGACGCCATGATGGACCCCATCCCCTTTATGTGGTAATTGTGTCCATCGGGGCTGTGGAGTTGGTAGGCTAAACCACTGATGGTGACTGCCTATGACAATATGTAACTAACTATACATATAATTCTGTAATATTAATGTATGATGATTACAATCATTTTATTTTGAAGTTCTTGGTAACTTTTTTTTTTTTTTTTTTTTTTTTCCCCCACTCCACCCAAAATTAGTAGATACTCCAACCCAGCCCTGGGCATCTTGTGAGGGATCTGTCACGGCTTGTATTGTTCTGATCCTGTGATAGAGAAGAGAATCAGAATTCCTAATATAATTGTGAACTCTATTAGCATCTTTTATGATCGCAAACAGAAAATTATGACATCTTGTACGGTAATCTGATATCTAGCAGGAGCCGACATCCCCCCTCCCCCCCCCCCCCCCCACACACATAAATGGGAAGTGGTGTAAGCTAAACATGTCTGGTGGCAGATTGTCTCCATGAGCACAAAGGATTGGGTACGTTTATATTCAACATGTCCAATCTTTCCTGATGACGCCTGTCACTAGGGAGTAGGTACAGCCGTATAGGAGTCTATGAGACAGTCAGTTTTAGTTGTGACAAATTTTAATCCTTTTGCTAATAGTTTGTGAGCTAAAGCCCGAGTTGTAAAGTACAGATAATAAACCACCATTGTGAAATGGCCGACTAGCTCTGGACACAACTCCTTTGTGAACATATGTGCATGTAGTCAGATTTGAGGCGCAAGGTATCCTTGATCCAAAGTTGTACTAAATCCTCAAAACTGAAGAGGGGGAACCTCTCAGGGTAAACTAGTGTGACAAGGCTTCTCCTTATTAACTGGACAGGGCACTGATTTACTCCTTACTAACACTTTTTGCCAAATAGGTTAACCAGTTGTGCACCCCTAAAGAATAAATATGCTGTGTGGTGTCACATGACAAAAGCATACATGGTTCTGTCATATCTGACCGTAGTTTTGGACTCTGTTCTGCATGCAACCTAACCAGATCATGTCCAAGCACCTGTCCGTCACATATTGTATACGGAAATGTATATTTGCACTGAACTCATTTGATGGGGATTGGCTTTCTCTTCCATTTACAGATAGATTTTATAACATCTATCTTTGACACATTGAAGGTTGTATCTGTTGCAGATGCCCCTTATCTGTACATGTGTACTGCTTGGTAGCTTCTGACCTCTAAATATAGCTTTAGAGAAGAATTCCTAAGTAAAGATGCAGGTTATCTCCGTTCCTGTGCTGATCTAGTGGCTGGTGTCCATGTACATTAAGCTTTCACTTCATATTATTGGCTTCTATAAGTCATCGACTATCCGTAAAACATCTGCTCCAGCCTAGTAGGTGTCTTTCTATCTCGTATGTTTATTACTCGTCCACAGGCAACCAGTACTGACCTTATCAATGAGCTTAGACTGATGTAAATGTTAATATCTTAAATGGGGATCGCACAGCTCCTGTGAATGAAGATAAAAACTACAGCAGGCGAGCACTCCCACGGGAACTGGGCCCCCTGACCCTATGCTTAAGAGGGGTGTGGGGTCCTGGGTCTGTAAGATATTTATAGCAGTCTCTGGTTACTTGCCAGTAACATGTATAGGCCATTTTTACACCATGCACAGAAGGTTTACACAAAACAAAGTAGCTTTATCTACAATCATAGTGCGTGCGTGAGATCCAGCTGTATTGATACACTGAATTATTAGTTTGTACACTTACAATGAATATACTTGTCTAGTTCCCAGCATTGCTAGGCATTGTCTGGTGTGTACTGCCTGACTACAGCTCCATTCATAATGGGGGACACAACTCCCTGTTTTCCTTATTGGTGGGGCTCTGAGTGCTCACACCCCCTTCCCCCACACACTGTTCTGTAAATATATTCCCTGAAATATGGAAGGAAGGCTACATTTTGTCAGCTCTGAAGGGGCAGGGTGATGTGAAATCTTAGTGACAATAGTCGTTGGCTGACATCTGTTTCACAAATCACCTGCAGACTTATTTCTATCTTTGTTTCAAATGTCTAATTTCTTGGTACTTTTTATATTGAGTGTCTTTAATATTGAAGTCTCTTCTTTCTTTCTAGTCTTGTCTTCTCCTGTGACCAAAGACTGCATTGTTCATCTTCTGGCTGTTGCCCTGTTCTACCAGAACTTGTCTCATCATGGACACCGGTGTTATTGAAGGAGGCCTGAACGTCACCCTCACAATCAGACTGCTTATGCATGGAAAGGTATGTGCACTTGTATCTGTCTTGGGCATTTTAACCTAGACAGCTTTGTGTAGAGGTCTGGTAATGAATATCATCTTTAAAAGGGTTAGTTCCACTGGGCATGACCTTCTCTAAAACCACTTGATCTAATTCCAGAACAGACCTGGATAAATCCTATCTAGGTCTTGCCATAACTGTCTGTAGGACTGACTTCCATTGGGCCCAGTGATATCCAGTCTCTCTTTAGTTGCAATGGGCACCTTTTTTTTCCAATAATGAGACTGACATTGCCCCTGGGCTGTGACTGCCTCTTCCTGTTAAGACAACATGTACATATTTTGTGACTGGACATTGGTGCAGTCATCTGGTGCTGAATGCCATAAGGGAGCAAAACATGTCGACTGGGTCAAATATTCTACAACGGCGATACTGGCTTCTAATGGAAAATCGACATATGCCATTGGCTCAGATTCATATTCTCTTGTTTCCTTCAGGAAGTCGGTAGCATCATTGGGAAGAAAGGAGAGTCTGTTAAAAAGATGCGTGAAGAGGTAAGTTCTTGTCCTTACTGCAATGAATGCCTTGGGAAATGGCGCTTGTTTCCCTATAACACTGCAAATGAAAACTGCAGGATCAAAACACTTGACAGCCGTGAATAAATCTGGCATCTGGCACAGTAGAATGTGACCAGCAGTTATCTACAAACTTTATTTCTTCCAAGGTCATCTTGTAAATGTGTTTTAACCTTGAAATGTAGCCAAATTTATAAAGAGCTTTAACAAACAATGGTTGTAACTAGGGGCAAGGTATAAAGCCAACACATAGCGTGCATAGTCACTGGAGATTATCCAGTAAGGGAGGTCAGTGGATTGGGTAGCCACTTACAGTGCAAGTACAGTAGGCATCACAATAATATACAGATAACATGCACATGACATGTAGTTAACAAATGGACAGCTTAGAATGGGGAAATCATATTGTGATACTTGGAGTCTTGTGGCTCAGTCTGAAATTTAACAATGTGTAATCATGTTGGCTTTGTCATTGAACATATGAAGAAGCACTGGACTAGTGAACCCAGCACTCACTCGCTTACACCTGCAGCTTAATTCTCCATAACCCCCTCCCCTTACCATAACCATGCGATGCAGGCAAAGGGTGAGGCATCCAAACCATGAGCATTGGGCAGAGAGTTTTAGGAGTTCTCTTCCCTGATCATGGAAAGTGGTCAAGAGGTTCTGGTTACTCTGCAAACAAACTATTTTTCTTGCATGTTCTTGTATCCTGAAAGCAGTAGTAGTTATTATACTGTTGCATATTTTTATTGAATGATAGAGATTATAACTTTTTTTTTTTTTTTTTTAATTTTTAGAGTGGGGCACGAATAAACATCTCAGAAGGCAATTGCCCTGAAAGGATTATAACCTTAGCAGGTCCAACAAATGCCATCTTCAAAGCTTTTTCAATGATTATTGATAAACTGGAAGAGGTAAGATTAACGTGTTATTTGGGCATCTGTCTGAGCCTCTGGGGCAGCTTTTCTAATTGGCTTGTGGGGAACTAAGAACTTGTTTTCCTTTATTTTGCATAGGATATCAGCAGCTCCATGACGAACAGTACTGCATCCAGCAAACCACCAGTTACTCTGCGCCTGGTCGTTCCTGCAAGCCAATGTGGATCCCTGATCGGGAAAGGAGGCTGCAAAATAAAGGAAATCAGAGAGGTGAGTTTTGTACTGTTTCCTATGGTTGTAAAGCAGGCCTCAGTGGAATATGCTGCCCTATGTGAGGCTGGCATGTTAAGTATGGGGCTGTAATTTGCTAGCCTAATGGATACATACATTTTGGCTAATGGGTCTGATTAAGAAATAGACAAGGCTTGGCCATGTATGCTGTGCTTGTGAGATGCATGCATACACATCAGGCTGTGTCTCCCAACATAAAACACCATTTGATATCAGTCTAATGTGACTCCTATTAGACACATGGCAAAAAATGTTCTGCCGTATCCTGACATCCGTTTTAACTGTTAAAGTATCTCACTATGTGAGTTTTTTTTTTTTTTTTTTTTTTTTCTTATTTCTTTTCCATTTTCCATAGAGTACTGGAGCTCAGGTTCAAGTTGCAGGAGATATGCTGCCTAATTCCACAGAGCGTGCTATTACTATTGCTGGTATTCCTCAGTCGATCATAGAGTGCGTGAAGCAGATCTGTGTGGTAATGCTAGAGGTGAGTACTGGACCTGTGGTGAGGTTTTCAGGATTTTTTTTTTTTTTTAAACTCAATTTCACTGGTCACTGTATCTCCTCCTTTACCAAAAAATGCTGTAAAATGTGAGTCTACCTTGGGAAAGAAGCACCCTTGCAAGAAATGAGGCTTTAGGTAGACTTTGAACTGAAACCCGGGAGTGGATTTTATTGAAATTTATGAAGCCTTGCTCTCCAGGATTCGGGTGGAATTTATGTTTTGAGTCTTGTAATTTAGGCTTTTGTGCAAAAAGTTCTTGTTCTTAAACTCAATTTTTGATAACTGGGCATAGTTGGCCCATCTACCAAGTTTCTCAATAACCCTTTGATATGCTAATGCCTTAGGTCCTCTGGTATACACACTTCAGATGAGCTGTGCATGCGGTTTAACAGAGTTCATTAATCTGGTGTCACAAATGTAGTTTTCCTTCTGTCCTCTAAAATGATACTAAGGTCCATAGTAATATTTATCTGGGATTTTTTTTAATTTTTTTTTTTTATTATAACTTCTAGTCTCCTCCGAAGGGGGTCACCATCCCATACCGGCCAAAGCCCTCCAGTTCTCCTGTGATTTTTGCTGGTGGTCAGGTAAGTGGTTACAAATTTGAAACCTTAACTTTCAATGTTTCTAAGTATGCATCTGATATTAAACACATCGGATATTTGTCCCCAATAGTGGGCTTGCACATGATCTGCGACAAATGCTTTTTCACGCGAGTCCTATTTGACGCATTTACACTATTGAGTTTGTCTAGGACAAAGGGTCCACGTGTGAGCTGCACGTCCTGTACTGAAAACTGTGAGCTCCTGAATGGCCAGACCTCTTCTGCACTGAAGTGACATTGGCGTTCAGTACAGTAGCAATCCAACCTTTTTGGAGCTCATGGCACCATAACTCTGATGCTAGGAACTAAATTCAGTGTGTCTGTTTGAACTGACTTGCAAAACTTCTCATTTTGTAAAAATTAGAATAAGCAGCTTTAATATTGAGGGCACACGTTGTGGAAAAGTTTTATGCAAAGTTTGTGGGTTTAGCAGAGCAGTACAAGTACCTCATTCATATTTCCTGTTCCTCTGAGTCCCTCTTGGCTTTGGCACAACAGGCATCAAAATGTATACCAAAAAATGCAGCTTATCTGCAATGTCTTGTCATTCAAGAATCTTTCATTGGGCTCTTGCCAATTCTGTCAAAATATTCTTTTAGCTTGTGATTTTAGCGCTAGCAATTCTTTGAATAGTTGAAAAACGATAGTGTCTTAGGGTTCATGCAGACATACTGTGCGATGTTGGGTACGTCCACAGGTGGTACATTCCCCTAAAGTCAGTTACCTCCAAGGTGAAGTAGATAAGTTACACATTCACATTACAAGCCCATGGACCGTGTTATGGGCATATACCATATGGGTACGAGCATAAGGAGGGCGTTCACATTTAGGAATTTGAATTTGAGAGATACTGCCTGAAGTCTGCCTCCTGTTAGCTGAATTTATTTAGCTGCATTAGCTGATTTTATTTTGTCAGCTGAGAACCCCAGTTGAAATGAATTGGAGTCAAAAAATGCACATTTTCTATTGGCACAGAATTTATCAAAATCCACTTTTTGGAACTGGGATTTTTCTCTGCAAAATAGACAAAATACTTGGGCACTTATGTCCAAATTTCACATCAAACTTGCATCAAGATCTGTTTTTTTTTTTTTTGTTTTTTTTTGTAAATTCTTACATGTGAACACCTCCATAGGTTGCTGATCTGACTTCTGAACATTACTTGTAAATAGGACTACACAAATGGTAAGAAATAAACTTGAGCCACAGCCAAAGTATAATCAATAGTGTTGAGCGAATAGTATTCGTCGAATACCTCGCTCCCATAGGAATGTATGTAAGCGGCCGAACACCAAGGGGTTAAGCGCAGTAAATATTTGATGTGCTTAACCTCTTAGTCTTCGGCCGCTTACACGCATTCCTATGGGAGCGGAGTATTCTAATACTATTCACTCAACACTAATAATTAACCCCTCTGCAAAGTAAGTTACTGGAGAGCAAAGACATCCATGCTTTGCTTTCTAAATGTAGTAAATATACAAAACATATACCACATATAGGTACAACCTCTGGTGTAATTGAACGGAAAACCATAAAAAATCACCAGGTACTAAAGTTTAAGCAAAAATGAAAAAAGGTTTTTATTACATAAAATACACATATAACAATACAACATATTACAAAAATACAGAGGGGGGCAACTGAAATACCCAATAAGTCAGAGTGAAGATGGGAATAATGGTAAGTATGCACAATGAAAAATAGGTTGGTGTAAATAGCATACACATAGGCCCGTAAGTGTGTATAGAGCAGCGGATATACAACAAGTGCAGCAAAAGAAGGACAAAATATAGTGCTATTGTCCTTCTTTTGCTGCACTTGTTGTATATCCGCTGCTCTATACACACTTACGGGCCTATGTGTATGCTATTTACACCAACCTATTTTTCATTGTGCATACTTACCATTATTCCCATCTTCACTCTGACTTATTGGGTATTTCAGTTGCCCCCCTCTGTATTTTTGTAATATGTTGTATTGTTATATGTGTATTTTATGTAATAAAAACCTTTTTTCATTTTTGCTTAAACTTTAGTACCTGGTGATTTTGTTATGGTTTTCTAAATGTAGTCTAAAATGACTCTGTGGTCTGAGCTGTGCACCACCATGAAAGTCCCAGTCAGTAGACAAAGCAGTTATAACTTTTATCTATTGTGTAGAGAGGTAGGTGTCTAAATACTTTTGTAACCTCCTCCACTTTATTTTCCTCTCTAGTTTTTAGCTAGCTCTAAAGTTCTCCTAAGTAGGAGTCTGAGCATTGCCAAGGATAGCCTGTCAATATACACTGGGTCATATTTAATTGCAACTGCTACAGCTGTACTATACAGTGTACAGGATGGACGCTACCTGGCAAACCTTAGTGTTTATAGGGAGAACAATAGGCTGAGTTCACACGGGGTATTTTGGTCAGGATTTTGAGGCCATATCTATCTAAAAATTGTGAGCAAAAAGACGGCTCCCATTGAAATCAATGGGAGCCGGTCAGTTCGTTCCTCCGGTAGCGGTTTATTGCGGCTCCTGGAAAAAAGAAAGGACTTGCTCATTCTTCAGGCGGAGTTGCCTGAAGACACTCCCGACTAGGTTCAATAACCTTTCTCTTATCTAAGCAATTGCTATAAGGGGTTACTTGGTTCTCTGGACTCAAGCGTGATCTGTTTCTCATGTTAGATAGTCAGTGTGTAAGTTTGTGTGTGCCACGCCGATGCATCACCTTTCTGAACAAAGTGTAAGTGTCTCTGATAGAAGTGCCTGCCTGATAGTCTTCATTTTCAGTTTGTTTTTTCTCCCCCACTCTGGGCTTTAACATGGATCCAAAATGACCTTGTTTTATCTGCTAGCAGAGAAAGCTGTACTGACCATGACAAACTGTGGTTGGCACAAGATTTATACTGATCTGAAACGTCATGTGCCGTGCTTGCTCCAGGATATCTAAATATATAGGTATACTGTACCACTATTGTGAGGCACTTGGAAGGCATTCTGGTAGATTCGGGTCTTGTATTGTTAATTTAGTGTACTGTGAGCTGTAATGAGAATAAACAGTCTGTCTTCATTCCGAACTATTCAGGTCCCCACATAAGCCCTGTATATAAATGTCTAGTATATTTGGCATTAGTCATGGCCCTCTTACTATAGGTCTGCATCAGATCGGGCCATGAGATCAACCCAATCTCTGACTTTGATATAGTGCTGTAATGTTAGTGAAATAACTTTCTTTTATTTTACAGAGACCATAGCATAAAGTAATCTGGTATATTTATGTACTTGGGGCATGGGCAGTCTTTAGTCTTCATTGTCCGTTCCTTCAGTGAAATGTATTAATGTGAGCAAAGGAAGAGTATAAACTTTTATTTGGCCTCATTTTGGATCCATGACCCAACTTGCTCCTGATGTTTTCGGTGTAGTGGTTGGGTTATCAAGTCTGAGGGCTGAGGCTGTGACTTTTATCAGAGATGACTGAACCCCATTTTCGCTTTGTTCAACAGGTGTCGCGCCAGGCCGGAGGGCACGCATGTGAGACTGACCTGTGGGAGGGGCGGAGGTCCCACACAGGGGGAGTCTCCCTTGATGCTGTGGATCTCCATGGGGTAGGTCCTGATATTTTATCACTTTATATCTACCCCTTTCTTTGTCAGTTTTTCCTCAGGCCTTTATATAGATTAGCTTTCTGCCGCAAGTACTTTTAATTGTTAAAAGCTGAAATTCAATGACTAGGCTTATGCCTTTATCACAGATCATGTGCAGTCTGTTATGTTACTGTGTGAAGGTGAGACTAAGCCGTAGGTGTCAATTTACATTAGATAACTGTCTACATACCCCCCATTAATATGCGCATGTGTCCTTCTATAGGGAGGGAAAGATGAGCAGCTATAGGTCACACCTAACCTGTATCTCTATACACTAGTTTTGTCTAAATTGGTGTCCCTGGCCACTTTGTCTTGGGTTTTTAATAGGCTTTGACCACTGCAAAGCCTTTAGCCACTTGCTGACTGCCGATTGACCATATACAGCATATAGCTCTGGAAGGATGTACCACTACGTTCTTGCAGAGATGGCAGCTGCAAAAGACTGGACAGGCTGTCAGTGACAGCCAGACTTCCAAGATGTGGCATGGATAGTTTATTGTGGTCCCTGCCTTCCCAATTGCTGTATAAACAGTGCACAATGAGTGCAGTGTATACTGCTATGGAAGTCACTATTTTGCAGTTTCTGCCTGGTCATCCTGTGACTTCCAGGAACTGCATGAGCTGCTGGGTCCTAGAGGACAGTGTATACTCAGAGGTTGTATTCCCTCTGTAACTGGAGCGACTAACTGTAATATGTCAGCCCCATTTACTTGGGGAGCTCAACAACAACAAAATATGCTCCGTAATGGGCCCGGTACAAAGACTGAAAACTTCACTACCATACAGGTTCTGTCCCACTCCTGGTTACACAACTGGCACCTGCATAACGTTTAGCAATGGCGTTGGCGAAAGTAAGAGTTTTACACATTTTTCCTAATATTTCATAAATTGCCAAAGGCTGCAAAAAACATTTGAGTGCATATGTGAAATATAAACCCCAATAAACCTAATTCTCATGGTAAGTCTGATATCTACAAAGTACAACTCTAGTACTTGCTCATTTCTCCTGCCATTGCTCTTCTCTCTTAAATGGAAGCTGTATGTGAATGGTCATAGACATGTATGTCCAGATGCATTCACACACAGTAGGATTACAGACCACATGTGCTGCCCATGATGCAGACTCTGCCATACCATGGTTTCATAATTTCCACTTTATTTATTTTTTGCTGCATAAAAATTGTTTAGCTTTTCAGCCAGCTCTCCATAAGCCAGTGTTTGGGGAAATACCATGATAGGAACAGAAGGGCATTGTTGACTGCATCTGTGGCCTATGCATCAGTTTGCCTTGTGTTCTTTAACAACGTGCTTGTGGTGAGGTATAACCTCCTGGTTCTGGTCTCTTGTGTGTGGCGTTAAAGGTGGAAAGTTCTAGTTATTTCTCCATAAGCTCCGTCCGTGCTGTCTGTTTTGTCTTGCTTGGCTTTCACTTTCCTTCACACCTTTAGGTCTTTCTGGCTGTCACAAGGGTTTAATAGGACTCCCTTTTGCTCCCTTTTATAGGCCTACACCATTCAAGGACAGTATGCCATTCCTCAGCCTGATGTAAGTGTGCTTTTGCTTTTTATCTCTTACTTTGGGGTTGTGGTGTGCTTCTAGTTCACACTAAACTGTTCCTCTTCGGCTCTGCTCATGGTGTGCCCCAGCCATTAGCTTCTGTACAGCGCACTGCTTCTGCTAGGACCATTCCTCACTGTTCTCAAGTGTTATGTTCCCTTTATATAACATCTAATACTTTCCCAGTCTGTCTTGCCGACCTCACGATGATGCTGTTCATTGTTCACTTTACCAGCTATCTAATAAATGAAGTGCCTTGCACCTATAGAACTGCTTTCTTTTTCTTCCTTAGCTGACCAAGTTACACCAACTGGCAATGCAGCAATCTCACTTCCCTATGTCCCACAGTGGCAACACCGGATTCAGTGGTAAGGAATCTATGCTTGCCCTCTTCTGTTTTGATAGCCACACAGCTCACTGCTTGCTTTGTAATATTCTATAAATTGCAAATTCTGCTAGAAACTTGGTGTGAACAATATCTAGTACAAGTAGCTATGATGCGTGGTGCCTGTACTAGTCTGTGTTCACACCCTGTAATATAGCTGCTAAAACTTTTACATAAAGCAGGGCAGGAAACCTGTAGGACACTAACCCACCGCATCATTCAAATAGTAGCTTAGGCGACTATGTTGTCTCCAATAGCTTTTTATAGTCAAGTGCTTTTTTTTTTTTTTTCCTGCTGACAGTTGTTTCTGCTCTCTCTCCCACACATGGGGCTTGACAGTGTGCTTGGGTTGTCAAATTGTCTACAACTGTGGGAAACACGGTGGCTCAGTGTTTAGCACTGCAGCCTTGCAGCGCTGGAGTCCTGGGTTCGAATCCCACCAGGAACAACATCTGCAAGGAGTTTGTATGTTCTCCCTGTGTTTGCGTGGATTTCCTCCCATTCTACAAAGACATACTGATAGGGAAATGTTCATTGTGATCTCTATATGGGGCTCACAATCTACATTAAAAAAAAAATTGTCTAGAACTGGACGCACATGGTGGTTTACCCCTGAGAACAGAAGGATTGGGCAATCAATTTCCAATTCTCAATCCTTTTTGCCCTAATACATTGCCTTTTAAGACTCTGGATGCTTTTCCATACTATTCTACTTTGTAGCAGCTCTCATTGACAGAAATGTACTGGTGTATAGTAGTGTTTGCATCTTATGACACATGTCAACACTTGGATTATAACAGAATTACTAGTTATTGGTACAGAAAGATGTTTGGGGTTTTTTTTTTTGCTTCTTTCTCTTGCATACTGCTGTGTAGATTTCAAGGTTCCCAGTCTGTCTGTAAAATCTGTTCTGACCTTGTGCAAATTTTGAAGAATATTCCTTTGTATAATTCTAAATAAAAAGCCACTCCGCATAAATGAATAGTACAAGTGAGTAAAACAAAGTTTTTGATATCTTACAGTTGATATCTTAAGTTGCTCTCCTCCTCCTTAACACTGAATACATAGTATCTCAGACCTCTGTAGAGAGGGGGAGGGGATGAAGAGACTGTTAACTGACTTGGACAGCTCTTAATACTGCTACGTTTCAATAGAACAGACCACCAATGCACACAATGGGGCAATGACACAGTTTAGGAGCAGTTATCTGTGTTTTTTCAGAAGCCTACTCCATAGACTAATAAATAAAAAGGACCACCGCTTGATAAATGGGAAAGGAAACTTATTTCTTAAATGATACATTACAAAGTTCATGTTCATATGTACTGTTAATTTATGAAAAGCTATCTCACAATTGGAGTCACACTATGTAGCTTTAGACTGTAATGCACTTGGTTCTCAAAGATTTATGTGCCTGGTTACAGGCTGGTCCTTTAAGGCTGCTTTTATACAGTCGGAGCAGACAGATTCTGCATCCATCATTTACTGCAGAACTTTCTCATCCCTTTGCCAAGCAAGTTAGAAGAAAGCTCCCTTTACAAGGGGCAACATGGTGGCTCAGTGGTTAGCACTGAAGCCTTGCAGCACTTGAGTCCTGGGTTTGAATCCTGCCAGGAACAACATCTGCAAGGAGTTTGTATGTTCTCCCCGTGTTTGTGTGGATTTCCTCCCATTCTACAAAGACATACTTAAATGAGAAAAAAAATGTACACGGTGATCCCTATATGGGGCTCACAATCTACATTAAAAAAAAAAAAAGCGAGCTCCCTTTACGTTGGTGAATGCAGAGCAATTGTGCTCCTTTTGCATCAGTTATATTTGACAGTCCATTGTTTTGATCGTAGGGCTGATCAGAATGGACAACATGGCTCCAGTGCAAACCTAGCCCAAGTCCATATATTTAACTGCATAGAAGTCAGGAAGAAAATTACCCACCACAACTTCCACATGATTTTTAATTATGTAAATTTTTATATTGTATTAGATATTATTCTTCTGGTGCGATCTTTCTTTCCATACAGTGTGGAAATGTCTATTACTTACATCACAAGCTAATGGTTTAAAATAGTGGGAGTCAAAGACTTAAAGGGCTTGTTCAGTAATTTACCTGGTCCACGGCTTTTACGAGCCCAGCTTCTGGTCACATTGTGACACCTGGATCACATGATAGGAAGCAGCGCTCTGCTCTTGGGTCACCCAACCCCACCCTTTCCTCAAGCGCAAAAGTCATTTACCTGTGCCTGGCTGACCATAGTGAAGCCCTCATGGCACAGGTCCACTGCTTCCAATCATGTGGCCAGAACCCCTCAGGATCAATAATCAATTTCACAGCCAAATCAATTACAGCTTCAGCTTCCTGGACAATCCCATTAAACAAGTCTCTTTCATATGTGATCAGTGAAGACTGAGCTTCAGTGAAATATGGATTCATGTCTGTCTGTAGAGTAGGGTGTGGATTTAACTTTTTTTTTTTTTTTTGTGACTTCACACTTTGCAATGCCTACTTCTTTGGCACGTGCAGGATTTACCAAAATAACTTTTTGTTTGCAATTCTAAAACTCCCTAACCCAGCTGACTTTGTCCTCGAGGAACAAGGTAATTCTGGTCCCTAAAGCGGCCTACTTGGCACAATCTCTATATACTTATACACAAGATAAGACTCACTTTGGATTGGTGGAGGTCCCACGCTGTTGCTGTTTTATTCATATAGGTGTCCAAGGAACTCTTGTTCTCATGATCACTGGGGCTACACGATAGCTTTCCTCTCCTGAGTTTTTAGTCACGGTTGAAATAACTTTATTTTATTTTTTCCATAAGAGGGCGTTGATCACTTTGTGAGTGTGATAACACATGTCTTCTATATCTTAGGAGGTATCGATGCTTCAGCTCAGACGACCTCCCATGAACTCACCATTCCAAACGATGTACGTATGACCACTCCAAGACGGATAACTACTAATAAAACTGAGCAGCTTTGTAGCCAATGTATGAGCCTCCTAAATTAAAGCCTTCAGTATATCAACTTTATTGGTATATGCTGCAGTCTTATAAGGAATGGCTTTCCCATTAAGATGGCATTCTAGGTACTGAAGGCATATAGTTCTATATGACTATAAGAGCAGTAAGGGGCAGAATTTTTAGGGTGCATTCACACGGAGGAATTTGGTGTGGAATTTCAGCGCTGAAAAAAAGCCTCCCATTGATTTCAATGGCTTCCTTTTTCTGCTAGCAGGTTTTATTTTGTTTTTCCAGCGCTGAAATTCCACACCAAATTCCTCATCATTTTCCTCCGTGTGAATGCACCCTTACCGTGGATTAAAATGCAGCACATCTCAGTGCATTTAGTTTAAGGCCATTTTTTTTGGGACAAGCTTGACAAAGGAGTGTCGTTTAAAATGGGTCACTCTTGTGCCAAAAAAAGTGACCTAACTTTGCCACAAACTAGGCCACACAATCTGTGAAACTATTAGATGGGCATAAACTGCCTTAGATTCATTTGCATGAAGAAACGGCTGTGTGTTTGCAAACCTAGAAGGTTACACTAACCAGGCCTGCCAAGACCATTGGCTGGCATATAATATGATTTTGCCAGGACAATTTCTGTAAATGAAGCTTACAATTCAGCCGGTTTCCATCACACTTGTGGGAGACTCTGCCCTATAGGCAGCTGCATGAATAATGAAGAAAGTTCATTCCTTCTGGAAAATGGACCACCTGAAAACTAGACTAAGGGAACTTTTTTTTTTTTTTTTGTGTGTATATTTTTTTTCTTAAAGTGAAAATGGTGGAGGAAAAGATTCTTCATTCAGGACCTTTCCTCTGCCAGTTTTCAGCAGTCTCTGCAACAGTCTTCAACCTAGCCTCAGGCTGTAGAAAGTTACGGCTCGTTCACATCTGCGCCCGATCTCTGCAGACAGAAGATGGAAACCGGACAGTGTCCGGCCGTGAGCACCGGGGAGCATTTTATACTCTCCGTGGCGAAACAGTATTTGTGGTTTTTTTGTTTTTTGTTTTTTTCTTTACCAGACACAAAGTCCTGCATGTCCAGTTAAAAAAAAACCAAAAACCAAAAAACTGGTTTCGCCTTGGAGAGCACAAAACGCTCCCCGGCGCTCACGGCCGGACACTTTTCAAACCCATTCAAATGGCTTTGAAAACTGCCTGCCGGCTTGTCTCCTGCCCAGTTTCTCGGGCAGGAAACGGAAAGCTGCATAACGGAGTTTGGGTGCAGATGTGAACCCGCCCTTAGTAGTTTTGCCTACTGACTCAGTCCTGATACATGGATGGATTAGCTGTATTATCTTCTATAATAATGCTGCCTGATGTAGATGGCAGTGCGGTAGGGGTTCTTTGCAGCAGTCAGAATGAGAATTGTAGGATAATAGTACTTTTAGTGACATAGAAAAATTCTTAATGTTTAAATGGGTAATTTTTCTGGTGATATATTCCCTTATAAAGCACAGAATCCTTGTTTCGTGTGCCTTTTTGTTACCTGCTCAGGCATGACATTCCAACAAAAAAGGTTGTGAGAAACCATAGGAGTCCTAGCTCTCATCCCCTCCTGTCAGACATTGTGGATGTCCTAGCAATGCCTGTGACTGCGTAGACGCCTACCGTACAGAAATTGTAGCTCTTGCCAATGACTGGTTAAGTGGGCTGTCTGGCATGTCCTGGATAACTATATACAGCTTGATGACAGTAATCTTGTGTCTTTCAGCTGATCGGCTGCATCATCGGACGTCAGGGAGCTAAAATAAATGAGATCCGCCAGATGTCTGGAGCACAGATTAAGATCGCTAACCCTGTGGAGGGTTCCACTGATCGTCAGGTTACAATTACTGGATCAACAGCCAGCATTAGTTTGGCCCAATACCTTATCAATGTCAGGTAAGACATTTAGGTTTTTTGTTTAGTACTGTAGTGAGTCTTCAATATCTGTCCCTGAAACCTTTAGAAATGAGCTCTGACCTATTTTGTATCTGCAAACTCAAAAAAAGGTAGGTGGTTCACCTGTAATCTGTATGATTTATAACAGGAAGGGGTTTTTTTTTTGTTTGTTTTATGCCTTTTCCTTTTCCTTTTTGGGTTTGACATCAGCTAACATTCAAAAGTAAAAGATCTTAGAGGTTCTATATACTACACATTTTATTTACCTCTATTAATTTGTAGATGTTATATTCTATAACAGGCTATAGGTAATTTTACAATGGAGGCCTAATACAAGGTGCACATAGTAACTACTTGGTGCTTCCTTGTGGTGTTCCAAACTTGCTCATAGCGGCATTCCGTGCCGGAGGTGCACGTGCTTTAGCTTTTAAGTAAAACTCTATTTCCAGGCTAGTTCTCCCTACTTTGAGGTAGGGCTGAATATTGTGGAAACGCAGCGTTTTTTTTGTTTTGTTTTTTTTTTCAAATATTGCTGTGGTTTTTCGAGCCAAAGTCAGGGGTGGGTTGAGCAGAAGATAGAAGTATACATGTTCCTTTTATATTTCCCATTCCTTTTGTAGCCAATCCTAGATTTGGCTCAAAAACTGCAGCAAAATCTGCAACAAAAAATGCAGCTTTTCTGCAATGTGGGGCCTCAACCCTAATTGAAAAGTAAACTAAACACCAACCAGGATGACTGAAGTGATTTTGTTTGCATGTGTTATCTCAGTTCAGTCATTACAGTATATTTTTGGAGGTTTTGCCTGTAGTTTTTGTGCTGACCAAACGTGTTTGAATTGGACCTGCTATTATACTCTGCAGACTCTTCAACCCCAGAGTATATTGATTGGAGGCCCAAGGGAGGTGATCAACATAGTCCAGAAGAGGGGGCGTAGTACTGTTTTCAGGGTCTCTTCTGCCTGATGTCAGGGACTGCTGAGACCTAATCACAGTGACGTCAGGCAGAAGGCCCAAAGACAGCATCTAGTCGCACCAACATCCAGGACCAGTGAGTAACACTGTTTTTAGGTTTGATCGCCTTCCCTGGGCGACCAATTATACTCGGTGGTCCGAAGCGTATACTGGTGGGTTCAGTTCCGCCATGTTCATTCTGAACAAATCTGCCAGGCGAACCTCCAAGATGTAAAAGGGGTGTGACCCAAGTCGCCATTAATTGTAATTGAGGTAAAATGTGCAATTGCTTACTTTCAGGGCTGTCTTAATACTTGGCTGCTAATGGCCAAGTATTATAAGCAAAACAATCGGCAGCCTCTTGGGGTGCATTCATACATAGGAATACTTCAGATTTGGAGGTGGATTACACTTGGATTCTGAACCTCATTGCTTTCAAAGGGAGGCAGGGGTTGTGTTTTTTTTTTTTCTTTTTTTTTTTTTTTTGCTGCGTTCTTCTTGATCTTGCTGCAGATTCCTCAGCTCAATTATCTATGCCAAATCAGCAGTGGTAAGCCACAACAGAATGCCCTACAATGGTATCGTGGCAAGACACTGCTGCAGAAAATGAAAAGGAATTCCTCTCTTTCTGCCGTGTGAATGTAGCCTTATTGAATGTGGCTATGACCATGTTTGGAACACGTCGACATTTGGTTTGTCCAGAACTGGAAGACTCAGGGCTCATTCACATCTGTGCCCAGGTGTCCGTTCTGCAGGTTTCCATATCCTACCTCTGTTTTATGCAGGAAACTGAAAACTGCAGGAGTCTTTCTCACCCATTCATTTGAATGGGTGAGAAAGCTGTGCGGCGGTGAGCGTTTTATGCTCTCCGCCGCAAAATCGTTTTTTTTAAATCCGGACACAGTCGGACATGCAGTACTGTGTCCGGATTTTAAAAAAACGGTTTCGCGGAGGAGAGCATAAAACGCTCACCGCCGCACCCGGTCTGTGGATTCCGTCTTCTTGCATGCAGAAGACGGAAACCACAGAATGCAGGTGTGAACCTAGCGTCAGCAGGTTTCTTAAAACACCTGTCCAGTTTGTGTATTACATCTCTGCCCCATTCACCTCACCAAAACTGAGCTGCAATACTAGACATGTTTGGTGCTCTAAATCTTAATGTAAGGCATATATAAAGTAAATTCTAAAGCTCAGGTTTTCTTGTTTTTACTCTGGCAAGAGTTTGTCTTGCAGCATTATATTTTTTTTCTTTTAAATATAGAAAACCCATTGTGTGTGAGCGCATACAGCCCATACACACTAACTCTTTTATGGCTGCCGGTGACATTTTAATAGGGCTGTCCAGGATTTTTTTTTTTTTTTTTTTTGGCGTAGCCTTTCAATTTGTTTCTGGGGAGACTGATAACTGCCCCCCCCCCCCCCCCCCCCCCATATGTATCAGCTGTTCGGGGCTTTTTCCAGTCTCTAGTACAGAGATCTCTGCCCTGTATAGTGGCTGGGTTCTGTTACTGCACCTCTGTTCTCATTGATGTCAGGATAGCTCATTAAAAAAGAGAAAATCTTGGACAACCCTTTGCTTGGATAATAGGATACTTCTAGTGGTGTCCAGTTAAATTGAAGATGGGCTGAAACTGTTTAAATATTTTCCCAAGATTTCAGCTTGGATGTGTAATGAGAGCCCGATAGATGTAACCCTGATCTCTGGAACACCAAAGTTCACCAGAATAGGGGTTCCATGTTCCCAGTCTGAATGGTGTGATGGTCCCACATAAGCACTGCCACTCCATTCACAGTCTGATACTACTGAAGATGGCACAGTACACTACTTTGCCTCTTTCGGCAGACTCATGGGGCATAGTGCACATGCTTGACAATCACTCCATTCATGTGACAAGTGGGCATTCCTGGGTTATTCCTCCACCGATCAGGCATTTATCCTGTTGCAATTTTTGGGAAAACCCTCCAATGATTTGGCAGGATACAGATGACTTATGTTTGACTAGTACGATCCATTTTATATGCATGCACTACAGCTGATGCTTTCATTTGTTAGTAATGGGTTCCAGAAATCGCACGTTGTGAAGCTTCAGACTTGGACTTTGAAACGCTGATGGCAAGCGGACTCTAACTTTATTTCCTGAGTAAAAATGGCTACTCGTGGCTATTTCGGTAACCTGTCCTGGAATATGAACTCTGCTTGCAGTTTGAGCAAAGTGTTAGTTTACCTCAAGCAGTATATATCCAGGGAGTCTCCAGAGATGGCAGTGTGTATAGAACTCCAGAGCTACAATCTTGGTCTTGTGGGCCAAAAATCTTGATTGTAACCCTAGTAGATTCTGTGATATCACTGGTTAAAGCGGAGGTGCATAGACTCGTGATTTCCCTTTAATCTTCATGCAGCTGGCAGTTTGCAGGGAGAGAAGAATAAAGTATTTCATTTTTGGGGGTCACTTCAGTAGTAACATGGGCTTCTGTTCATGAGATCAACCCCATCACTAATTAGAAAGCAGACGTGCCATATAGAGATGAGCGAGTACTATTCGAAATGGTAGTTAGGCGTAGCACACACCCATAGGAATGAATGGACGCAGCTGGCCCACAGGGGGTTAAGCGGCAGGATGCCAGCCCCGTCTGCCTGCCGGCCGGCTCCATTCATTGCTATGGGTGCGTGCTACTCGAAACTGCCGTTTTGAATAGTACTCTATCGCCACATCTGTAACAACCCCTAAAATAGCAGGTTCTTTTACTCGACAAATTCCATAACCATGAAATTTCAGATGCCGTAATTCTTTTTTTTTTTTTTTTTTTTTTTTCTGGTCCTCACCTCTCAAAAACAAAAGGTAATAAAAATGATGTACCCAAAATACAAGGTCTAATTTGAAATAAAATGTAAAAAAAAAATTATAAGACGGGAATGCAGACAGGCATAATATATGATAAAGGGTTAACATGCGCGTAAGGCACAGGCGTCAGCTATATTTGAGCCATAGTCAAAATCTGACTAGTGTCTTAGGTTTTTACAAGGAATGTCTGGGGGTTAAGGAACGCTCGATAAGACTTGTACTAGGTTCTTCCTAGGCTAGGGTCTGGAGGGGAGCGGTGCATGGGTTTTCCCATGGCTTACCATACTCTTCCCTCCCAGCCCTATACTAGATAGAACCGTATTGGTTCTGCCTGGACCAGTCCATTAAAGATGCATTTCATACTTTGCTGTAGTTTGCTGTGTTTAGAAGCAGGAGGGGTCCTTGAGGGGCTTATCATCTGGGTTTCACTAGTGTTTAGCTTGCTCTCAGCCTCCATTGTTATCCTCCTGTACTCCTCCGTTTGTTCCTGTTCTCCCACCCACCCGTTTAGTTTTGTTCCCTTTTTTTCTTTTTTCCTCTGTTTCAGTCTAGAAACTGCTAAACCCTCCTCCTCCCAGAGCGTCACGACCCCTGACCTTCTCAGCATCTCTCAACCCTCCACCCCTTCCTCTTCCAATGCTGCCCCCTCTCTGGTGAACGCTTCCACAACCGGGGGTGGCGAACCCTCCTCAGCCTCCACCTCCTCTTCCTCTTCCTCGGAAACACCTTCCAGCCTCCCTAATCCCTCGACTGTCCCTTGTGTCTCCAATCTGCTTGACATGAAACCTGTCCCGCTCCTGGCTCTAAATGTCGTGTCCACAGCCTCCTCTACCTCATCCTCTGCTGCTCCTGCCTCTGCCGCCCAGCAATACTCTAAAGTGAAATCGGACAAGCAGCGCTTCTCTCCATACTGAGTAGCCTGTGGTTTGGGTTGTCCTAGAAACTGAACTTGTAAATGTAACACTTTGACTGTCTATCGTGTTGGATTTGCTGTACATCCCTATTCGGCTACAGATGAAGCCATCTAGAGGGTGGCTAGTGTGCAAGATCTGGGGGCTCATGAATGACTTGGAGGGTAGATTCCTGCCTCTTTGTGCATCTTTACCTTACTAATAGTGTTAGCTGTTTATGGCTTTTATCAGCATTCACTGTATTTCAATAAAACAGCTAATAGTTTGACAAACCCTCGTATGAGTTGTTTATGAGCAGTCTGCATGTTATACATTCTACACTACATTGTCAGAAAGCGTCCTCTCCTGACACGTCTGCCATACAATTCTGGATAGTCTGATCTTACAGCTGTGCTCCTCTTTTTCCTCCTAGAAAATTGACAATTAGGCTTTGCCAGTTGTGAGCCTTCCTGACTCTCTAGTCAAAGCTTTAAGGTGGATGGTAACGCCCAGTTGACAATTCCTACATTCCTAGGATGAATAGGAGGTACAGCACTGTAGTTAAGGATGTTCCAGCGTTGTCCTGTAGTATGTACTCTTATTCCCCATAACATGTCAGGACAATTGATCTGAGTGTTAGTTTGATAAGATGTTGTAGAACAGCTAGAGATGCTTGGCAGTAAAATCCTGCACAAGTCCTGAGCGGGCAGATGTCCTGAATGAGAAGGGGGTCTAAACTGGCAGACACCAGTCATCGGCTGATCTAGCATGCCTGACCCTTCTTCTAAGACATCTGCTCTTGGGAGGTCCCACACACATTGTCTAATAGTTGGCACTGTCCATCTGTGCATGGCCGCCCGTCTGTATCAGAGCTCTGCATCGAAGACTTATAATGTATTGTACCTGACATGGCTGTGACAGTAGTGTGCACACCTTATCAGGATGTAGTCACAGGACTGCTGTCTCGATGGTGCTTAGTGTGCAAGTTTAGTCTGAGACAGTCAGGTCAGAACATTAGCGACACTCCCTGCATCAGAGAGTTCAGTACAGTAAGTCCCACAAATGATGGGATTGCTACAGTAGTGAGAACAGAGCTGTCTGTACAATACTGCAGAGATCGGCCATTATTCACTAGGATGGAGGAAATACAGCCCTCACACTGAACGTTTTCTGCGCCATGCCGTGTGACTATGGCTGAACTCCTGCCTTATAAAACGACTCTTCTAGACTTGCTAGAAGAATGTCCTGCAAGTGAGTACACTCAACATGAATGAGAACTACTGTGGTCCTCAAAGTACACGCCTTTGACAGGACATGCAGTGCTGCGCTCCTGTTGTGGCTCTGGCACTTTATATTACATGTCCAGTGTGAGGAAGATTTGAGCTGCAGTACCATATACTGACCTATGGACAGGTGTGGCACTGTTGCTAGAAGAAACCAAGCTTCCCCCTTGCTTTTTGGCTGCATTTTTCCTCTCTAGAGCAGAGCTGGGATTAGGCAGTTACTTTCCAGGGAGTTACAGGTAGTCTAAGACTATCTCATGGTCAGGCTTATTACATCCCCAATACAACAGCTTGTAGACTCTGCCATGTGTATATGTAGTGCCACTGTACAAATGTATATGCCGTACGTGTGATTCTTACTGGTTTTACATGAACTCTTCTGTTTCTTTTGTTTAGGCTTTCTTCAGAAGCTGGTGGCATGGGAAGCAGTTAAACATCTTCCAACATCTCTTCCTCCCTGTTAGCTCATGTCAGTCTGCATAGCCCTGCAAACAGTTTTTTTTTTCTTTTTTTTTTCTTCAGGTTTTACTAGTTTGCAAATTTTCAGTTTCATCGTGCTTTTCCTCATCCACTCGTCAATTTATTTTTTTTTAATTAATGAAAGCATTTTTAACTCAATTTGTTTCTCAGTTTCCCGCTGTTTAAAACCTGCTGATACAGATTTTAGTTTTATAAAAGTTTGTCCTGTTACCTATATATTTTTTTTTTTTATTTAAGTCACTATGTAAAGAGTGGGGTATTAAAGGCATTTCAATTTAGTTCTGTAACGTCAGGAATTTTTCAGAAAACAAATAAAGATGGACTGAAGTCTTGTGTGCTTTTTATTTTTTGTGTGACTCCTCCAGGCTCATTTTGTAGGAAAATATATAAATCTTTAATGGTGCAATAAAGGTAAGTAACTACAGGACTGACTTAACCCCTTCCCACCAGAGAACTTTTTTCAAATTTAATATGGATTTATATATATATAAATTTATTTTTTTTTTGTTTGTTTTAGGGTAGGGTGAGAGGTCAGGTTTAGTTTGTAGTTATACCACTCTGGGGAATGTCTATTACTTTGATCACTCTTTTTAGTCAAACTTCTATTGGAGGCAAAACAGTGAAAAAGCAGCAGCTATGATTATTTTTATTTTTTTGCACTGGGCATTTTTAGACACAGGGATCCTGTATGTGTTTCAGAGTATTTAAGTATATTTGTGTTCTAGAGGGTGGGGGGAGTATTTGGGCTTAATTTTTTTTCCTTTTTGTATTTTTAGACACCCCCCCCCTCCCCTCCCCCCAGGGGTATGGAGCCCCCAAGAGTCTGATCACTTACGCAATGCATTACAATATCGTAGAGCAGCCTGCAGTAGAAATATACTAAAGACAAGCCTAGGAGCCATCACAAGGCTCCGGCTGTTCATAGTAATGGGATGCTGGCCCTGGAGCTTGTTCCAGGTGTTAGTAATCCCTGACAAAATGGCACCTTGGTCAGCTTTGACCGAGGCACCAGAGGGGCTGATGCCTGCGATCAGTGGGGGCACCAATCATGAGTATTAGTGCTGGGTCTCTGCTGTATGAAGCAGCAGAGACATGGTGCCCGAAATATTTAAACACCCAACATCTGCTGTACTATTACAGCGGATGGAAAGACCACAGACCAGATAGGTCAGATGTTGGCAGGAAATGGACTAATTAGAGGAAGATAAAGGTGCAATATATTAAAAAAACACCACACAAACGCCAGCACTCTTGCGGCCATTGTCACTGTATGCAGTGCAGTAATGGGTGGGCAATGCACCTTAGGCTTGAAGAAGCGTGACTGTGAACGCGAAACGGCTGTTGCCTCTTTTTTGCCAATTGTGCTATCACTCCCTCCCTTTGGATTTCTTTTACTTATGCACCTAATAAAAGGATATGTTTTAGAGAAAAGAGAAGACGACTGTCGTCCTTTGGAGAATGTTTGGTGAGTGCCCACCCATTACTGCTCTTTTTTGTTCCATCACCTGTTCAGCTTTTTTCCGGGTAGTTGTGCACCTCCATCGTTTTCCTTGGCTCTTTTATACTCCAAGGACTTTAGCTGATCTTCATTGCTTGTCCTGACTATACATTCCATTTGGAATTATAAGCTGTGCCATCTACAGTTCTCTATTTTTCTTTACTGTATGCAGTGCCTTTGCCATAGTCCTGTACTGCCTTAGACCACTAGCGCCAATCCTGGGCCTTAGCACTGGCTGGAAAGGATCTGGTGATGATACCTCTAAGTCACTGGGTTGTATCATGTAGCCACTGGACAATGGGGACAGTTGAGTTAATAGTTTTAACACCTTCTTGGCAATCTCCTGTTTTGTCAAATTCCTGGGCTACTCTCTTAATGGTATCCTTGCAACACAAACCTACTGACTTTTTTTTTTTTTTTTTTCTCCCGGGTGTGTGTTGAGAGGAACTAAACACAACCCTTTAAGCATGAGTTCACACACAGAATCTCCTTTGCAGAATCTTACTGCCCTAGTCCTGAGTGGGACTTGCCGTATACTGTGGATTTTAAGTTGCTGAAGTTTCTTGTGTGGGAATACACGTGTGTGCGTCCGTCCGTCCGTCTTACAGGGTTCTTCAAAAAGGATGGTGCAATAGCGGTGACCTGTAGTTACAGTAACATCAGTGGCAAATGGTGAGTGACCGGAAATCAAAGCTTGCTCAAAAGTCTACTGCCTCATAGTAAGTGTATCTCACAGCTAAAGTGAGGGATTTTGTTGGAATTTTTTTTTTTTTTTAATTTAGATTGAGCCCCATATTGGGATCACAATGTACTATTTATTTTTCCTTTCAGTAAGTCTTTATAGAATGGGAGGAAATCCACACAAACACAGGGAGAACATACAAACTGGGAGTCAAACCCAGGACTTCAGCGCTGCAAGGCAGCAATACTGTGTTGCCCCTGGAACAGGGTCTTGTGACAGTATAGAGAATTTTTTTTTTTGGTTTATTGTTGGGGCTTCATGAACAATTTTATATACGTATTTTTTTTATTCTGATTTAACACCTGCAGAGTTTATGTATCGGAGACAGTGAAGACATTGGATGGAAAAAGTTCTGTAAAGAGGATTCCCACACCCTACAAAGACACCGTTCTAGTTATTAGGGTCCATCATGCTCAGTGTGTAACTGCTATTGTAGCAGTCCAACGCTGCTATTTGGGTCCTCCAAATCCTGCAGACCCTGGTGCTAATGTGAATCTAGTGTAACGCTAGTACATGCGCAGCAAACTTTAATTCACGTTGGGTAAAGTAGTTGCAAACCACTGGAAAGTATCTGGTCCGTGCAGGCTTGGGAAGAAACTGGATACAAGTAGTTCATGATCATAGTCTTAGAAACTCCTCCAGGCTGACTAGTATGGGACTACATGTGCAATAATGGCGGATGTCTTAAAAACGTCTCCATCTCCAGGAACTGAAGGATGGATTGGAAGAGGAGGAATGTGCTGACATGACAGGCTGTGTGTTCATTGATGAAGATCAGAAGAAAAGAGCTCTTATTAAAGCTCCCCAACCACCGGATCTGGGGGACGTGAGGTGACATCGCTGGAGTCTATAGCTGAGGATATTCTGGCACAGAACTGGATGACGGCCGAGCCATCTGCTGTCATCACACCCTGCATTTGGTGAAACTTGGTTGGAGTCTTTTCATGTTAATAAACTTTTAGGGCCCATTCACATGACTGTTGTATTATCATCTTGGCTTTAACGGTTCTATTCACAACCGTTGTTGTAACAGTCCACGTGAATGATCCAAGAACGCAACATCCTATTTCACAGGCAGTTTCCACTGATACCTTAATAGATTCAATCTCAATGAGGGGTCCGTGAAAACAGATTACCCTTGGGTGTGTACTTGGCCATGAAAAAGTTTTTTAACAGCCAAGTGCACACTCCTGTCGTGTGACTGTAGCCTTGTCCAGTTTCGAATATTGATGGCGTAGCCTTGGGATAGGGGTCTTCAGTGTTATGTGAGGGGCTGATGCCTGGCTCCTAGTATTGGTTACATACAGGGGGCTCCTAGCAGGGGGTTATGGTATCACAGCTCTGCAGTACCCAAACCCACTGCAAATCATAGGGCAAGTGAGCCGTGTGGCACCATGTAACAATACCAGGCGCTACGTTGTTTCCAAATATCCTATTTGGGAGGTTTTGGTTGTCAGCCCAACAGGACTAATATTAATAGCTTATCCTTAGGATAACCCTTTGAAGTTGTTATGCTCTCATTGCATCTCTATACAAGTAATGTATATATTTAGTACCTTTTGTTGTGCATGGGTTATATCATTGCTAAACAATCCCAAATATCAGCTTTTTATTCCCAGGCCTAGACTATGTCGGTCATTGCTTTAAATACTAACATTGCTGATTATGAAAAAAATAAATTCTCGGAGCCTGTATAGCGATAAGCTCATAGTTCTATAAGCAGCGATGAGCCAGTGTGATGTATGACACAGGACACATTATGGGCTATTTCCAGGAATGTCTCCTCTCCACTTCCCGGTAGCAGGGATGAGTCATTGTGCACAGACCGCTGCCGCTGCATTCTGGGTAATACCTCTTAGGTCTAGAATATGGAGAATAATTCATCGTTCTTCTGTCCTTCCCCCCACCTTCTTCCTTATACAAGCCATCCCTCAAGTTACAATAACTCGGGTTACAATATTTTTGGCAGACAATGCTCTGTGCCACTGTAACTTAAAACTAGACACCACATACAATGCTTAGCAGAAGGTGCCAACAAATCATATTGTGTCACTTGGAAATCCCTGCATTAGTGAAGTGCGTGCACTGACTGGTTGACCAGTAGCGCCCCCTACAGTAAATGCAATGCTTCATGTTCCAGGATAAGCTGCTCCTTGGAACAGCAGGTGAGGATGCAAAAAAGCTCCTGTCACCATCAGAGAAAGTGATTAAGGGCTCATTCACACGGGGCAAGAGGAGGCGGATTTTGGCGCTGAATCCATGTCATAATCCGCCCTCTCACAATAGAGGTGTATGTAGACCGTTAGCTTACTTTTTTCCACTCACAGAAAAAAAGAAGCGAGCTGCCCTTTCTTCAGGCAGATTCTGCGGCTGATTGAGCCCCGGTATCCGCCTCGTGGCAGCACCCTCCGGTCTAGGCCCATTCATTTGGGCCTAATCCGGAGCGAGAAGCCGCGACTGTTGTGGCAGAGGCCTGAATCAGGACCAAAATCTGCCATTCTGCGCCCTGTGTGAACAGAACCTTACAGATTCCAGCAGCACTTATAGACTTTTCTATGTAAGGATTTGCTATATAATATGTTGGATATTTGTCGATTTCTTTAACCCCTTGTTGACTTGCTGTACTATTATGACAGATGTCAGGTATTAAAATATAGTGGGCACTATAATACAGCAAAGACCCAGTGCTAATGCCCACAATCTGAGCAATAAAGGACAGAGATAAAAATTACATAACAGCTATAAAAATACTAATATGGTCTCCAGACTATATAAATTTGAGGTTCTTTGTTGTACGTATTTGATCAAACTGTAGGAAGCCCACCTGCCCCGACAAGGTGACCTCATTAAGGTAGGACCCTGCACTAATACCTCTCCTGGACCCAAATATGAGTCTACAATGTGAACACAGGGTAATAAACATACCTCTCCTGGACAGGTCTACAGTGTGAACACATGGGAAGAAAGATCCAGAGCATGAGGAACTGAAAGGCATCTTCTGTTCCAAATAAATAGGCCTGTGGAATTGAATAGGAGTGCAAGTCCAACTGAAGGGAACAACACCCTATTACTATACATACAAGGCCTGCTATATACATATGCACAGGCCTATTTATTTGGAACAGAGAATGCCTTTCAGTTCTCCCCAAAGCTTAAAGGGGCTCTATCACTGGGAAAAGTCATTTTTAACTAATCACATGCTTGCATAGGCTTTAGAAAGGCTACTTCACACCTACCTTTAGTATGTAGATTTCCTCAGTGGTCTCTGAATAAATCTGTTTTTATTCATATGCTAATGAGCTTCCAGCCAGCACAGGAAGTTCCCAGCAGCATTCGTCTCTCCTATTATTTCCTATGTGTGAAGAGGCAAACAGGAAGCCGAGTCATCAGCAGCAGCAGTCTCCCATTGGAAACAACAGGAGAGGAGTGCATGATGTATCGTGCACCAGTCTAATTAGCATATGAATAAAAATGGACTTATTCAGAAACTACTGAGGCAATCTACATACTAAAGGTAGGTGTGGAATAGACTTTCTAAAGCCTATGCAAGGATGTGATTAGTTAAAAATGACTTTTCCCAGTGATAGAGCCCCTTTAAGTAGAGTATGCTCTGGATCCTTCTTCCCATGTGTTCACACTGTAGACCTGTCCAGGAGAGGTATGTTTATTGCCCTGTGTTACCATTGTTGACTCCTATTTGGGTGCAGGAGAGGTATTAGTGCAGGGTCCTACCTTATTGAGATTTCTGGGGAAGGTGGGTTTCCTACCCTTTCATCAAATATGTACAATGGAGAACCTCAAATTCATATAGTCTGTAGACCACATTAGTATTTATGTAGCTGTTATGCAGTTTTTATCTCTGTTCTTTTATATTTTTCTGTCTTTATGTATGTTACCACAGTAGCTTGCACCTGTCCACATTGGGAGGTATTTTCAGAATATTTTTATATATATATATATATATATATATATATATATATATATATATATATATATATAATCAGTTATATGTAGATATGACACAGAATCCACCAGTCACCATAGAGGATTTCACAGCTTACTTACACAATAACCTCTGCCCAGGTCACAGGGCTTGCCTAGAAAACTCTCCTATAGAAGTGAATAGTGTCTGCTCCAGACCATTGTGTCTATGGCCCATGGTCACAGAATGTTAAAGCTTATGCTAGGTTCACACTAGCGCCCGGAGTCCATTCTCAGCTTTCCATCTTCTGCATGCAGAAGACAGAAACCTGTCAGACCGGGTCCGGCCGTGAGCGCCAGTGATCATTTTATGCTCTCCGCCGCAAAACCATTTTTTAAAAAATTGGACACAGAGTCCTGCATGTCCGACTCTGTGTCCAATTTTGTCCAACTCTGTGCGGCGGAGAGCATAAAATGATCACTGGCGCTCACAGCCGGACATCTTTCAAACCCATTTTGACTGTAAGCGGCCATTTTCTTGTAGTGCGGACATACGCAGTCTGCTCTGCCCAGGCCCGGTGCCTGACAGAGTGAATTCAGAGCCGGAAGATGCAGCGGGGACACTGCATGGAGAAGACTGCTCGGAGGATCCAGCCCGACCCTCACTCGTGGACTTGATAAGTTCTATTTGATCGAATGTTGCCTACCCCTGAAACGAGCATTTTTCCCCCATAGATTATAAATGGATTCGATTCGAGTAGTCGAATATTGCGGGGCTACTCGAAACGAATATCGAATATCTAACATTTTACTGTTCGCTCATCTCTAATTATTTCCTATTCCTGTTGTAAAATTACACGCGTTATATGCCCGTAATGATACATTGAAATGAAAGGGATCTGTTTTGAGCACTCACATTCTGACACGTGTATACATGCCAGAATGTGCGCCTGTAAATTCCATGTGAACTCGTCCTCATAGAGGTATGTTCAAACAGGACAGATCCAGAGCAGAATTGGGAGCATAAGGTAGAAGCAGAGTGAGTGAGAATTTTCCAAAAGTAATTCAGTTATCAAAGCTCATTCCATCTATGTCAGTTTTCTGGTGTAGATGGGCGCAAATGTGGTGCCCGTTTAGTGCAAGGCCCTTTATTATGCCGAATGTGCACCATATCCTCTGTTCTGCACCTCACTTGCCACTTTCTGCAAAAATGGGTGGATGACATAGCAAGGACACCACAACCATAATATAGGATATAGGTAGGGCTGTGGAGTCAGTAAGCCAAACCACTGACTCCGACGCTTCTATTTTTGCACAGCCTGACTCTCATTCCGACTACTTCATAAATAGCCAAGGTCAGACAGAAGCAGTAAATCTCCAACTCACATAAAAGTGATCAAATTCGAATGGCAGTAAATAGTCCATGCATCTAATTAATTATACAATACTAATTTCTGTAATATAATTTAACATAATTAATAATTTTATCTCAAAGACTGAGTCAGTAACTTTTTTCCTGGTCCACAGCACTAGATATAAGCAGCAAGGGACTGCACATAACCAATGGTACCCAATGGTATGTTTTTTATGTATGTATCCCAAAACGAAGCAATATAAAGAATAAAGTTATCAATCTGACAAATAGAAAAGAAAACACAGGAGCCTTTAATATTTTTAATACAAAATGCTTGATTTTTAATAGGTAATGTGCAGGGACAGGTGCTGGCAGCATTGGGGTCCTGCCATTATCATAATACATACACACTAAGATGTACCAGTCTGGTATGGAGTAGCACTGTGGGTGTAACATGTCAAAGGTTTCAACCTCATGGGGCGTGTGTAAAAATCTCTTAAAATGTTAATATGTCGTCTCTTAACTTGAAGAAGCAAAACATGTCAGAATAGTACAAGACAGGGTGCAGCCAGCAGAAAGGATGCAAGTGTAGGAACGTGGTCATCTTTGTCTCCTGCTCTGTAGTAATAGTAGTAGCAGATCTTGTGGTCTTAACATTGTGTGGTCTGGTGGCCAGTGAACCAAACAGATCTGTGCTAAGGTAATGGGTCACAATCAATTAGTTGGTTGCAATGGGTTACAGTCTAATTGTAAAAATTGCACCATGTTACAAAAACGGTCATGCCCCCTCCAACCAATGGAAACAACCAGATTAAGGACTTCACATACGTGAAGACTATGCCTCATTTATTGGACCCTCTAATGGTAAGATCGTGACCCTCCATCTGTCAGCCCCTTGCCAAATATCCTGAATTTTCAGATACAAAATAAAATTTGCCAAGATCATACGGGGAAAAATTTGTCAAAAAAAAGGAAACGTTTACGAAACCCGAACTCCCCTCCAAAAAGGTTCTTGACTGTATTGGTGCGATCCCAAGGGTAGGAATAAAATTCCTCATGTTGGTAAGGGTTCATTCATGACATGTTTTTTTTTTATACATTGCAGATCCACTTTTGATATCTGTGGAATAGATTTGCTAAACGGCTGAAAAAAAACATGATGTGAATGCACCCGAACTATGCATGCAACATCTTGGTCTTCTTCAGAAGGGTGTTAAAGCAAACTTAGACTCTTTCTATTCCATGTAACTGAAGTTTTTTGAGCAATTTTTGACTTGGGTCAAAATTTGTGAATTTTTTTGGACTCTAAATTGTCCCCAAAATTGTGGCCTTATTGATATTCCAAATAATATATGGAGACATAACGTTAGTTTAGCCTACAAAATAGCTGTCTCCATTGCATTTAGTCTTTAACCACCTTTTAGTACAGTGGTCTCCAACCTGCAAAGGTGTACTTCTGCAACGGTTGGGAAGCCACAACTTAGAGACCATTGATTCCGTGTATTGGTTAATAACATATTACAGTCTTACACAAGCACCTTTGATAGTAAAAGAATAAACATTTTATGTGAGTTAAAGAGGACTAACCTCTGTATAACATCTTTCTATCATTTAATCCTCCATTTAATAATCTAGATATTTGAGTGACTTCATGCACCTGCGGACCAGGATTCATGCCCTGTGTATCTACACTCCATCCATAAACTTAGCACATCTGATAAACATTTGCTATGACATGCTGTAACTCTCCGACTACGCTTTGTCTTCTCTTATAGATCTCCTCTTTGGTCTTCGTAATAAATACATTCTTTAACACGTTAGGTCCTAGTGAGATCCAAGTTCTAGGTCAAAGGTCTCTTCTACTTTGTTCTAAATACATTTTCTTCCAACCATTATATTTCATGCAAACAGCATTTCTCCGGGGTACCATGTTGGAATATCCAAATGTTACTTTAGGGGCTACGTATGGCTTTCTGTATAGGTAGCTCTTATTTACATTGTAGCCTGTGATCTGTATATTATACTACCTAGATACTGTTTTAATGTAAATTGTTTAGCACTTGTAATAATATATGAGGGTCACATTACAAGGGGTTGTCTGATTTAGAAAACCCATTTCGAAAAGCTTGCCCTAAGTTCACATCTGCATCAGAGTCCTTCATTGGAGCCTCCAACGCAGAGTTCAGCAGATATCTGAGATAGACTTCATCGTTTAGTGGTGTCGGTATACAGATAACAGGTACCAGAAAGGACCTTATTATAGTCATTTCGGATCTCTTACCGACCATTCTTCCATTCCTCTGGTCCTGTGACCGACCAGAAGAATATATACTCAGACACGGATGTGAACTCAGCCTTTTTAGAGCATTAGGAGTTAATTCACTCCCACATTAAGTAACTATCAGATATTTGGGGGCAAAATAGAGCTATAAAGAGAAAGCTCTGGAGGACCTGGCTTGTCCATGCAAGACACAGACAGCCTGCTTATATTAACTGTGTAATTCTTCACTTCTCCTGCGGGGGCACTGCAGGGAAATGAAACACAACTGATCACTGGGCATCCTAGCAGCAAGAAACTTTGTGATCTGCTTACTTTCATGGACCCTTCTTTTGAAAAAGGATTATCAAAAGCAGGCAAGCAATTTAAGGCTTAAATGCAGCATAAATTAGTAAAATAAATAAAATAGATAATGCATAATTAAATAAAATAAAGAACATTCAATAGTTCTTTGATATTTAACAATAATATATCGATAACGGTAACGTAGGACTTTGTAGCCACTTTAGAGCTGATATGGCATTTTATGTGCCCTATTACATTATGTACAGTTTGATATGCCTGACTCGGCAGTATCTAGACTACAGCTGCCTTGAGATCTATTAAAAAATTAAGATTTTTCTGTGGGTCTGATAAGCAACCATTATAAATGTGTTCAACAAAGTCTAAGACAAGAGCTACATGGCAACTTCTGGCGATATTACAATCACAAATGTGCCGGCCTAATGATACTGAGAGCAGAAATCCCACAGTAGGGTTGGAGTTCTGCCAAATGACAGGTCACAGCTCCTTGCAGGTCATAGTGCAACCCTATTCTCTATCATTACGTGTCATGACACTACAATGTTATGTCACTCAACTTCATATTGCCGTGCACCCCTAGTCTTACTTTGAATTTTAAGAACCCCCAAATTCCTTAAAGAGATAGCTCTTCAATAAACATTGTGTCACTGAATGTGTTTTGCTACATTGTATTAATGAAGGCCATGTTTCATTTCCATTTATGGATCTATAGAAGTAATGAATGAATAAAAGATCTAATCTATGGCGTTACATTTACAATTGGTTTACATGCTATGATTTTATATGGTGTCCAATTCAGTCCGATCATAGCTAGCAATAATGGCTGCACGAGAATGATGACCTATAGACAGTGGAGTAACTAAAGTCATGTGGACCCCGCTGCAATCTATTGTCTGGGGCCCCCTACTTCATCTCTACAGTGAGTTCATAGTGATGGTTACGGGTAATAAGGAGTTTAATCCACCTTAGTGTGGTTAGAGTAATCTGTGGGTCTCCTTGGCTTATGGGGCAGGTGGAAGCTGCAATCTCAATACTGATGCCAGTGCTTATGGGCCCTTGGGCCCCGGTGTTACTGCACCCTCTGCTTTCCCTCAAGTTACACCCCTGCCTATAGAGCATGTTTTATGTTCATGATCATACTTTCATGGTATGCAATGGTGGAATCTTCACAGAATAGTATCATCCCAATAACTATAGCTGCCAATCCTAAAGTCTTACAATATATTTTCACTGGTTTTCTAAATAACATTAAGAGTATTTCTTTCTTTCCCATGTTCAGTTGGAGATCCATCCTAATGTCTCAGGTCCATCATACTTTGCTCTGAATGTTGCCTATGTTGGTACAACTACGTAGGGCAGTCCCTCATTTCCCGGTTTTAGGACCTGATGAGTACACTGAAGTCAAATAGTCGACTTCAATTTCAGAATCCAGGCATCAAGCATTACACAGGCCTTACCCATTATATTAAGGTTACTTTCAAATTCCTCTTCCATTTCTGCCCATCCAACTTCCCGACGTGACTTTTACCCACCAAATAGGCTCAGATGAATGGGGCCGAATCACTAGATCGCCTCGCACCGTAGATCCTGTGACTGAATCAACTGTGGAACCCAAGGCAGCATTGAGCAGAACGTTTATTTTTTCATTGTCCTGTTTTAATCTCTATCCCCTCTATCTATCTATTGAATATAATGGAAGACAGAATCAGGGCATCATTTTGTGCTGAATCCGCCTCAGAATCAGCAGCAGATTCTGTCATGTGAAAGGACCTTAAGGTTGCCGAGACCTTCAACCAAACTGTATGAGGGTGTCCTATGTTTGTCAGGAGGAAGAAGGAGCAGGCTGCCAGATTTCAACATGTTTGGTCCTTTTGTCCTCAGGGGACCTTATAAATTAACAGAACTCAGAACATATGCACACTTGGCCAAGCGCGTATATATTTGTGGGGAAGGGGGCGTAATGAGTAGTGGCTGCATGCTATACGTGCATTCATTCAGGTGACCGCTATCTCATGGGTGTGACCAGCTTTACAGTTTATAGATTTCTATAGTTCCTTATTACTGCTTCATATAACTGCATATGATAAGTTACATATGAGGTTTCCATAAGCAGCCTCCACCAGCAATCCCATTAGTTTTGGCAGCAATAAAAGTCTAGCATTCAGCACTATCCTTACCATCAAAAAAATCTTGACTTATGGCATGAAGAGAAACGACCATGCATATGTGAACAATGTCTAATTTATTAGTTCTGGATATCCTCTTTATAAGCAACCTTATATATTCCCATTATTTGCTTCATTGGTTTTCTGACCAATATAGATTGAGAACATTGGACAGAGTACAAATACACAACAGCAGCAATGGGCCTACTCTGGACCAGGCCTGTGACGTCATCAGCAAGCACTGCTACCCTGAAATCTAACAACTGCATAGAAGGTAATGGAGTTTCTAGTTCAACAAGAGCACTGGAGAAAGGTTTAACTCTTAAATGGGTATTCTGAGATTTTTATAACAGCGGCCTTTCCTTTGGATAATTCATCAATATCATATCACTGAGGGTCCAGCTCCTGGCCCCCATACTGATCAGCTGATTGAAGAGGCTACAACACTCGGGTGGGCACTGCAGCCTGTTCTTAGTAACTGATGTCAGTTCCGCCAGTCATGTCATCCTTCTGCAGCTCAGTCTCCATTAAGCAAATGGGACTGAGTTGCATAGCCACAATGCAAAGCATAATGTTGCTAACCAGAGGGAGAGTGCCAAGTGTTGGACCCCCGCTGATCTGATAAGGATACAATAAGTCATCAATATAAAGGTTCTAAAATACCCCTTGACTTTTACAGTCTATTCATAAAAATAACCAAATAGCACAATACCAGGGACTGTACATCCAATCATAAGATAAATCATAAGATAATAAAATCTCCTATTCATAAATATGTGTGTTTAGCATCCTATAGAGGCCCTGTATTACAGTGACACTTAGTAGCTGCTCTTCAGTGATCAGGGTCCTGGCAATAGCTCAGTGAAATCTTCCCTTATGATCCATATGCATTCAAGTGCTTTCTTCCTTTATATATACAGTAAAAATCAGGACTCACTATGGCCTACTTCTATAACTGAGGCATAGCACCTTGAATGTCTCTGCTTCCTCTAGCACCCTTTGCAAAAATTTGCTCTGTAACCAAGTTCCTGCATCAAAGCCTCACGGAGCATCCTTAACCCCCAAAAAACGTTCTTGCAAATTATATCCACAGAGGTAAATTACAATGTGGAAATATACTGTAGCATTTTCTCTGTATCACTTTGAGAGCAGAGGGTGAATAGCAGTCAAGTAGATCCACAGGTATAAGGACAGGTCTTCGGATCTTTCATATTCATGCCTGTATGTGGCTCAAAAATCTGCATACGTGAACCCAGCTTTAGGTCGGCTTCACAAGGGCAGGTTCAGTCCTTGAGATAACAGACTGGATGTCAGCCGTATTTCTTGAACTGAACATTGAGCTGGAACATGGACTCCAAGCATCATAATGATCTATGGTCTCCCCATGGCTCTATTGTCCTGTACTATATTTGTGTTTGCAGTGCAGGACAGTAGAGCCGCAGGGAGACAAGGACTCCCAGCACCATAAATCATTATGCTGGACGTTCGCGTCTTGTCTCAGTGTTGAGCTTGGCTAGTGCAGTCATCATCCAATCCATCTCGCATAGACCAAACCCATCTGTATGAAGTCGGCCTTACACTCTGGCACATCAGGATTCGTTTTCTATGGAGTAAAACCTCTGTTTGAGAAGACCACCCCTTATCCAGACAAGATTCCCCATGACAGAATTTTAGCTCCACCGTATTATGCTTACTGACCACCCCTTAGAAATAGATTGCTCTATATATTACAATGTCAGGAATTATATACGCTACTAAAGGAATATTGGTCCCATCCACACAAGACGTTCACATGGGCTGAAGGGTGTATGTTAATGAGTATACATTTTTGTATGGAAAAAATGGATCTCAATGAGGTTTAATGCAAGGCTGGTTTACAGAGCATAGCACCAATGAGAATTTGTCACAGGATGTCTATTGTACAGGGTGACTTGTAAGATATTTTAAAGGACCGATAAGACGTGAGGTCCGGTTCTGTTCATATAAAAGACATGCTTGTAACAATCACAAATTTACCTATATCAGCACAAAATGAATCTGAGGCAGTGATCTGTGGAGGAAGCTTTCTGCCTCTAAATCTATAGTAGGATATAGTAGGGAGCCACGTAGGGTTGAAGAGCAGTTCTGGTATTCATGCATAAATATAGAATTAGGGCTATGTAAGCTCATCTCTTTTTATGGTTGAAAACGTCAGACCTAAACTGCTTTGTGCCACTTTCAATAATCTTTTTAATCTGGACAAGTGTGGTGCCAAGTCCAGGGGAGTTCCTATACGTTGTACCCTCCTCTGGTGTGATACCTCCCCCAATAAGGCCAAAACCTGAGTATTGGGATTCCTGTTTAGTAATGAGTAAGAAAAACTTTGGTTCTTTGAGCTCTGAGACTGGCCATACACATTAGACTGCAGTTACCCAACAGGTATCTCTCCAGACTTGTCATACACATGTATGCTCAGCCTGGTTGCATGTGCATGTAGTCTGAATGGGGCTGAGACAGCTGAAAGCATGAAATCCAATAGCCCAATCCTTACCGTATCTGCCGACACCTGCGTTGTCAGGCCCGACAAAATTAGCAGTTTCGGCTGATAGTCATCTAATGTGTATGGCCAGATTAAGTAAAATACTGTTCAAGCAAACCATAGTGAGCGTCACAGAACCAGTGCTAGAAGCCCCTAGATAGCCTGACCAGTATTGATATGTTGCCAATAATGATCCAATGCCTGTACATAAGAGACCACCTGGCATGAGTAGGCTTGTACTCCGAGGTCTCTCAGTAGTCATCTGAAAAAGCCCTTATTATGTGTATATGTGCTACCACAAACCTAAGACGTGAAGTAGAGAAATTGAGTCTTGTCTTTGTAATTTGGTTTTCTATCCCCAAGTATTTCCATACCATAATGCAGTGGTGGAATCAGGCTTTCCTTCACCTGGAGCAAAGATACAGATTGCTATTCTATCCCTGTATCTATATACAGTGGCCAAGGCAGAGTGTCTTATCAATGCCACCCCTGGCACCCTGCATGCGCCATCAGACCGCCACAAGTTACCCTCCTGCATGATGTAGAAAAGGACAGTAGGTAATGATGCAAAACCAAAGTGATGTCACAGCATGAATGCATCATAAATGACATCACAGGTCACCTCTTGCTTTGGTATAGGTCTTCTGCCCATGACAGATATAGGCTCTGTATGTGATATTATTTTACACATCTATATGGGTAGCCAAACTGGGCTGGTCATGCAATGAGACTGTCACAATGGCACAGAGGTTAACTTGACAAGAAGCATTCTGATCATCTGCAGAAATGGTACAAAGCCCTTTTGTTCATAAGAAGCCAGCAAATCCATTAGGAAGACTGAATCTCAATGAAATCATTAATTCTGTATTACAAGGTTATATGGTGAAGTCTATGGGATATGCCCATACTAAGCATGCCCCACTCTATACAGGACTTACAAATGAAGTACATCATCCACCAAAAAGGACAGATTTCTCAATGACTACATGCCATACCCAGGTTGTATTACCTCCCAAATGAAATCCTGCTTCAGTTCACATTATGTTACCTATACACAGTCTGTAGGTGGGGTTAGATAAACCCACGCGATTGTTACAAGACACCTTTACATAGCGGATCCACAACAAGCATTGCATTTCTAAGCCTTTGAAAGTAATAGTAACTCCTTAATATCAATCTGACTGAAGCTGCTACCTTCAGAAGATGGAGCGAAACATTAAAGGGGATGGTGCAAATATTACAACCCATCACCTATCCATAGTAAAGGTGATAAGTCTATGATCAGTAAGGGAACGAGATCACTGGGACGCCCATCAAACACAAAAATGGGTTTCTTGTACCCCCCCCCCCCCCCCCTCTAAGAGGGAAAGTAGTTATGTAGGTGCTCTGCTTCTCCATTCATCTCTATGAGACTTCCTTTGTCCAATAGTTCCATAGAGTTAAATGCAGCAGCATCGCAACCGGGTGACATTTCTCCAGGACCCTCATTCTTGTGATCCGTAGTTAGACCCCTACTGACCATACACTTACCCTTTATTCTCTGGCTAGGTGATAAAGTGTCATCTTGGCACAACCCCTTTAAGTACATGTTATGCTGATGTACAGAAATCTTCTATGACTCCGCACAGGAACTTAGTTACTAAAGGTAAAATGCACCAAAATCGCTTTTAGATGATCCTCTAAGTGCAGATTCCTTGTACATGCTAATACATGCTTTATAATAACCAACTCACAACAGTACAAGTGACTACAATATAATAAACTGATCCAAAAGTGTTGACTTTTGTTATAGCCATATATGATTCCTGGGGTGGTAATAAAGATTAGTCCAATTGTGTTGCAAGTAGCGTACAATAAATATACTTGGGTTAAATAGGCTCAAATTCTGTGCTGACTGTGTGCTTCACATATATTCTGAATATACAGTGCTCCAGTAGGATCCCATGCATAAAGCTAAATGATACAATTATGATTGCCGGCCGCTGCCACTAGAGGGGGCTCAGGAGTACACTGCATACTGTGGACCCAGTAAGTGCCTAAACTCTCTCTAGTGATAAGGGCAGGATATCTTTATTTTTTCATTTCACCTATGTAAGGTATCTGGGACACTGTATCACAAAAACATAGTTTCAACTACTTTAAAGATATATCAAAGGTGTTATCTGGTTTCTACAATCGATCCTTAGGATAGGTCATCAATATTAAATCAGTTGAGATTCAACTTCTGGGAGCCCTGTAGATCACCTGTACCCAGACAGCGCAGCTTCTGGTATTGTTTAAATTCCGGGATGTGCGCTACTCATTCACTATACAAACTGTGGGAAAAATATGCAAATCTGTTCCTCAAGATGTAAATAGGGAAACAGTGCCTCTGTTTGCTGCCCTATAGGGCTAGCTTCCTTGAACATCATGCCCGACTTTCCAATAAGTCTTTACTGCAATGATGTGGGAGTTTGCCAAGTCAGTATCCCAGCTGTGGACAGCACTGTTTCGATCTGGTTGGATCTCTTCAGCACAGCCTAGGGAAAACTGACTTGGCAGAGGTGAGATCGAAACAGCGCTGTCCACAGCTGGGATACTGACTTGGCAAAACCCCGCATCATTGCAGTACAGGCTTGTTGGAAAGTCGGGCATGATGTTCAAGGGAGCTACCCCTAGAGGGCAGCAAACAGAGGCACAGTTTCCTTATTTACATCTTGGGAAACAGATTTGCATATTTTTCCCATAATCCCCCCAGTGGAGCTTAAATGGCTTTTTGTAAGACTCCACATGCCTGAGAATGTGGTCTCTCCTTAGCGAGTGACATTATCCCCATAACCTATACAAACTGTAGCAGCATGTTTTGGTATTGCAGCAGTGCCCCACTGAAGTCTAAGGAGCACTTCAGTACCTACACCCACCGCTACAGTGTGTACAGTGAGGGAGAAGCAAGGCTCTCGGAATTTAGACGTAAAACCCAAACTGCAACCCACGGCAAACAGGGAGTACTTCAAAGATGCATTCTCCATAGTTTGTGATCGTATACTAAGTGTATATGACATCATACAGTTCTGTTCTGCACAGGGGCTCCACTCACCTTTAGTAACTAAGCTCCAAGTTATTTCATTAAATTACAGAACAAACTCTCAGATACTGTCCGTCTCTAGAGACCCTGAAAATCTGAAGACTATACCATGCAATGATAAGTCTCAGCATTTAATATATAGTATTCATTCCATAAGTGGGGGATTTAAAGGACTGCTCACCCTAAAATACAGGTTACCTTCTATTAAACATCTAATAACATTCACAAATCCATATGTAGATATCAAAGAACTCAAGAAGGAAGAAGATTTTGCCAAATGTCTAGTGCCCAATTGGGATTCCTGGGATCCATCAAAGAGAATGACTCTGAGATCCTGCACAGGACGTATCTTCAGTAAGGTCTACCATGGTATTTGTGAATCAACCCACATGACATAGACCCCAGATCTCTACTGTTGACCCTAATGGCTCATTATTGTGTTGAAACCTAGACACATGGGTCTGACTCTCAAAGACAAAGTCTAAACAATATGTGAATGTTACAAGATGACATCACATTATAGATCTCCTTGTATTTTAGGGGTAGGGGTCCTCTAAACCAAGTTACACAGTGAATGAACCACTTCAGCTTGTACAGTGACCTGACATGTGGTTCAATGAGGACTGGAGGTAATTTGTGAGATTACACCACACCACCCCCTGCAGGTGTTTGCAGAAAGGAGGCAATTGCTTCATTCCGTACCCTTTATCTTCTCACCTGCCGTTACAAAACAGTCAGGATTACTACATAATAGTCTCTCTCTGCTTTGGTGTGCAGGTTTATAGTTCCAGTGCATCCAAACCTTGATCCCCTGCTAAGTGAGCGGAGACTGTGTGTATTGTCATCGGGTGTGAGAGGTCGGGAAGTGTAGGTCTGGGGTGTGGCTCAGTCTATTCACATATTATGTATTATATTTATAGATTATATTTATATAAATATTTCCTCTATATACAGTCAGGAGGTATCTTTACTCTGGCATCATGAAGTCGTTGCAGCCAGCGAATGGTCAAGTTCGGTGCTGTCGCAGTCGGAGTCGTCGTACAGAACGACATTCTGTAAATGGAAAAACAAGTTATTTCTTTGGTATACTTTCCATTATTTATTAAGTAGAAATCACATAATCTGATATTCATTGCATGTGATATGTTGTTGAGAGGGGTCATTCACATAAAGGTTATCCTCCACTGTCTTTGGTATAATGATGAAACATAATATAACGTGAACTTCCTTAGGGCCTTATTCACATGTCTGTTTTTTCATGCCAGTGGATGTTGTCAGTGTTTTCTACTGAAAGCACACGAATGTATTTATTTTCTGTATGTGGGCGTGAGATAATGGCCATGTTACTTGCATGGTGAGGAAAACTTTCTAACCATGGAAAAAACTGTATCAGAAGAGTTAACCCAATTTGGCACCAGACATGTCCACCATTTCATAAAAATCTTTTGTTAAAGTGTTACTTGGATTTTGTTTTACGTTTTGTTATTGAGTCAAGGAGTGTTTGGTGAACATTTTTGTAATATACTTTATCAACCTATCTAACTTACTTTTAATAGAAAACAGTCTGTAAAGTTCCCATTGGAAATGCTCTAAGTAAGCATCGCAAGGGAATCTGTCCCATATACCTGTACTCAATGCAGCATGTAGAGTCCAAATGGCAATGGTCACTTCAAATGGCTGTATCTCAGGTATACCACCTATATAAAGGTCACTGGTATCATATGAAAGCTGAAATTCTACATAAGCTTCAACACTGTCTAAAAAAGGCCTGTAGATATCACTAGATTTAAAATACAGTTAGGAATGTGATTTTTATATGCAGCCTCAACTGCTCTACATAAAACTCACATTTCTGACTGTTTTTAACTAGGTTATTTTATAGTTAGTGGTGCAGTCTTGGCTGAGAATCCCAACTTTCATATAATACCAGAATACACCATTATTATAGGTGGTATAAAACTGGAGATACTGCCATTTCAAGTAAACATCCATACAAATACTACATCTCTACACAGAAGCAATATACAGTCCTATGAAAAAGTTTGGGCACCCCTATTAATCTTAATCATTTTTAGTTCTAAATATTTTGGTGTTTGCAGCAGCCATTTCAGTTTGATATATCTAATAACTGATGGACACAGTAATATTTCAGGATTGAAATGAGGTTTATTGTACTAACAGAAAATGTGCAATATGCATTAAACCAAAATTTGACCGGTGCAAAAGTATGGGCACCTCAACAGAAAAGTGACATTAATATTTAGTAGATCCTCCTTTTGCAAAGATAACAGCCTCTAGTCGCTTCCTGTAGCTTTTAATCAGTTCCTGGATCCTGGATAAAGGTATTTTGGACAAACAATTCAAGTTCAGTTAAGTTAGATGGTCGCCGAGCATGGACAGCCCGCTTCAAATCATCCCACAGATGTTCAATGATATTCAGGTCTGGGGACTGGGATGGCCATTCCAGAACATTGTAATTGTTCCTCTGCATGAATGCCTGAGGATTTGGAGCGGTGTTTTGGATCATTGTCTTGCTGAAATATCCATCCCCGGCGTAACTTCAACTTCGTCACTGATTCTTGAACATTATTCTCAAGAATCTGCTGATACTGAGTGGAATCCATGCGACTCTCAACTTTAACAAGATTCCCGATGCCGGCATTGGCCACACAGCCCCAAAGCATGATGGAACCTCCACCAAATTTTACAGTGGGTAGCATGTGTTTTTCTTGGAATGCTGTTTCTTTTTGGACGCCATGCATAACGCCTTTTTTTTTATAACCAAACAACTCAATTTTTGTTTCCAAAATGAAGCTGCCTTGTCCAAATGTGCTTTTTCATACCTCAGGCAACTCTATTTGTGGCGTACGTGCAGAAACGGCTTCTTTCTCATCACTCTCCCATACAGCTTCTATTTGTGCAAAGTGCGCTGTATAGTTGACCGATGCACAGTGACACCATCTGCAGCAAGATGATGCTGCAGCTCTTTGGAGGTGGTCTGTGGATTGTCCTTGACTGTTCTCACCATTCTTCTTCTCTGCCTTTCTGATATTTTTCTTGGCCTGCCACTTCTGGGCTTAACAAGAACTGTCCCTGTGGTCTTCCATTTCCTTACTATGTTTCTCACAGTGGAAACTGACAGGTTAAATCTCTGAGACAACTTTTTGTATCCTTCCCCTGAACAACTATGTTGAACAATCTTTGTTTTCAGATCATTTGAGAGTTGTTTTGAGTAGCCCATGATGCCACTCTTCAGAAGAGATTCAAATAGGAGATCAACTTGCAATTGGCCACCTTAAATACCTTTTCTTATGATTGGATAGATCTGGCTATGAAGTTCAAAGCTCACTGAGGTTACAAAACCAATTTTGTGCTTCAGTAAGTCAGTAAAAAGTAGTTAGGGGAATTCAAATCAATAAAATGATAAGGGTGCCCATACTTTTGCACCGGTCAAATTTTGGTTTAATGCATATTGCACATTTTCTGTTAGTACAATAAACCTCATTTCAATCCTGAAATATTACTGTGTCCATCAGTTATTAGATATATCAAACTGAAATGGCTGTTGCAAACACCAAAATATTTAGAACAAAAAATGATTAAGATTAATAGGGGTGCCCAAACTTTTTCATAGGACTGTAAATGTGAACAGAATTTCCCGTGTAATAGCTGAATTAGATGGTTACTAGGAAGAATTTTACAGTCTGTTTTCTATTAAAAGGAAGTTAGATAGGTTAATTGAACATATTACAAAAAAGTTCACCAAACAACGCTGACACAATAGCAAGAAAATATAATAAAATGGGAGTTACACTTTAAGGTCAGCTTTGTCTTTGTGCTTCATGTCCCTTTTCTTAGAAACATAGTTTTAACCTCAATAGATGAAGGTGGGAACAGCTTACTTATATCTGGCCTGTAAAGAATGGGCATACAGATGTATATTGATATGTGCACATAAAATCAGGGTCACATCTCACCTCTCCAGCGGTTTGTTCATTGCTGAGCTGAGATTTCACCTTCTGGACAACAGCCTCTTTCTCAGAGAGCCCATCAGACTGGGTCAGAAGATCCAATGGAGGTTCTGAGCTTTGAGAAACAAGATCTTCAGAGCGTTCATCGGGGCGCTCATCTGTATTGGTGCTGAGCACATCTGGGGTGACACTATGGGAAAGATCTGTGGTGTTCCCTTCTTCACCATCTGACAAGTTCTCTGAGCTGGGAGATTGATGTTGAGACATCTCTGCCTGCCACCTGCACAGGAAGACCACATACAATGAATGACGGTTCAATGGGTATGTGAAGGTGAAGTTAAAGGGGTGGTCCAGGACCTCCTAATAGATGGGCAATACTTAGGTTGGGTCATCAATGTATGATCAGTGGCTGTGATATAGATAAGACTGTCTATGGTACTGAATTTCAGCCCTGCTCACTTGAAATAGGCCGAGCTGCAGTACAGTACTGTGCCCACAAAACAAATATAGCAAGAACTGAAGCCCTCTTATTCATTTGAATGGTTGAGGTCCCAGTGGTCAGACCCCCTCCGGTCATACGTTGATGGACCATCAATGATAGGCCATCAACTAAAATCCCTGTACAACCTCCTAGTCCACTGGCGTTGCTTATCTTATAATATACTTTCTGTCAATGTAATTGATTCTATATTTAGCATTATTTCCAGATCTCAAATATCATATTTTAAGTTGACGACCCACTACAGTGATTATATTAAGGAAGTGGATTATTAGCTATTTACTAATACACCATTATTAGATCTACCCCTATTTTTTAGCAGGAATTAACATTTATGGGAAATCCCGACCTATCCCAACATTTATCAGTGATTTATTGTATAGGTGATAAATGTTAGATGTATGTGACATCATTATAATTACTATCTTCATGTGCTGTGATGTCACAGTATACACAGTGATCTTTTGTGTGTGCAATATCCTTGTGCTATTATGTCATAATGGGCATTATCTCTGTACTGTGACATCACTGTGTGCATTATCCCTGTACTGTGACATCACTGTGTGTACTATCCCTGTACTGTGACATCACTGTGTATATTATCCCTGTACTGTGACATCACTGTGTGTACTATCCCTGTACTGTGACATCACTGTGTATATTATCCCTGTACTGTGACATCACTGTGTGTACTATCCCTGTACTGTGACATCACTGTGTGCATTATCTCTGTACTGTGACATCACTGTGTACAATATGTGTGTAAGGAAGACCAAAATACTGATCAAAAGATTTCTCAAATTTTGAGACTGGCTACCTGAGGTAGATTGTAGAATGGGGCCACAATACAAGTTTTGCTAGGGGACCCCATGATTTCCAGTTATGCACCTGGATCGGGTGCGAAATGCTGGGACCTCCACTGACTGCTAAAATGGTGAACCCCAGTCCCTGAACCCTGCAGCTGGACAAATGCAGGTAGAAATAGTATGAATGATGGCGGTCAATCATGTACACTGCCACTCCATTTAAAGACTATGGTGCAGATGGATTCAGCTAAGCACAAAAGGGAATAAGCACTGGGGTCCCCCACTCTAGTGATTGAAAGGCATGATAACCCCACCAACCTAATATTTATCATGTATCTAGTGGATAGATGATAGATTGGAATATTCATTAACTAGCTATTTTAGATTGAGAAGAAATTCTTACTGTTGGATATAATATTTAGATGCCATTTTAGGCGAATGGATTACTCACAGAGGATGTTGCAATGCATGTCACCAAATAAACATGGAATATCCATGGTAGAAAAACTTACCTCTGTCTCCTCTCCAGCTCCAGTTCACTATCCACCTCCCCCTCTTCCTCCTCTGATGATACGCCTCGTTTCTGGGGGACAAATAATTCTGTCATATATCACACTACTACTGAATATTAATAAGCCTGTGTGGAAAATACAAGATAATAGAAGATTCCAAGAGTTCTCCTTTTCTCTGCTTGCCTGTAATAACATTGCATTCTGACATTGTCGGAGTATGTCATTACTATGCAGATAAAGGCCCAATCTATCACTGTAGGTTTGCTACTGCTACAGTTATTGCCCTTGGCATGTTTTTGATCTCATACTTGTTTGTGCCCTCCTGTAAGGTTTATGATAACCACAATTCTAATACCAAATTGTGAGCAGATTTGTATGGTTTTGACCCACCAAGTTGACGTCAAGACTGGTGTCTCAAGCAAAATTGGATAAGTACGACTGATATTTTATATTGTCTTATCATAGCCCAAAAGCTGTTATCCTTAAGGCCATAGCCCCATGTTGCAAAAATGCAGCATTTTGACCACAGCAAAAAAACACCACATATTACGCGTACGTTAAATGCAAGGTGAATGGGATTCATTTTAGAGATAGGTGTCGGATCCACATCTATCAGACATTTATGGCCTATCCTGTGGATAGTGGGAAACCCTTTACATATTTTTAGTTCTCCTTAGATATTTTTATGGATTTATTAATAATACTAATATTTTATTTATGCAAGCCGACTTTATTCCATTCCCTTCACTATATGATACCTTCGAAATTCTGTAGTACATTAAGGTATATCTGTGATGTTAACTGTATGGTTAATATATAAGTATACTGTAGTTTAATGTTACTGCATTTGCACATTTAAAGGGAATTTGTCATGTTGACCTAGAACACTAAACCATTGCCTAAATTATTGTACTGACTGTGTTTCATTCTTCTAATGTAGATTGCGAGCCCCCATATAGGGCTCACAATGTACATTTTTTTCCTATCAGTATGTCTTTTTGTATGGGAGGAAATCCACGCAAACACGGGGAGAACATACAAACTCCTTGCAAATGTTGTTCCTGGTGGTATTGGAACCCAGGACTCCAGCACTGCAAGGCTTCAGTGCTAACCACTGAGCCACCATGCTGCCCCTGACTGCTCTTCATTCTGTTCACTGGACTAGTTTGAACAAATCTTCCCATTTTACAGTATAAGATTTTTACCTGGCTTCTAGTGACAGCAGCTCGGTATAGCATTGCAGCTGGCGTCAGGTGTTGTCCCCCTCTAGCTGATCTGCTCCCGGTTGCCCTCCCAGATGGTGATTCTGGGCTTGGCGGTCCAGGTAATGAACGAACTGGAGAACATTCTGCACTCTGGCTCTCTCTACGAGCCTCTGCCTCCAGAGGGGTGCACAGCAGATCTGGACTGGAAGAAGACAATGGATGCGGATCACGTGGAGGTGGCTGACTTTGAGGCGTTGGCTCAGGAGTCACAGCTGCCCTCAAGTTGACCATGTCTTTTGCTTTTCGGTAACGTGGCTTTCCGCGGCGGCCTCTTCCTGGAGAGGGAGGCAATTTCTGGCAGCCAGTTGGAGTTGATGGAGACAAGACAGAGTCCCCTTTGGGTAGGAGGGCTTCAGATTTCAAGATGTCTGGTCTGTAACCAAGAAACTATATTAATGATATGCATGCGATATGGAAACCCAATATACACTCAAAAAGCCTCCAATGATTTATCTGCCATGACTATCTAATGTGTTACCTCTTTCCATGTGGAGACAGTTTCTGTGGCACATTTCGTTTTTTAATAAGTTTTTCCACAGTACTCGATGGCCGAGGTTGCTGACGCAGGATGGCAGGATATTTCTTCTCAAGGATTTGTTCTCTCCTGCAAAAAAACCCCAAGAACTTAACAGATCGATCACGTAGAAACACTTGTGTAATATATACAGTACTTACTGCTACTGCACATGTTACCAAAATGTCTCTCGTTTTTATTTAAATGTTCTTGAACGGAAGTCTATAAAAATAGTAAAAATTAAAAATGTAAAAAAGAAAATGAGACAGTTAAGGTGGCCAAACACCTTCAAGGCAAACTTGTCTATATATCCAAGCTACGTGTTTCATGCTACGAAGAACATGGTCAGGTTCATGTATATAATTTTATAAACCTGACAAAGAGCTTCTCCGCACTAAACATGTAATTCAGATAAGCAGACCTAACTCCATTACACTTGCTGGGTCTCTCCTTCTTGCTCATTGCCGGCTAAAGCACCCAGCTTTCCCTGGATGGGATCCATCTCTTGCACATTTTGCAGGATAGTGTTCGAGCAACTCACTACAGATGTTTACATTGTATACAGCGACAGCTAGAGATGACCAGATGGAGCCTGACACATCACTGCAGTGTATCACTAAGATGACAGAGCACCATACAATGATATGCTGGTCCCATGGGTTCACTAAAATGAGGATGCTTACAACCATACTGAGTGACTTGTATACCGATCGCAACCATTTTCACACACAGACCCTCCTCGCTTTACTCAATGCAACTGTTCAGAGAGGCGATAACTCACAATAATGTTTGGATTGGGTGTTTGTCACATGAAGACAAGACACAATATGTCCATAATTCATTTAGGATGGACTGCAGTAGCATAGAAAAAACTCTGTCTAAAAGTGAAGCCCAAGATTAAAGGGGTTGTCTCATTTCGGACATTGATCACCAAGATATGTCACCAGTGTGGATCTCCATTAATCGGACTGTGGCACCAATTGATTGCTTGAACTCTTCTGTCTGCTCGACTTGGCTTTCTACTGAGTCCACCACTTGGGCCAACCTTTTTACTATCTCCAGAAAAATGTGAGCAAATCTGGAAAAAGCTGAAAACGGCGCAGTCCTTTGTTAGCACTACTAACAATTCATTCTTAAAGGGATTTGGAATAGCCTTCCTGTGGCCGAATGGGCACTCGTGTAAGAGGCCACAGGGAAATGGCTGACAGACACTTTTGGATGAAGATGCGGCTGGTGACGTGGCGAAGAGGCGACCGGCAGAAGAAGACAGAGGCGTCACTGAAGAGTTTTCGGACAGCACAGTGAAATTTTTCAGGAATGGTGTCGCGGATAAGAAAAAGAATGGTAAGAGAAGAATAGCCTTTCTTATGGCTATTCCTACGTGTTCGTCGCTAAAAAAGGGATTCTAATGATAGAAAGCTAAAAAAGGGATTAAGATTGTTAGGCTACACAGTGGTTGTACTCTCGCCATCTAGATATGGACAGTCTTTCCTGAGACAACTCCTTTAAAAGGGTTTATTCACTACTACAGCTTCTTGGCATGTCTATCTATGGGATAGAGGATAGGTTGCAGAATGGAGGTGGTCCCAGGAGCTCACGAGAATGCATGGAGACTGGTGGAGATAGCTGATGTTCACCACTGAGCTACCTTCAGCAGCTCCATAATAATGAATAGAGCAGCCTACCTACATGACTGCAACTCCATCCAGACAAGGTGCACAGCACTCCCATTCTCGTGTCCCCAGTGGTTGGACTTCCTCTGTTCTACAACTTATCTCTTATCCTGTGGATACGTTGCATTCATGGACAATCTCCTTCAAATTATCCCTAGTCAGTTATGTTTGCTACTCACCTGAGCAACTCCCTCTCCTTTAGCTCTAGCTGCAGCATGAGTGAATTCAGTTCCACGTACAATGTGTTAGCTCTCTGTAACTTGCGCTCGTAGTGTTCTCGAATATCCAGGGCATGTCTGTAAAGAAAGGGAACAAGTAAATTTGCCACTGTCCACCCATATAATAAATACACCCATTTCTTGGAACCTTTTTCACAGTTGTCCTAAAATCTCCTTGGATAGCTGGACACCCGGGAGTTTTTCTTGGTTGGAATAAAATAACCTTATAATAACCTAATTTAGAAAGGTAACTCCAATCCATAAGGGCCAATGAGCTTTTTTGTAATTCAACGCATAACACATAATAGATCCTAAATACAAGCGACGAGATCCAAAGTCAGCTCAAAATGGGGCTTTTTGTGGGAGCTTTGGGGCTTTACTGTATTAGGGGCCCAAAATAAATCCTTGAGACAAGGGACTAGATCCAAAGTCACCCCAAAATAGGACTTTTTTGGTTGGAACCTTGTGGCTTTGCTATATTAGGGCCCCATTATTGCATCAGTGATTTTCACCTCCTCTGGCAGGCCAATGAAACCTCGTGTAGGCCATTAGTTTTGTATTGTAAGCAGTTATTGGAGGCTTACCGGAGCTCCTCACGACGTCGTGATATCAACTCCTCTTCTAGACGCTGTAAACAGGTCCCTTCTGATTTTATTTTCTCAAAATGGAGCCGTACTTCATCTCGCCACTCCGCCTGAGATAACAGCAAAGCAAATGTTTGCATGTTCCTGGCACAAAGTACTCGACTGCTATCTAAATTGTAGTCTTATGTTTTCCTACTGAACCCATACAGCCAATGTTACTGGTTACTAGCTTCCCTTCTTAGCGTGCCATTAATAAATTTAATATTTTTTAGACCTAATAATTTTTTGTAATTCCTTTGGGTTCTAAACCTTTTTAGACTAGTACTATATGGAAACTTTATCCTTACGACATTCTCAAAAAGCTGAATGAAGTTGACTACAACTTTTACGTGACCCAATGTCAGCACATTTCAGTACAAGAAAATGTGAGTAAATTAAGATTTAGGATAGATATTATTAGTAAAACTCTGTTTAGGACTGAGCCTATATTAAGGTCCAGGTTAGTATTTGGGAAGACCACCAGTATTACCTTCTTTAATAATTCAGGTGAAAGAGAGGAGTCACCTCTGTAAAAAGTGATCTCTGGATCTCATAGGAGAACAGAGGACTGGGACAATTTTAAGGGCTCTCTCATCCAGGTTCCATTAATAGTAATGGTTGGTCTCCAGATCTTCATGTTATAAAATGTAAACCTCTAGATTTGGAAGAAAAGATGTATACAAAATTTAGCAGAGGTAAAAAACAAAAAGGGACCTTTTTTTGGTGGTAATTTTATAGAAAATGAGAGTATTTTAGTGACTAATACATCTGCCTATCTATCTATACATAAAGTAGGCAAAATAAACCCTATCATAGCCCATTATAGTGGCTACTTTCCTAAGTAGGAACCTATGCGGTGACCAGAATACCCAATGTAGTACAAGAAAGTGTACACATTTTCTCTGCCTTTATTATTATTTGTAAGACGTATAATTCTATACATACTGCCGACGTACACCCTTGAAGATACGCCTGTTCTTAAGATGCTCAAAAATCTTTGATAGCTTTTCCGACCATGGATATATTTACATGCTTGGTATGGCCAAGTGTGCATGTGTTCTGAATCGGAAGAGGAGGTAAGCCTCTGTCATATACCAGTGATGGCTTATCATGTCCATTAATACAGATTTGGTATTAAAATTCAAGAAGCCCCCAATATCTATCCTCCAATATCATCTGTCATGGAAGTATCTTGAGGCCTACATAGACATAAGGCCTGGTTCACAACTGCGTTCAGTATTCCGTTCAGGGAGTCTTCTTGGGGACCCCCGAAACAGAATACCAAACGCACTGACAAGCGGTGAGCACTGAAAGCACACGGACTCCATAGATTATAATGGGGTCCATGTGTTTTCCAAGTGGTGTCTTCACGAGTCATGCAGAGAGGAAAGTAGTTCATGAAGTACTTTTCTCTCCACATGTTCTGTGTGGACACTGCGCAGAAAACACACGGACCCCATTATAGTCTATGGGTCTGTGTGCTTTCATAAGCTCTCTGCTGGTCAATGTGTTTAGTATTCTGTTCAAGTGGTCCCCAAGCAGACTCCCCGAACGGAATACCGAACGCAGATGTGAACCAGGCCTACGATCTTTGGGTGCTTCCACCAAATTTGCAGGTTGGGCAGCTTTGCTCTTATGTGTATGAGCAATTGGGCACCTTTACAAAGAACATGGGCCACTCCCTGCTGACTATTCACTCACCTGAGACTGGAAGTAAGTTTCCTGTGGGGTGGATAACACATCAGCAGAGGCAATATCTAGGTGCAGCAGAATTTGCCTAAATGAAGGTCGATTCCTTGGTTTGCTGTTCCTACGAGATTAGATAGGAAAAATTGATCAAGAAAAAATCGAAGTCTATTTATAAAATTCACGCATTTATGTTTGATGACTCTAATGTTATCCATGAATATTAAGATACCAAAGAATCAAGCAGCAGATCTGAAAAGCAAGGGTAAAGAAGATCACGTAAGCTCTAGCTGAGCGAACAGATGTTACATGTACAGGCCTATGCCCAGACAATGTTCATTCTATGTGTGGGCATTGTAGTAATTGTTATGAATGCAGAAAGCTTAATGAATGCCCCCGGGTAACAATTAATGTCCTTGGGTATGGAATAATCTTTTATTTATGCCAGGGAATTCTCTCCCGCTATGTGAAAAGATGATATGTTCCTTCACAACATAAAGAGATACACACTCATGTTAGCTTTAACCTCAGATTCTGTATTAACGCATAAAAAAGACTAGGAATAGACATTTGTAATGTCGAGCACTAACCAGCACTGTCGTAGTAGAAGCTTAAAGCCATCAGGACAGCTTGATGGTACAGGAAGATGCAGACTATTGCTGCCAACACCCCAAATAATAGCCGAGGAGTCCACATCTTTATAGGGTATCTCCCCAGTCAGTAGTTCCCAAAGCACCACTCCAAAAGACCTAAAAATAAAGATAAACACTTCATCACCTATCACATAGGCATCAATGATTAACATAAAATGCTAACCATAGCATGTGATCACTTAAAGGGAACCTATCATAATGAGCATGTAGTCCAATATAGAGCAGGAGAAGCTGAGCACATGGACATACAGATTTGTTAGAAAAGTTCTAGTAAAACCTGCTATTTACTGACTCAAATCTCTGCTCACACTGGGGTTAGGAGTCCAGTGGGTGGTCCTACTGGGGGGGGGGGGGGATGCAGCAACTACTGGAAAATGTCAAAAAATTAAATGGTCAAAGTTTTTGGGTGTAGTATATGCTATGTGCTGGGGAAGGGGAGTGGGTGTTTTGGTTGTCTGTCTGCCCCTTCCCTGAGCTTGAGGACTGTTTTTTTTCCCACACTTGGAATTCAGCCTGGATGAATATAGGGGATCTGCAGTGCTCCTATTAACCCCTTCACGACGGAACAGGAGCACTGCAGATCCCCTATATTCAGTAGACCGGGCACTTTCAGACACAGGGATACCTAATGTGTTCGTGTTTCACAGTCATTTTCTACTTTTGTATGTATTCTAGGGAAAGGAGTGATTTAGAACTTTTTTTTTAAAGCTACCTTTCCCCCCCCACACACACACACTATTTTATGGGAGATTCTATGCATTGATATTGCAGCTGGTCATAGACCCCCCCACCTCCTAAAAAAAAATATTTTTTTTTTTCTGACTCGAGTATAAGCCGAGGAGGGCTTTTTCAATACAAAAACTGGGCTGAAAAATTTGGCTTATACTCGAGTATATACGGTATATGAAAAATATATATGAGATATCTAGTAGTTATCAAACATTTTCTGAATATCCAGTTAATAATCCAGTTATAGTACACTACAGATAACTTATTCTTATACATGGGATAATCTGTCTCCATATACAACTCCACAGCAGATATGAGGAAATCTTGCACATTCTCCATTGTGTCCTGTAGTAATTTGTTTAAGGAATTTTCCATTATTTTCTCTCCTTCTCTACACTAAATTTCTGAGCCTAAAGCCGATGCTTCATCCTCTTTACATCTTTGCTCTTGTAAGAACTTGTAGGAGAGAGTGGTTCAATAAGTCAAGGTTGTGAAATGGATTATCATTTATGATCTCACCAGCGGAGAAGCTACCGGGTAAATCCTTGCAGAGTGCTTTGAGTGACTTTGTGTGACATATAACCCATTAGAGAAACAAAGGATATGCGCTCAATGATTCTTCTCTCTCTTGTGCAGGGTCAGTAGGACAGGTCTCTCGGGGACAAGGGAGATGCAGCTGCTTTATGGATTTATTACTTGCTTTTAGTTTTACCCGTAACCTCTAACCTGAATGCAGCCATTATTGTTGGCATGTCACAATTCAATGTATGAAAACCTTTCTTCATGCGTATAACAATATCACCGTTTTAGATGAAAGATTGACAGAAGTCCATGTCATGAAAGAGCCTTCACATCTCTGATGACACCAGGGTTGTATGAGTATTTTATGTGTTCAGCTAGCGGGTTAACCATTACATGGTAAAAAAAAACCCCAAAAACTAAAATGTGTGTATATATATATATATATATATATATATATATATATATATATATATATATATATATATGTCAGACTAAAGTAAATCTTATGATTATTTCCAATCACTGTTAAGTCACTTACACTGAATATGAGTACAAGCCTAGTTATACTATCTGCAATATCTGATAAACTATTGAAACTCTATAGGGTGGAATATATTCATGGGGTGTCCATTATTTAAAGTGTAAATAATAGCTTCATATAGTGATATAAAATGCATGTTTTTTTTTTTTTTTATCAAGATGCAGTACTAATGAACAGCCAGTAGATGGTGCTGTGTGCTTTCTTTTCTCCATATTAAGCACAACAACAGTCTGAAAGCAGGCCATGATGATCACAGCTACAGTATGGCATAGCCTCACATATATTAATGTGATAATGATCTGTATATAACAATTTTCATAAATTATGTCATATGGTTTATGCTTCTAAAAATCAGAATATGATAATTCATGTGGTTTTGCTATCATCGCTGTCTGTATATTTATTTAAGGATACAATCATGGGCAAAAGGGAGTGGATAACTTGATTCTGTTGAGCAACAATGGGGCATCACAATCAACAGCTGAAGGATGAGCTTGGGATGGGTAATACTATGCAGAGTGTTTTCATCTGAAAATAAGTGTATTCTGGAGCATATTGTGATGGCAGAAAGTTTAAGGGGTCTCTGTGGCATATAAAAGTATATCACTTAAGTATATAGAAGATTCTATGGCAGTGGTATGAGAAAAGTGGGGACGTGATGTGGAACTTCTGTCCACAGAGGAATGGGAGCACAGAGTGGCTTCATGAAGAAAGATGTCCATCAATGTAGCGCAAAGACGATCACAATTGTTCTTGGTTTGCAGAGTGTTTACAACCCCTTTAGACATTCAGAAAATGGGAATTATTACGGATACATACTGTGCTATGTGTAGAGGAGGACAAGCTGGTATCATCCATAATGTTCTGGACTTGAGCACCAGTGGAGATATGGAATAACGTGAGAGAATAGACATATAGGGTCTATGAAGTGACTGCCAGAAACATCTAAGGTGGGATTGTCAGGGTGCAAAAGGAGATCAGATGCAACATTTGGCCATAACTAAGATATTGCATCACGTAAGAAAAGTAATAGCAAGACACTGGTTGGATCTGACCCTGCCTACAATGAACAAAGTTATTAAAGGGGTTATTCGGCCCCAAATTGATTTTTCCTGTCCATAGGATAGGTCATCAATATGTAGTCTCTGGGTGTACAGTACTTGGACCCTACGCAGATCAGCTCCTGCAGCAGCCTCCAGGTGCTGGAAGCTGTTAATGGATGGGCCCTGTTTGCAGCACCGCTCCTATACCAGGAATAGGAGCAGCGCTGAAGCCTTATCCATTGCTGCAACAGCTGATCTGTGTGGTGTAGGGGTGGGACCCCCACAGATCACATACTGATGATATCCTATGTGTATTGAAGATCTATCCTATGATGATCTATCCTATGAAAAAAATCAATTAGGGGAAGGAAATCCCCTTTAAAGCCATTAATGAAACAATAGGAATGGAACAGAAGGTATATATGAAGAGAGGAGCGATGCAGAAGTTTGAGAAACAATGGGGAAATGTATAGAATATCCAGGACTGGAGCCTGTGGATCTCCTGCAAAATAGACTAATTAATTTGAAGGGCAGGGGGCTGCTTCTTGGGGGGCTTGAAGATAGGCATTGAGAATGCTATGGGAGAGAATTTTCCAGCTGCCGGTGAGACATTTGGTCTTAAATCGTAGGGACAAGGTTATAGGGCGGATATAGGGTGAGCTATGCATGGGGGGTGGTTGGGGGATTTGGGGGATGTTATGAGGTTGTAAAATTAATAGCTTTACTGTTCTTGAATTGACTGTATGTGAGAGCAGAGGTAGGATGTACAGAGGTAGTAGTCATAATGGGGTCTAGTGCCCAGGCATCCCAAATGTCCCTCACCCACATAAGATGACATCAGTATTATATATGACACATGGTGGATATGTTTTTAGGACAGACTAATACACATTTGGATTGAGGTCCAGGAGCTCAAGATGCGTCTCTACAACAGGGTATAAATCCCCATTCACTAACAATGCACATTTGAAAAGTACAATGTAAAGACTGTCACAAATCAGTATATACATGTTGTATACTAGTTTGTACTTCTAGCTGTCTGCCGCATTATCCTCTGTGATTATTGAGAAACCGAAATCCAACATTCTGGGCTGACAAATCCTTGGTTTTAAAGATTTGTTCATAATTCAGACAGATTGAGTATACAGATTAATATATCCATGTAGGCAGGTTGGCCGGGGGAGGAGATGCCAGCTCCAGATCTTGCGTATTTTACAGTAAACAATCCAACTCAACTACATCACTCAGCTGATGGCGCTGCTCGCTAAAGTAGCAAAAATTTTAGAAAATAAACTATATAAGATTCTCTTGTTCTCTCCTAAGCCCCAAAAATGGAAATCCACACCAGCCTGTTATAATATATTTGTCAGGCGACGGCGTCCATTCCCAGTTCTTCATTCTGCTCTGACCACTTTCACTAAAAGTGGCAAGCAATGCCCAAAACAAGAGATGTGGTGCTTCACTGGCACAATAAAGGGACGTGGGGCAAAGATGTGCCACAGTAACACCCATCTATGCCAGAACACTGACCGTCTTTGCTCCAGAAAACTAACCCAACTGAATGTATATGTATATACTGCACTATTTAGTGACGCACAGCATGGCAGAAGCCCACTGAACCCCATTAGAGTCAATCAGGTTGTCAGCATGCTGGCGTCATGTCATGTAATGGATCAATCCCCTGCTTGCTTTATGCATTTTTGTTCCTAGGATGGAATGGCAAAGCCTGGCACAGATTGGAACCCAGTCTAATGTGCTCGAGGCGTTATGAACTTGACCAATCCGGCATATTGGATGTCAACATTCCTAATGCAGGAGATAAGTCACAGCCAGAGGCATCTGGCACCAACTTCTTCTCTTCTCCCCAGTGAAATAAACATACAGCTTTCACCCACAGCTATCTTGTGTGTATGACTGTCATTACTATTACTATTACCGTTACTATGTGCGCTCTCCTTTTGTTTCATTGTGTGCCATTTTTTATGATTACCAGTTTCCTGTAAAATGCTGCATAATAAGCTTCTGTTATTGAAGTACAAGTTATTATTATTGTTATTGTTGACTGTCTGCTTCCATGGTGCATTGTATGGACCAGCCACCAGTCTCTGTCCCAGTGCAGTGCGCAAAAGATTCATCTTAGTTCAGGGGCGCTTTAACAATAGGATAAATGGTGCATCTACACTGTGCCTTATAGTAATGGACCCCTCAGCTGACCCAGTATTTTGGATGCTGCCTGACTGACTGTTTTGGGTGGAAGGTAGTGATATCAACTATATCTGTGTCCTGAAGGGACAGATAAAGTTGAATGATGGAGCATGAAGCTAACAGCTCTGACGTCAGTAATAGGAAGGTATTACGAGCACCAAACCAGAGACATCACTACAGCCGAGACTCCTTGCAAATGGGGCAAGGTGAGTATAACCTTTTTTTTGTAATATAGGGGGCATTACCTGGGATTTGCTTGAGGGCACACTATATTGTGTTGGCCTCTTGAGGTGATATTACATTATGTTGTGGGGCTCTTGTGAAACCACTGAATGGGGCCCGCGAACCCTGTCGGAGTTGAAGTGGCAATAATCTGCCCCATCATTTCAGTATCTGTACTGCCTAATATTTTCTCAGGATGTTTTTAGCGCGTTTTTTGATGTGATTTTGTACGCCATCAAACAGCAGATATCAATTGTCGCCTCCATTCTCTCCGCGGCTACGACTCCTGTCCCTCATTATGAGTCATTCTGTAAACCTGATAAAAGAAATCTCTTCTTTGTCCACAGGAATAATCCCATATCAAAGCCATTAGTGATTAATTTTCTGTAGGTTTATTTACAGCTCCTAATAAAATGAGTCATCTCTGTCCTGATTAGTCGGAGCCGGCAGGAGATGAGGTCCCATCTGCAACATGTCCTCGGGAAGATTATTTAGTGCAGACGGGAGCTAAGTGTGTGCGTGCAAGTATGTGCGCCTGTGTGCCAGCAGCGTGGGATCTGATGTGATGCTGCCCTATTAGAAAGGGTCATGCACAATGACAGATGGACACTAATCCCACACCCATCTTGTGGCTCATCTCCATAGTAACACTGCATACCCCTGTGTGCCAATAATAATAATAATAACCCCCTCCCCCTAAAACCTCACCTCCATACACAGAGAACATGAACCGCTACTGGAGAGACAAAGCAAAGACATGTCAGGCATGTGGGATAAGAATGGATGGGATCAAAAGTTAGAGGAAATGTACCAAGAACATATGGTATCAAACACAATACAATACACAGACGATGACAGATGAATTACAGTATAGATAGTATCAGCATAGGGTTCTATTTAGCCATGTAAAATGTTAATCCATATTGCTAATAAGAAGGATTACAGCCTTAGGGCTTATGTACCCTGGCACGAAGCCTGTACCGCATTGCACAATCCATGCCGCCTCTGTGCACTGCCATATTGTCTCCATCAGACTCGGAGCAGCATGCAAGTCTTTGGGGGCATCAATGTCAACTGGAAACCTATGGTCAGAGGGCTCATCTACTGCCAATATTACGACCCCATACGAACACCATTAAGGGGGTGCACCACAAATCAAACATATCCTCAGAATAGGGTATAACTGTCTCATCTTTCATGGGACCCCCATCCCAATCATGATTATTGGGGTCCACAGTACTCTTAATTGGACGGAGTGGTGATCGCATATGGAAGCTCCTATCGATTACTGCCATAGAGATGAGTGGTTTTCTTCAGCAGTCCTATAGAGATAAGCGACACAATACCGTATACAGTATATATGTACAAACGTCTCTCTGATCTTGTGATCGGAGGTCAGAACCCAACATATCAATAAACTGGCATAATGGGTTGGTAGATTCACAGCAATTGGTACTAAAGGGGGAAAGAGAAGATCTATCTCATACAATTCTTTATTCTGTTGGATACTGTACAGCTTGATCCATTGGTTGCCATATTGTTGAGCTATTCTTTGTTTCTGGGGTGGATATCTCTGTACCACTGTGTTGTATAGCGGCATTATACTGCAGCACACTGTGTTTTAGAGCCCCAAGGACTACATATTCCTCTATATAGACTCTATACAGACAGCTATGCCTCATATAAACCTCACTATTGCCATGCCAATATCCTAGCAACCTGCGAAGGGACGATACAGAACACTGCAAGCTCTGCAAGAAGATGAAAAGAGGAATTTATAGGTAGGTGAGGACGCCACCCGGAATGTATACAGGCTGTGATATCCTCTCTGAAGTCTCACCCCAAAGTCTACTGGTTGTTATTGGTTCCCTAAGGGCTCATGTACATGGCTCCATTATACAGATCTGTGATAGTGTGCCCACTGAATGCTATGTGCCGTTGCAATACATCCAACTATCCCCAGGGGTTACGTACCGCGGTGAGAGTACCCCCACCCCTAATGGTAGTTTGTGAGGGTTGTCACCCATCAACTACAATTATACTCTGAGGGTCTCTTATATCTGTGCAAAAAAATAAAAAAAGAATGGTTTCACGTCAGAGAGGCTGTATACAGACACCGGGGGTTCGCTTTAAAAACCCAATGACATGAATGGGTTTTTAAACTGCCTGTCAGGAAGCCGTCCCCAAGATGTTTTTCCTGAGATTTAGACAGGCGGACAGAAGAGTAAGTGTGAACACTGCATAACTCATCTGTCCTGTGCTCAGGCGCTGCTCCCCATGCTCCTCTAGCCTATAGAGATAATGTCAGACCGTCATGTAACGTATGCTATATGACCACCTAATGTCATCTCTGTATGGCAGAGGAGCATGGGGAGAAGGGCCGAAGCCCAGAACAGGTGAGTAACAATGTTTTTATATTTATTCACCTTTCCGGAGGCGCCTCCGCTAATTCTCAGAGTATAATTGTAATTCAGGGTGACAAACCCCTGAAAAAACAAGGGTACGGTTGAACCCAATATTGGAAAAAAGTGTCCGCCTAAGTATGTAGGAGCCACTTGGGGACGTTATACTGGGTGGGGGTCAATAAGGGATCAATACACAGTATTTGGGTCACTATGAGACATTATACTGTATGGAGGCCATTATGGGATATTATACTGTATGGAAGGGCCACTATAGGACATTATACTATATGGAGGGGACACTATGGGACATTATACTTTATGGAGGGCCCACTATAGAACATAATACAGTACAGGGGCCACTATGGCACTGTGGAGGTTTTTATTTTACATATGGCCATTATATTACATGTGGGGGCACTGGGGGGTCCATTACATAATTGTTAACGAAAGCTCCAAACAAAGCCTAATTTTATTATCATTTATAAGTGATTGCTACTTTGGGGGAACTCGGTTGGGAGCTTTTTTTTACAAGGTTGAAAACTACAGATCTGGTGCAGAGAGTGGAGTCCTAGTGGGAGAGGACATGTCCCTAAATCCATTTTCATCTCATTTGCATAAGAATAATAATAAATGCTGATTTACATGAAAATGGAGCTGCAATGCAGAATAAGAAAGTCATCTTTGGATACTATAGAAGCTTCCATACAAGGTCTGTCATTAGTCTGATACCATGTTTCCTGCTGACAGACTCCCTTTAAGGTTTTTGCTTCATCTTGACCAGGGGACCTCAAACTGCGGCCCGCGGGCCACGTGCGGCCCACCAAGCACTTCTGTCTGGCCCTGCCGACAACGCTGGCAGGTGTGCATTTATAATGAAGCTCCTGGGGAGCTCGGGCCAGGCCATGGAGCGCACTTCACTTTACCTATTGGAGGGCACCGCACCCGATGTCTGTGCGACCTGCTCTGCCTCCGGCCCACTGTTTAAAAAGTTTGAGGACCCCTGATCTAGACCATGCTTCATCTAGACCATGAACCCAATCAATATTCTTAGTTCACTAGTAAACCATTTTGGTGAGTCCTGAATATAGAGGTTAATAGTTTGTTGAAATAAAGGATAAAATGTGTTTCTAAAACACCACATGGCACTGCCAACACAGTCCTTCCTGCATGCACCCAGGCCCTTCTATAGCCCTGCACCCCCTATCCTGCTCCACCACACGTATTGGAAAAAATGACTAATATAATTAAGTGGAAACACCAAGTCTTGGGCTCTCTAGACCCTCCACCTGGGCAAACAGCCAGATGTCTGAAATGTTATTTTTCCCCAAGGAGAGGATTTCCAAGACTGCTGCCTGTGAAGAAACTGCTGGCTTATGGTTAAGCAAGGCTTTCAGCGATCAGGATACACTGCATGAAATGTCATTACACTAAGAGGGTTACACAATGGCACCCCTGCTGAAACATACAATAATTGTTTATTGAGTTCCACACTATGTCATCTTGTCTACACGTAACCGTAATCCCTACACGTGTGACACCCAGATGTGACAGAGCAATAGTTTTAAGATATGGGGCAGCTTTTCAAGACACTAAAAAGTGACATAATCTGAATTTGGAGCTCTTACAGCAATCCAGATCCCATAACATAAAAGAGACCCACATCTTGAACCAAGCTGCATGCCAAGTAAATATACGGTATATATATGAGCTCTGTCATAGTATGGAAGCTGTTACATGCATACTGCTGAATGATACAAGATGCCGAATCATAAGGAATCAATCTGTTTGGGGCTTTTATTGATATTTGGGACGCCCCTGCAGTGCATGCTGTGCTCTGATATGTGACGGATCACAGCCATTCCTGTAATACTCTATTAACAATACTAGACAACATCGGGTAGATTACATGGGGGATTATATCCTTGCCAAATGTATGGGGACAAAGTAAAAGAACAGGAAAATGAACCCATGTAGTAAATGGTCTCGTATATCATACTAGTAAGGGAGCGTTCACACTACCGTCAATGTCCGACAGGTAGTGTCCGTGATAAATCTTGCACGGACATTAGCAGCGGACACTAGCTGTGTCAGTGACATTCTTCATTCATTTCAATGGCAATCGGGTGCGTTGTTTTACACTCCGTGCCCATGCTTAAGTGTCCGTTCTTAAACATGTCCGACTTTTCAAGCGGACAGAAAAACCCGACATGACCTCTGAGGGAGGCCCAGCTTTCTCACATTGAGTCCTACATTATGCTGCAAAATTTGTTGGTAGTCTTCAGACTTCATAATGCCATGCACACGGTCAAGCAGTCCAGTGCCAGAGGCAGCAAAGCAACCCCAAAACATCAGGGACCTCCGCCATGTTTGACTGTAGGGACCGTGTTCTTTTCTTTGAATTCCTCTTTTTTTTTCCTGTAAACTCTATGTTGATGCCTTTTCCCATAAAGCTCTACTTTTGTCTCATCTGACCAGAGAACATTCTTCCAAACCGTTTTTGGCTTTCTCAGGTAAGTTTTGGCAAACTCCAGCCTGGCTTTTTTATGTCACTGGGTAAGAAGTGGGGTCTTCCTGGGTCTCCTACCATACAGTCCCTTGTCATTCAGACGCCGATGGATAGTACGGGGTGACACTGTTGAACCCTCGGACTGCAAGGCAGCTTGAACTTGTTTGGATGTTAGTCGAGGTTCTTTATCCTCCATCTGCACAATCTTGCGTTGAAATCTCTCGTCAATTTTTCTTTTCCGTCCACATCTGGCGAGGTTAGCCACAGTGCCATGAGCTTTAAACTTCTTGATGACGCTGCACACGGTATACACAGGAACATTCAGGTCTTTGGAGATGGACTTGTAGCCTTGAGATTGCTCATGCTTCCTCACAATTTTGCTTCTCAAGTCCTCAGACAGTTCTTTGGTCTTCTTTCTTTTCTCCATGCTCAATGTGGTACACACAAGGACACACGACAGAGGTTGAGTCAACTTTAATCCATTTCAACTGTTTGCAAGTGTGATTTAGTTATTGCCACCACCTGTTAGGTGCCTCAGGAAAGTAACAGGTGCTGTTAATTACACAAATTAGAGAAGCATCACATGATTTTTCAAACAATGCCAATACTTTTGTCCGCCCCCTTTTTTATGTTTGCTGTGGAATTATATCCAATTTGGCTTTTTGACAATTCTTTTTGTGGTTTTCCATTGAAGACAAATTAATTGAAGATAATAATACCAAAGAATTTGTGATTGCAATCATTTTCTGGAAGAAAATGAGTATTATCTGACAGAATTGCAGGGGTGCTAATACTTTTGGCCAACACTGTATATCTTTTTTTATGTAGATTGTGAGCCCTATATAGGAATCACAAGGTACTTTTTTTTTGCCTATCAGTATGTCTTTGTAGAATGGGAGGAAATCCATGCAAACACGGGGAGAACATACAAACTCCTTGCAGATGTTGTTCCTGGTGGGATTCGAACCCAGGACTCCAGCACTGCAAGGCTGCAGTGCTAACCACTGAGACACCGTGTTGCCCTCCTATGCCATATACATCTGTGCAATGAAAGTATATTAGTTTTATTAAACTTGTGGACGCCTATAGCATGTACATGGAGACCTAACAGAGTCTATATTGTACATATTGCTAAATAGTATAAGTGTTACTCAAACATGTAACTTGCAGTTCCTGAACCCCAATGCGAAATCTGCAATGAGGCCCACATCTATCACATAAGTATACTTTCCACACCTGACTCCCACAAAAAGGGGTCCCCTCCAGGCATCTTGGAAGAGTGGCTAAATCTGCTTCTGGACATATTATATGTGACACATTTATGTGCCCCTCATGTCACCAAAAAGGGTGACCAGCACATTTTGGGGTATGACAAACCACTTTTTCCATGTCCATAGGGCTCACAATGTACATCTTTCCCTATCAGTATGTCCGTGGAGTATGGGAGGAAATGCATGCAAAAACGGGGAGAACATACAAACTCCTTGCAGATCTTGTCCTTGGCAGGATTAGAACCCAGGACTCCAGCACTGCAATGCTAACCACTGAGCCATGTTGCCCCCATGTCAGCTTTTTGTGATGTGGAAAAAGTGATTTGTCTCTCCCCAAAAATGGGAAAGATTTTAGTAAAATGGGAATGAAAATGTTCGCAATGCACTTCACACACAGGTTCTCCTGCAAGTCGACTTCTAAAAGTTGGCAAATATGCATCTCACTTGGTGTCTTCATAGTTAACCAAGAGAGCTTTGGCCCATTCTGGTATCAGGGCTGAGGTGCATCTGTTACCTCTTTGCTTCCTATAGCTAAGTTTCAGCATTGTAGGCAGAGCTAGACCGTGCCATAAGGTATGACATAAAGCTAGACAAAAAGCTCTACAAACCCAAAATGAAGCAGCTTTCACTGGCTAGTAAGGGAATTAAGCATGACTAGAGATTGCTGGTAATCCAAAACATCTGGCCCCTTAATACGAGACACATAGAAGGAGGCACAGACAGGACCAGGATTGAATCATGACATCTGCTCTGGTAGACCGATGACCGAGGAGCAATCAGTAATACACAGACATTGTTGACCCCAAAACCTAGTGATCCTTACAGCAGGATTAATGCCCTGCAGCGCTTTGTTGTGCCCTATTTTGTACCTGTCATACTGGGATTCCTCATAGTTCTACTAGTTTGGTGTCTCCTACAACAGTGTGTAATATATATATATATATATATATATATATATATATATATATATATATATATATATATATATCCTGCTATATGCTCCAGACTCCTGAATGTAATTGATGGAATATTACGAGTTATCGGACACAATCTTGAGAATATGCAGTCAGTAGTATTGGCACAAAGACAATACAATGTTATCGTGAATCATGGTCCACTTACCAGATGTCCACCTTTTCAGAGACAGGCTCATTTCGTATGACCTCTGGTGCCATCCAGGCTACTGTTCCCGCAAAGGACATTTTAGTGCTCTTGTCACTCAACTCCTTGGACGTACCAAAATCTGATATCTTTACCAGGTCATCATATGTGATCAGCATGCTGTGTACAATAGAAGATGAAACATATGAGTTGTAGAAGACAATGTTATTCACAATGATCTTTGAATTGTACATTGGAGGTATGTGGAGGAATTCCTATAGTATAGGTTCAATGCATGCCTTGGATATTTGCCACTATTTAGCCATACAATGCCATAAAAACTAAAATGGGGCAGCACTGTGAAAAAGGGGCTAAACGCCTCTGATGGGAGACAGATTAATGTGGCATTCACACTTGTGTCTGCAGTCCACCCAGGGGTTTATGTCGTAATCCCCGGAGAAACTGGATAGGGGACGGCTTGCTGGTGGTCAGTTTTAAAACCCGTGTCGGTATGCAGCCACTCCGCCTGGAAACCATTATTTTTTTGGACGGACACAAAGTCCTGTATGTCCAACTTTGCGTCCATGCAAAAAAAAAAAAGGTTTCCAGACAGAGAGGCTGCATAGAGACACCAGCGGTTTGCTTTAAAAACCCATTCAAATTAATGGGTTTAAAAACTGACCACCGGCAAGCCGTCCCCTGTCCAGTTTCTCCAGGGATTAGGACAGAAACATGACGGATGAACAGGGACGCAAGTGTGATTGCCTCCTTAGCAAGGCACCTATCCTAAAGATGAAGGCGTTCTTCATGTATGGTAACCAGATGTTTAATACTTTAACTCTGCAATGAAGGCTTGAAAATGACTCAATTGTGGGATTGAAAAGGTGCATATTGGTGTACCATGGGTGAATAAAGCCTTCATCTGTTGGAAAAACCTTAGAGTGTCATCTTGTTGTTTTTTTGTTTTGCCCATAACAGTGCCATACGTTACCTGTACACTCCCAAATTGAAAAAAAATATACCTCATGGTATGTGGGTTTTTTTTTTTTTGGTGGGGTGCCTCTGTATGGACTGTACACCAGACTACACTAGACATACAGTAAAATAAAAGGTATACTAATTTACAGTATACCAGTCAAGCAAATTTCAAAAAGACACTCTTTGGTACTTTTATGTATTCCCTGGGACCTTTCCTGGTATAAACAGACACTTACTGGTACTACACCAATTTTTGTCCATTAAATGTATGGCTTACTGGGACTTATATACTGATAACCTTTCTTTAGCAAGATTATCAATATGTGATTGGTGGAGGTGCAATGCCTTGGACCCCTACTGACCAGTTGTTTGAAGGAGCCCCAGTGCTCATAAGCACGGCAGCCTGATCTTGTGCTGCTGATGATGTCATGTTCACCAGTCACATGGTACAGCAGCGGGGGTCCGTCCCATTCTAGTGATGGAGCTTAGCTCCAATGGCAAGCACAGCCCATATAATATAAACAGCACTATGCTTGGTATTCAGTAAAAAGCCTGCAGTGCTCTCCTGAATGTTGTGAACCTCTTTCCCAGTTAATCTGTGAGGGTCCTGGAATGTCGGACCTCCACCAATCACATAATAATGACTTATACTAAAAATAGGTCTTCAATATACAAGACCTGGAAAACCCCTTTACTTGACTCTAATTCTCTTTTTTATTGTACATAGCGTCATAAAGGTATTTTAAAGGGTTGTAAGAAAACCATGGCTAATTTTCCCAGAAATAGCGCTATTCTTGTCCACTGGCTGTGTCTGGTATTGCATCTCAATCTGATTTAAAAGTGTGACCTCAATATCAGACGCAGTATCAGTGTAGCGTAACGTATCTTTAATTCCTACTACGTCACCTTTTTGCGTTGCAAAATTAGATATACCAAGAAACCAAGTATCCAACTCATGCTGATAAATGTCCAAGTCACTATTCCAGGGTAGTAGCAGCTTGGATTAACATAATAGACATTTATGGACATGATGGATGAGCTGTTTAGCATCCAGAAAACATAAGCATCAGAAATGAATTATTTTATGGTATGCTTAATGTAAAATCATTGCAAATAATCTTGGATTGTTATTAAGTTTTCCATTGCAAGAATCATTAATTGTGTTCATCGCATCCATCTGTCTATGTGTAGCATGGAGGCAGCGCTTGTCTGGCTATGTCACATTATTTAGTGTCAGTATCTTGGTCTGTGAACATACATTAATGAAGTATTAGGATACAGGAATGGATCACAGTATAATGTAGATTAGCTTTTTCTATTGTTCTTCAGCTTAAAGGATTTGTTCACTTTAGAGAACCCAAAAATATTACAAAGACCCTTGACAATAAGCGCATCACAATAAATTGTAATTGTAGAAAAACCTGGGGGCCAAATGAAGGATTAGACAGCACCCCTTTAAATCAGCAGACTGTATATGTTACATGGGACCTCCAACACACCCCTATAGTCAAATCCATTGCCCATTGCAAAGTCCAAATATAGTAAAGACATATAACATCGAAGACACTTACTTTGGTGACTTAAGATCTCGATGGATAATTTTGTGGAGATGCAGATAGTTCATTCCTCCAGCGATACCCATGGACCAGTCCACTAATAAGGAAGGAGTGACTTTCCTTCCAGCACGCAGAACTTCATAGAGCTGCCCTTGGGCACAGAACTCCATTAGGATACAATAACAAGGTGCCTGGGTGCAGACACCCCTGTAAGAAAGGACATGAGAAAATGTAAGTCATGTCACTGCTAGTAGTACAAGTGGTCCAATAAATAAAATAGCATAGTATAAGTATATTATAAGGTTCTCTGTCATAGTCTTGGGTTTTATGTAATCTGATAATGAATATAGGATTTATAATGACTGTATTTGTACTTTATGTCTATTATTCAGTCATCCTTTGATCTCCGTCTCTCTTCCCTCCCACTAATAACCGTATTCTCGCATATTGTGCTCCCTTCTATATGTGGTCTCATTAAATGGGCCGTGAAATCATTCCTTGGCAAATGCTCATTTCAGCTATTGTGTTTATTGTTCATGATATTTCAATCTCTATTGGATTTTGCTCCCGATTTCCATAAATTATCATTTTATGATCACTTTACAAACTACCATTATCATTTAGCAGCAAAACATATTAGTTCAATGGCATCAACTTAGGGGATATTTGTTAAATCATTCTTTTGGGTAAAGAATAAAATAAAACAAAATGAACATGACTTAGATAGGGATGGGACTAATAGCGCAACCAATACACTAAGTATAACACATCAATGGCTATCCTCCAAACTCAAACATGTATAGTGCCGCTCCACTCAAAGTCTATGGCATTGATGAAGATACCTTTGTCAGTACCATAAACTAGGATGGAGCAGGAGAACACATGTTCTCCATGTTCACTCCATTCAACCCCACCTGATCTTGGCAGGAGAAAACAGAGATCTTGGAGCTCCATTCTGGTGATCAGTGAGGGTACCAGTGGTCAGACCCCGACCAATCTAGTAAGTAGCACCTTCCAGTGTATAGGTTATAATTACTCATGACTGACATTGTAATATACGTTGTGCTACATTGTTAGTGGGTTGGCACATGCCATATTATATGGATTCTGGACAGCTGAAAACAGGTTTATTCAGACCATTTTATGTTAACTGTTTGAGCCTTTCTAAATGAGACTGACAGATGCCGACTGAACACCCATTTTGGATTTTATTGGTCATTTTTGGCTGTTGTCATTGGAAAGTTACTTGTTCGTGCCAAATGGCATATCTGCATGCCATCAATGAAAGCCTATACCGGGCCATGGATCCTGCAGGGATCAGTCAGTGGTTTGTTATTTTAATGTACGATACTGATACTGTCGTCCATAACAAACAACCATGAAATACAAGTAATTTAGAAAAAGGATACCTGTATGTATGCTTTGCTTTATTGTACAAAATATAACCTTTTATGCCTACAAATCCCAGTTCATCCAAAGGACAGCAAAACCCACCCCTGAATTACATAAACCAATTTTCTATTAGAGATGAGCGAACAGTGTTCTATCGAACACATGTTCGATCGGATATCAGGGTGTTCGCCATGTTCAAATCGAATCGAACACCGCGTGGTAAAGTGCGCCAAAATTCGATTCCCCTCCCACCTTCCCTGGCGCCTTTTTTGCACCAATAACAGCGCAGGGGAGGTGGGACAGGAACTACGACACCGGGGGCATTGAAAAAAATTGGAAAAAGTCATTGGCTGCCGAAATCAGGTGACCTCCATTTTAGACGAATAGTGGATTTCAAATCCGGGTCATATGAGAATGTGAACTTTGTGACTATGAGACAGGGATAGCTGTACAGGCAGGGATAGCTAGGGATAACCTTTATTTAGGGGGGAATGTTATTAAAAATAACTTTTTGGGGCTCTATCGGGTGTGTAATTGTGATTTTTGTGAGATAAACTTTTTCCCATAGGGATGCATTGGCCAGCGCTGATTGGCCAGAGTACGGAACTCGACCAATCAGCGCTGGCTCTGCTGGAGGAGGCGGAGACTAAGATCGCTCCACACCAGTCTCCATTCAGGTCCGACCTTAGACTCCGCCTCCTCCAGCAGAGCCAGCGCTGATTGGCCGAATTCCGTACTCTGGCCAATCAGCACTGGCTAATGCATTGTATTGGCGTGATGAAGCAGTGCTGAATGTGTGTGCTTAGCACACACATTCAGCTCTACTTCATCGGGCTAATAGAATGCATTGGCCAATCAGCGCTGGCCAATGCATTCTATTAGCTTGATGAAGCAGAGTGTGCACAAGGGTTCAAGCGCACCCTCGGCTCTGATGTAGCAGAGCCGAGGCTGCACAAGGGTTCAAGCGCACCCTCGGCTCTGATGTAGCAGAGCCGAGGGTGCACAAGGGTTCAAGCGCACCCTCGGCTCTGATGTAGCAGAGCCGAGGGTGCACTTGAACCCTTGTGCACCCTCGGCTCTGCTACATCAGAGCCGAGGGTGCGCTTGAACCCTTGTGCACCCTCGGCTCTGCTACATCAGAGCCGAGGGTGCGCTTGAACCCTTGTGCACCCTCGGCTCTGCTACATTAGAGCCGAGGGTGCACTTGAACCCTTGTGCACCCTCGGCTCTGCTACATCAGAGCCGAGGGTGCGCTTGAACCCTTGTGCACCCTCGGCTCTGCTACATCAGAGCCGAGGGTGCGCTTGAACCCTTGTGCACCCTCGGCTCTGCTACATCAGAGCCGAGGGTGCACTTGAACCCTTGTGCACCCTCGGCTCTGCTACATCAGAGCCGAGGGTGCGCTTGAACCCTTGTGCACCCTCGGCTCTGCTACATCAGAGCCGAGGGTGCGCTTGAACCCTTGTGCACCCTCGGCTCTGCTACATCAGAGCCGAGGGTGCGCTTGAACCCTTGTGCACACTCTGCTTCATCAAGCTAATAGAATGCATTGGCCAGCGCTGATTGGCCAATGCATTCTATTAGCCCGATGAAGTAGAGCTGAATGTGTGTGCTAAGCACACACATTCAGCACTGCTTCATCACGCCAATACAATGCATTAGCCAGTGCTGATTGGCCAGAGTACGGAATTCGGCCAATCAGCGCTGGCTCTGCTGGAGGAGGCGGAGTCTAAGGTCGGACCTGAATGGAGACTGGTGTGGAGCGATCTTAGACTCCGCCTCCTCCAGCAGAGCCAGCGCTGATTGGTCGAGTTCCGTACTCTGGCCAATCAGCGCTGGCCAATGCATTCTATTAGCCCGATGAAGTAGAGCTGAATGTGTGTGCTTAGCACACACATTCAGCTCTACTTCATCGGGCTAATAGAATGCATTGGCCAATCAGCGCTGGCCAATGCATTCTATTAGCGTGAACTGAGTTTGCACAGGGGTTCTAGTGCACCCTCGGCTCTGCTACATCAGATTGCTACATCTGATGTAGCAGTGCCGAGTGTGCATCAGATGTGTAGTTGAGCAAAACTGACTCAGCACTGCTAAGTCTCTGCATTCGCATAGGAATGCATTGGCCAGCCTTCGGCCAATCAGCGCTGGCTCTGCCGGAGGAGGCGGAGTCTAAGGTCGGACCTGAATGGAGACTGGTGTGGAGCGATCTTAGACTCCGCCTCCTCCAGCAGAGCCAGCGCTGATTGGTCGAGTTCCGTACTCTGGCCAATCAGCACTGGCCAATGCATTTCTATGGGGAAAAGTTAGCTTGCGAAAATCGCAAACTGACAGGGATTTCCATGAAATAAAGTGACTTTTATGCCCCCAGACATGCTTCCCCTGCTGTCCCAGTGTCATTCCAGGGTGTTGGTATCATTTCCTGGGGTGTCATAGTGGACTTGGTGACCCTCCAGACACGAATTTGGGTTTCCCCCTTAACGAGTTTATGTTCCCCATAGACTATAATGGGGTTCGAAACCCATTCGAACACTCGAACAGTGAGCGGCTGTTCGAATCGAATTTCGAACCTCGAACATTTTAGTGTTCGCTCATCTCTATTTTCTATAACATAGGAAAACCTCCGTTTTGATTCCCACTGGCAACCGGACCAGTCTCTGGATCATTATTTCTCTCGCATAACTGGAAAACCTGAATGTTGTGTTTTACAAAGAAGATAAAATTCTACCTCTGCAAGCAAGCTACAACAGGGGAGCAGTAGGAACAGCGGCAAATGTATCCTCGGAGCTGCAGCAGTGACAAGGTGGCTTTGACAGAACTATCTAGGTATATGTGGCATTTAGGGTTCGGACATGTGAAGGTAACTATAATTGATTCCTATAAGGAAAAGCTTATTCAAGGACATTACCCTTCCTATGACAGTACCCCAAAATTATGTGCAGTGTACAAGAGGCTAGTGCAGTCTCCGAGATACATATATCACTCACTTGAAGGTAATGATATTGGGGTGCTTCAGTTTCCGCAGGTGTTTGATGTCTGTCTCTTTTATGTCTCTAACTTTCTTTACAGCAACCTCTTCACCATGAAACTTTCCCAGGAAGACCGCTCCTTGGGCACCACTGCCCACCCACTGCAGGTCCTGAATTTCCTCGAAGGGGACCTCCCATGAATCTTCTAGGCAAAAAGACACATTTACAAATGTATACACAAACTTGTTTCTAAGAATTCGGTTACTAAGAGGACGTTCACATTGTGCAAGTCCATTGCTCTCATAAGTCATGTTTTCTTCCATCATGGTTATTTACATTTTTTTTTTGTAGATTGTTAGCCACATATAGGACTCACAATGTACATTTTTTTCCCTATCAGTATGTCCTTGGAGTATGGGAGAAAATCCACACAAACACGGGGAGAACTCCTTTCAGATGTTCTCCTTCGCAGGATTTCAAACCCAGGATTCCAGCGCTGCAAGGCTGCAGCGCTAACCACTGAGCCACCATGTTGCCCTGTGGTTGTTTACTTTTGTAAAAAGAGAAAAATGTGACGGAAGAAAGCTTCCATTCTGTTCTTCAACATGAAAATGAATGTAGATGGACACCAGACAGGGGTAATCTTTCTGCATTCTATAGTTAATGTACGGACATGTTTTCATCTTACGATGGATGAGAGCAACGGACATTAATAATGACAGTGTGAACCTACCCTTATTCTATCAGCCCAATATAACTCTAGTTATTTAACTAAATATTTATCCAAACCCTTAAAAGGCTTGTACAAGATTAGAAAAACACTTGGCTTCTTCCTTCTAAAAAAATTTCCGCACCAGTCCATAGGTTGCTTAATGTATTACAGCTCAGCCCCATTCCATTCAACATAGCCACAATCCCAGACAAAACCAATGGACCAGTGTGGTGCTTTAGGAAAGCCTGCGCTATTTACTGTTATATGTTACTAAGGTCCAGAGGCGTAACTTGAGGGGCGCAGAGGGTGCAGCTGTACCTGGCGCCAGCAGACTTAGTGAGTCCATGTGGTGTCGCTTCCCAATATAAATAATACATTATAGTTGGGGGGCCTAGTATGAATTTTGCATTGGGCCCAGGAACTTCATGTTAAGCCACTGCTAAAGCTATGCTATTGAGTTTAGCTAACTATTGATGGGCATGCACTTATGAACCTTTCCTTTAAGACATTTAAGATAAGAGATAAGATAATCCTTTAATAGTCCCACAATGGGGAAATTTCAGTGATACAGTTTCATAGATGGTACAGTAGTATATAACAAGAGAGAAACACATACAAGCTCATGGCAGATAGAGAAATCCTAGGAATCAGAGCAACTAAAAAGGAAAGAAACACAGGCACACGGCAGGATCATTTAGTTCTCTGTGTGGAGTGTTGTTAATAATAATACAGCCCGACCGTGGTTGGAGGACATGAGGAGGGGTCACAGCATGTGGATATAACAAGCAGACACATATTATACAGGTACAAGCTGCCCCTATAAGAAAGGTAATGTCAGAAGAAACACCTTCACCTCATGACAACTCATGTCTCGTCTGAGCTTATGCCTAATTTATGACGAGGTTCACACTGTGTCGTAAATTAGGCACATCCTGCAGGGTCTGTGCTCCTAAGAGATATCTACACCAGACCCTTGCTGATGTAGAGTTCTGCCATCATGTATGGTAGAATACTGGCACTTGTACTCCACTTGTACATAACATTTCTACAACATCCAGCATACACTGACACTATAATTCGTCTCCTACCTTCGTGCTGCTTGTGTTCAGTTGAATATGTTTTACCAATCATAGCCCAGACAGGCCTCAGACAGCCAAAAAGTCCACCCAAGAACCCAACTCCAGCCTGACACTGCATGCGGCTGTCTCCAAGTGCACGGCATGGTCTGTCATCTCCGGGACCACCTGCTGCACCCCCACCACCTCTGTCCTCAGGTTCTTGAGGATCTTGGGGCACACTGTGAGTAAGGGGAGATGAAGGATCGTCACTTGGAAGTGTGACTTCTGTTCGCACCATATCACGCAATACACATTGTGTGGGGGTCAGTTCCTGTTCTGGGGTGCAGCCAGGTGGCGTATCAGTGTCCAGACGTCTGATTGGTCCATCTGAGAGAAGGCTGGCAAAAGATGGTGAGGGAGTGCGGGTATCATGTAGACATGCCATGATCGTTCATAGGAAAAATATGGAACTTAGATAAGGAACCTTGGCACAGTTCTTAGTATTTGTCCTGTAAAGAAAACAAAACCAGAAATAATGTTTTAATGCAAAGAATTTTCTAAATAAAGTCAACACAGTCCATGACAGTAATTTGGGTAATAGGTTACTGTCACTTGGGAGGAGAAATGGCAGCCAATGTTTATACTCCATCATCTGTTGCTTTATTAAAATGTATTATTATTTTACCCTGCAAAGATTACATAGATATCTCTCCTCATTAATAGAAACCCATAAGGTGTCATACAAGGACAGCACTGTGTGCAAGAATCCAAAGGCACACATGCACATATATACTGTATATAAGTAAATATGTATGTATATATATATATATATATATATATATATATATATATATATATATATATAAAATTCATATGTATAAAAATATATTTTATAAAAATTATGACTTTACTCTGCAAAAATTGACTTAAAATTTACAGGGAATAGATAGATAGATAGATAGATAGATAGATAGATAGATAGATAGATCATATGGGTATCATTTCTCAATTGCTGAATATAACAATAAAATACAATAAAAACTATATAATACTATTCACTTCTTAGCAATGCAAAAGTCTACATTGTGATCAGTAATCTAAGCATATAAAGCAATCTTCAGGGACTCACAAGAAAAGCTAATACCACACACACTGGCATAAGCCTCAGACTACAGAGACAAGCACTGGAGTATTATTTACCTCATAAAACTAATGCCTGTAATTCTTAGAACAGTAATGCATTCTTAGTGCTATTAAGCTTACGTTAAAACTGCATAAGGAAAATATACAGTAAATGGCGGGGTCAGCGAGGACACAGCCCGGGTAAATGTAGTGAAATCTGACGGACTGGATCTAAAAGTGTGTACACTGTGTATGGCAATACAGTCTGCCATACAGAGCCCAATGAAGTGACATCATCATTAAAGGGGTTGTCCAGGTAGGGCTGTTGAGGTGAAGTCGGGGCCAGTTTTGGGCGTAGTCGGAGTTGGAAAAAAAAAATTAACTCTGGCTTATAAAAAAAAATACTTATTTTTAATTATATTATACAACTATTAATTATTAATGTTATATAATTAATTAGATGTACGGTATATTTACTTTTAAAGGAATTCAATTACAATATTCTTTGCGAATTAGAGGAGCTTTACTGCTTCTGTCTGGCCATGGCTGTCGGCTATCTTTGAAATAGTGAGATTAGGAGATGGAGTCAGTGGTTTGGCCTACTGACTCCACAGCCCTGTGCCCAGGAGAACAAAAAAATAAATAAATAAATCAACTATAGCCGCTTTCTTGCAAAAACTGCCTCACCTGACCACTGGTTGTCTGTGGTACTGCAGCCCAGCTTGAATCATTTCAATGGAGCTGAGCTACAATTAATACTACATAATCTACGAACTGACATGGAGCTGTATTTACAGGAAAGTAACAATATTTTTTTATATTAGAAACCCCCTTTAACTCAGTGACAATGAAGCGGCATTTACTTTAGTTTAATAAATGCTCATCATTACTCACCAGTTCCCCCAATTCAAGGGCTTATCCAGGATTTACCTAAATTTAGACAAGAACTTGGAATGGGCTAAATTTTTTTGCTCATGTCTTTGATCCCTGTCCATTCCATTGCCATTACAAAGGTGGTCCCTGCCAGCCTCTGCTTACGTCCTGCAGCTACAACGTGCCATACATGTGCAGGTGACTGCTGAAACTATACAATGGACAAAGTGGTCATGTGCCATACAAAGCACACTGAGGCCTGTGATTTACTGCACCCGTCATATACACATGTATGGCAGATCATTTCTGTAGGAAGTAGATGCTTATATGTATTCAGTCCGGAATAGGTAGTTTGTGAGGTTACCTTTCATTTATATTGCAATTTTTTTTCTGAATGAATACAAAAACAATTGCAGGAACCTAAAAAATTCTAGAAAATATGATCCTTCTTTATTGACTCATCAGGGGCGATGTTTCAGTCCTCTCTGTAGGACTCAGCCTTAAGAAAAGACCCATAGAGAGGCCTGAAATGTTGAACCTGATAAGTCAATAAACCAGAGTCAAGTTTTCTAGGAATTTTTGGAGTGCTGAAATTTTTATACATCTCATATATATATTTAGGTTCAAACTGTTGAATTTCTGTGCCAGGAGGTCCTGTTGTGCAGTAAAACTCTATTCCTGTGTGAATAGGGAACAATGAACATAGAATATTCACAATGCAAAAATTAATATATCGACTTCCTTCAATAACCTTGCGTTGTATACACAATGCATCATTTTACCATGTCATTGCCCCAGCGGAGTATAAAGAAGCAAAATAAAAATTTGGTATCAAATTTGACATATTTGCTTGTCATGAGGTCATTTATACAATTGGCCATTACTTTCCCATTTATTTTCATAGTTGATGCATACAGTTTGAAAATAATACGTTTTTCTCTCTTACTCACAAAATATATTAAACATGTCTCACACCTCCTTGTCAATGTTTCCATTTTTGTGTATGTTAAAAGCAAATATAAAAAAGCCAAAGTTCTTCTTTTTATCTGTGGCATACCATCAATGCTGGAGAACCACTCAATGCTACATACAACATTATCAGCCAATTGCCCTTAGCTGCGCACATTCAAGTTTAGTTCCCTTGAATCATGCATATTGTCCCTAGACCTTCTTCTGGACCACTTTTTTAAATTTATCTTCTTTACATATCACCAACATATTCCATAGCGCTTGTCATCCTTTCATTCCCATTGGGACTCACAAGCTCAATTCCAAATTACCAGTTTGTTTTTGGACTGCGTAATGAAAACCGATTACTTGGAGGAAAATTTGGAAGAACATAAAAACTCCATGCGGATATTGTCCTTGGTCTGACAAGGACTCAAACACTGCAAGGCAACAGTGCTCACAACCGACTCGAGCTTCACGCTAGCGTTGCATCTCCGTTGGGGAACCAGAACAATGGAGAGGCAGTCCACTAAAACAGCGGGTACAGTCAGGTGGAATCCATTAGCTACAATGGAGTCCGTCATATGTAAACCGAAAAAGTCGCAGATGTGAACAAAGCCTGAGCTGCCACGCTTCTCCTTCATATATTCATATATGTCCAGTGCTACTAAGACATACTCGGGAGCTTTGCTGTTTCCACTCTGTAACCTAACGTTGCAATGACTCTACAAACCCTCTCTACTTAGCTAAAACCCATGCTATCTCATTAAGAAGACAAATGCCATTTCTATAAAACCCCTTCACTATAAAAATGAAATGCAATGGGATTTAGTAATAAATACTAAGCAGACATAATCTTATGTATACAGTAATTTTTGGTGCAATCTAATAAGTATGACTTGGCACTGAGGACTCATAATATGTAAAATTATACAGTATATATAAAAATCCTGAGTCTACATCTGCAGTGGTTATACAAGACCAAGTGCGCTCTCCACGGTGCTGAAATCATCAGTGCTTCATTCAGGGACTGGAGTCCAGATAAATGCTTTCCTATATAATATCCTTCCATCCTACAATACTAATAAACTACACATACTAACACCATCAGGGTTTCTTAGATACACAGCAAGTCTGTGTGCATTCAGCTGTGCGTTATGTGCAAATTTAGCTAAATGGTACCTAAAGACAGAAGGGTATGAGAATGCCCTGGGGCTTTGCTATATACCAAAAGTACAGTGCATGGAAAATCATAGCAATCTGTGAATCCAGCTAGTGGAAATACAAGACCAATGCTGTTCTCCCTTGTGCTCAAATCCCCATTACCTCATTCAGAGACCCTGAACACAGGTTACGGAATAATACACAGTTTTATGGAATAGCACTACATACTACATGGCAATAATGCAACAATACACACATAACAATAACACATAATACAAGAATCAGAATTTTTTATATGCACAGACCATATCACATTCAAATATGTGCCAGTGTGAAAAAAATCTAGAGTTTACAAATAAGAGAGAGGTGAATGAGATGGTAGTGGAGGCTTAGGGAACGAATGTACCCAGGAATCTACAACTGCATTGGCTCTATGGCACCCAGTGTTGTACTGCTCTCCATGGTGCTGATATAAGGGAGCCATACAATAGTACCACATCTAAACAACACATTCTTAAAGGCACAGGACAGTGCTAAAATAGTCAACAATGGCATTCAAAGCTAGATTCTTGGGTTCATTGCATTGTTTTGCAAATACGTGTGAATGATCCTGTACAAATCCAATGGCTTCCTCTCCAGGACAACATACACACACATTCACATGACTAGAGTAATGTTCACAGCACGCCAAGCACCTGCTACCTCCTACTCACTGTGATCCATTCACATGCAGAAATATGCCTGCCATCTGCACAACCCCAGGCAGCTGCACAAAAAGGGCCAAATGTGGGTAAAACACACTCAGTGCCCGGCCGGGCTGGACACTCTGGGCTCATCTGTGCTGTTTGTCTGCTTAACACATGTCAAGCAAATAACAACAATGGAGTCGCACACACCAGGCAGAGGTGTATAAAAAGCTAATTACATCACCAGCAAAGGAGTAAATGCTCATACATTAAATATACCCAGAGATTTACTCTGCCCCTGGTTCCTGGCGTGTGTGCTTCTGTTCTCTTTATGAATACACATAAACATTGATAAGAGATTTATATGTTAATAATGATGACATCACTGACACTGGCTGTAATATGGTGAGATCTAATAATGAACATGGCAGGGCTGTATATTCTAACCTACAGCTATGAAATGTATCCAGTATGAACCAGATGTGAGGCTGAAAATGAGCACATATAGTAAGAGAGCTCATCCTCATCCTTCAAGGTAAACATTGCCCCTAGCTCTCTGCAATGTGCATTAAAGGGATATAGTCTACAACACTATAAATCCAGGGATGTGTTCACTGCTTCCATTCTATATCAGGTTACAATAGAACATGGCATATACAAAGTGTCTCCCTCAAATTATGGATAAATAGAGAAGTAGATAGATAAATAGGTGTGTGTGTGTGTGTGTGTGTGTGTGTATGTGTGTGTGTGTGTGTGTGTGTGTATGTGTGTGTGAAGAGTGCCTTACAAAATGTAAACAAATTCAATGTAATATACATAATCTGCATTCACTGTTCCCACACCATATAATTTGGCACATTGTATAAACATGTGCTTCCCAAAATATGTATGTATTGCATAAATGTAGCAGCCCACAACTACAGTGCAGATATCCAACCTGCAACGACAATCTTTCCACACCATATAATTTAGCAGATACACTGTATACACATGAGTTGTCTACAAATTACACATATATGTCATTAACATGAGGATCATGTATATGTTCCTTATGTGTATACTATTTTTGTAAATATGTGTATATAGAACCTAATATTTGTACAATATGTATATAATATATTTGTAGCAATATAGATTTACTACTTATTATATGAAAAATATATGTATACTATATATGTATAGTTACTACTTATTATAAATTCTATCTATTGTAGTATGTGTATACTATATGTGCAATTATATATATATTTACTACCTCTTGAATGTACATTATGTGTATATTATGTTTGCAACTATATATATATTGACTACCTATTATAAGTACACTATGTGTATACTATATTTGTATCTATGTATGTATACTACCTCTTATGCGTTCAATACATGTATACTATATACATAGCTATGCATATTTACTACCTTTTATATGTACAATATGTGTATACCATATTTGTATCTATGTATATATACTCTGTCTTTTATGTTCACCATGTGTACACTATATTTGTAGCTATGTATGTTTACTACCTCTTACATGCTCACCATGTGTATACTATATTTGTAGCTACGCATACATACTGCCTCTTTTATGTTCCCTATATGTATACTATATTTGTACCTATGTATATTATATCTGTAGCTATATATATATATATATATATATATATATATATATATATATATATATATCTTCTATGAACACTATGTGTATACTATATTTATAGCTATGTATATTTCTACCTCTTATATGTACACTATGTGTATACTATATTTACATTAATGTATATATTCTACTTCTTATGTGTTTGATATGTGTATATTATATTTATAACTATGCATATTTACTACCTCTTATATGTACAATATGTGTATACCATATTTGTATCTGAGTGTGTGTATATATATATATATATATATATATATATATATACTGCCTCTTATATGTTCACTATGTGTATACTATGTTTGTAGCTTTGTATATGTACTACTACTTCTTCTATATACACCATGTTTATATTATATTTGTAGCTTTGTATATGTACTACTACTTCTATATACACCATGTGTATACTTTATTTGTAGCTATATATGTTTACTACCTATGATATAAACAAACAACTATAACCCTTTTATGAGGTCACCATACACAGACTATACACACAGTCACTACAGGTGTATAATAAATAACACACATATACAGGATCTATTCTAGGGCAATGCTGATAAACATACACACCTTATTATACACAGACAATTCCCTCAGCAGGTTGCACAGCACGTTGTCAGCTCCTGCAGCCTATACATGTATGATGCAATGACACTACAATACAATCACACACCACAATACACACACTGCATTACTCCTCAGCCCCAATCACACAGCAGTACCTGATCATCCAGTGTGTGGACACAGGATCCTTCCCAGCCACAACCTCATATCCTTAGTGCAGATCTAGGAGGACACACATACTGCCCACCCCAAACTGTAGATGTAATCCATTTAGCAGCCGCCTCTGGTGCCAGTGTAGTCCTCTGTCATATATATTGGTGTGTACCTATGGTATATACTTCACTGCTGCATGGTCCAAATATAATCCCCTGCTTGTCTCTACCTAGTCAGAGCTCCTATATGTAGCCTGTATGTTCACATCTACCTTGACAACCATCTCTTATAGATATTCAGTGCTGTTTATTAATACTAGTACAGTATATAGTATATAGTCAGTACAGGCTGTTCTGTGCATTATGCTGGGATTTAGTATTGTATTTCAAATGCATCAACTGTGTATTATAGAGATCAGAATACTAGGACCCCTCCCCAATACATCCCAGCCAGTGTGATATATGTGTATACAGCACTTTACAATATTCCTATGGATTGTTTACAATGTATCAGCTACTTATGTGTTATCTTATATACTATCTGTGCTGTGTCTGCAATGTCCTGGTGCCTGGCTGCATGGCCACAGCATCGCCTTGTCCTCACATGCCCTGCAGTCTTACCCCTGGCATTGGTCTGGTCTGTGCCATGTGCCCATAGGTGATGAATTCAGCCTGTGTACTGAATGTCTACAGTACCTGTTCCTTCTCTGTGGTGCCTTTCCTGTATGTTCTTCACTCCCCTCCTCCTTCTCCTGGTTTTCCCTCACTCCCTCCCCCCTTATTATTTTATCAATTGTGCCCCCTCTGTTATCCCTAGCAGCCAATCAGCAGCTCAGCCAGGAAGGAAGTGGCATTGGGCAGGGAGGCTGTCTGGTCCCTGGCTGCTATCAGGATGGCACATCTCTGCTGAAGGTGAAGGCAAGAGCTGTGTCTGCACCCCTGTGACATCACCAGCTTCCAGGACCGCTGTGTAAGAGGAGGGAGCTGGGAGGGGGAGAAGATGGAAGGAGGATGGAAGAGGAGACAGGAGGAGGAGGAGAGATGGAGCCACACACAGCAGAGCCGGAGGGAGAGGGCAGCCTCAACCCACACTACACACAGAGGGGGACAGGGGGGATAGTGGAAGGAACTAGGTGATACCGCCAAGATATACAGTGTATATAGAGGGGGTCACTGAAGAATCAATATGTAACTGCATTACTGGGGAAGTCAGCAGAATATACCGATTTATGAGAGCGTGCATGACAATCATCATATACAAGATGTAAAAAAGGGACCGTGCAAGAGCAAAGACTAAATCTACCGATATGCTGCAGATCTGTCTCAAAAATGTCCCTTTCATGTGAAACAACCTTATTCACATGTATTCATTTGATGCATTTGTCCCTCTGAGAGGTCTATAAGGTTTAAAATGTACGGTTTGTAGTGGTAATAAAAAGTGGCCCACAGACCATCTCTGAAGAAAGTTCCCATTATGAATAGTCCCCAGTTATAGCTTTAAAGGGGTTGTCCCATCACAAGGATCCTATCTATACTGCTTGTTAATGTGGATGTAAGACTTTTCCTAAATACATTGCTTCAGCAAAACTGCTTTGTTTGTCCACTATCTTACTTTATTCAATTCATTGTTGATACAGCCCTTGACTTATCTGCTCAAAAGTCAAGTGATGTATCTGCCTGCTCTGGGGGGGTGGGGGGGGGGAGGGGCTAAGTGCAGTGAGCGAGCCTGTGTATCTAGCTATTCCTGTGTCTACACCACATGACCTAGGTCCTGCACTCAGATAGGGGAGAGGAGCTGCTTTCATTTCTGAACTCGTCTCCTGTTCTCCCAGTTATCAGGCTAGCTAATTCAATTGTGTTCATTATGGCAGAGACAGGCAGTCTCTGTATGTAACATAGAATGGAGTTGCTCCTGCCTGTACTTCATAGTCCAATATTGTGCATATAGTGTTATTTGATGACATCACAGGCCCTTCAGCCGCCCCATAGGATCACGCTATGCAGTGGGCGGAGCTACACGCTAATTTGGGACGGAGTTAAACAGCAGGTTGCATGTGAAACCCCGCCCACCAAATGACGTAAGAAACCAGGAAGAAAGAAGATTTTACAGCAGTGAAGACTGGTGAGTATGCAACGTGGGAATACCCCTTTAAGATAAGCCGAGGTTTAGTGCTGGATCCGCTATTATTCAACCTATTTATTAGTAATATAGGGTGATTCTACACAAGGTAGCGGAAGATTGGCCAAAAATAGCTGATCATGCCAAACACTGGTATTTTCGGTTAACAGGTGGACAAAAATTTCTGTGGCTGATCTGTCATTGTCAGATTTCCAACTGTATGTTGGGTGAAATGGAGGAATCAGCCATTTCAGTCAATGGAAATGTAATGTATTTGGCCAGCTTAAGTATATACCACCAATAACTTAAGGGCTTGTCCAACATTTTTAATGGTTGATCGGGCTGCTGAAGGTGCCATGAGCATAAAAAAACCCCTTTGCTTATCTGTTCCTGGGCTTTGGTTTCTAGCAGCGCCATCTTTGGTGTTCTGTATACAGGTTTCCTGGCTGATATCAGCAGTCCCATCTGTGTTAGGTGACTGATGTAACCAGTCTCAGTCCTCAGCAGTGACCTCTTCACAAATGGCATTTGTAATGTCTTGTTCGTGAAGAGGTCACTGCTGAGGTTTGTGAATAGTTACAAGAGTCAATCACTAGTAATACAAAAAAATCTCCATGTAGCCCAAACCTAAAGAACGGGTAAAACTAAAGCAGTCAAAGAATTCAACAAAAGTCTTCTACAGCCGCAACCTGAAAACTGGTAGCTAATGACATAAACCCATCGACCTCTACTTCCCTAGACGAGAAGAAACAGCTAATCCATCATCTTGAAGGAGCAGGTATATATGAATGACCTCTCCTGAACCATGGAAAAATGCATGCAGCTTCAAAGTAAGTTAACCATGTAGCTAATATTGCCTCAACTCTTCTCTTTTCCTTTGTAGATTTGGTGGCTGGTGTATATTCTGTCTTCCATTGTAACCTATGACAAGGGTAGATAAAGTACTACAGACTGTAGGACCCAGTTAGTCCATCCACAAGATGTTTTATTATTTCCTTAACAGAAAACTTCATATACAGCTATAGTAATTCAACCTTATTTTAAATTTAATCCCTGATGTTTGGTAATAGAAAAGTGCAAAACTACGTACACTGCCCCTTTTCCCCCCTAGCCCAGTGTCCCCTCCCCCCCAACCCCATGCCCCCTTCCCTGTCTTACCTACGCAGTGACCCCTTTCCCCCCCCAGACCCTGTGTCACCTTTCCCCCCACCAACCTGTGCCCACGGCCTCATCAAACCCCGGGCTCCCCGTGCACTGATGTTACTGGGGTGCCTATGAGGGCCCCCCTCCCGTGGCAAGCCATGTGCCCCCCTTCCATCTGTGGGTGCTGTGGCGGCCCTGTCCCCGTCCCTCTTCCAGGGGCCCCCAGGTTTACCTGCCCAGGCCCCCCCATTCCCGCGTCCCCTACTGGACCAGCAACGTCCTCACTCCCAACACCCCACCCCTCTCCCTTCTCAAAGTCCCCTAACTCGCCTGTCGTCACAACCCTTCTCCTGTGGCCGAATGACACTGTAGATAGCCCTGAGCAGACATCGGCGACATGCCCGACGGACATGCAGAGTCCAGAGGCCACAGCCGCCATGGGACAGCAGGCCGAACCGGCGTTCCAGACCGCGGCGCAGGCGACCCCCTATCTGGCCACAGCTGAGCACTGCGGTCCTGTGGTAAGCCCACACAGGCGGGGCAGCGTACGCACTTCTCGCTGCCCCAGAGTACGGGCGCTTGTTCAGGACGCTCTGGACCTCTGAGAGCTGCCATGTTCTTGTGGACACCGGACGATAGCTCCGCCCACATAGAAAAGCGGCACCCATCCAGGTGAGCTGCTGATGGGGCTGGGATGACGTCATCCCAGGTCCTACAGCGTCCCAGGTCCTGCAGCGAATTCAAAAGTGAAAAGCATCGGTCACAGGAGTGAATTGCGGTGGTGAACGGGAATTCCATGTAGCCTATCGTTCAATCCGGGACCCAAGGTATGTATGTGCGCAATTTCAGCCAAAACCGTTCGCCCGTCTAGGTGTTATTGTGTCCCCTTTCCAACCCCCCTCTCCCCCCCGACCCCTTTGCACCCAACCCCCGCAACCCCGGCCTCCTCCCCTGCCTGGGGTTAGGAGCTAGGCCCGAGAGGGCAATAGGGAGTATGTCTGCGATTGTGACGAAAAGTAGCCTATCATTCAATCCTGCCTATGAGCTATGTTTGTTGAAAATTTGAGCCAAATCGGTTGAGCGGTTTTTGCGTGATTGAGGAACAAACATCCAAACACACAAACATCCAAACACACATACTTTCACATTTATAATATTAGTAGGATATCTACAGAGCTGGAACTAAGAAGACGATGCCCTGTACAATACAGTGTCGTGATCACAATGTTTTACGTACATACATTTTTAATTTTAAGGATCTGTGTATTAAAAAGTAAAAAAAGCAATCTGCATAGTAATATGTATATACCTAACATTCACTATAGACAGTGTACACTGCCATATGTTCCTGCACTCTGTATTTCCTCAAGATATCACATAGTTGTATATTATACAGCTTCCCAGGTACTCTATACACTATCCAGATACAGTATTATTACACTTAAAGTGAACGTTCACCTTTCAGCATTATTTATAGATCCTGCATTAACTACCAATCGATAGGTCTGTGCTCCTCTTGTCTGAAAGGGCTTCAACATATAGACATAGAATTCAATGGGAAAATTCTGGCCCTGAGTCACCACTAGGGAGACCTTGGGAGCTTACAGTCTACAGTTTTATTATTGAGTTAAAGGGTATTCCAGAATGCAAAAAAGAGTGACCTCCTGACATGAGGTCGAAAACGCCACGATTTGTGGAAAAAAACATGGTGTTTTACAGTCACAGTCCCACAGTGCGGGAAAATAGGCGCTGCCAACATGCTGTGATCTCCCAAAATATTGCAGTTTTGGAAATCACAGCATGTCAATTATACCTATGGAAACGCCGATAGCTTCCCCAGGTATAATGGAAGCAGAAGGTGACTTTCTGCGAAAAGTGCCGTGGAAAAAAATGGAATGCCTTAGCGGAAACATCACAAATTTTGCTGCGTTTTTTGAGCCAAAGCCAGGAATAGATTGAGAAGAAGGTAGAAGTATAAGAACTTCTTAGATATTTCTCATTCCTGCTGCAGCCATTCATGCCTTAAGGGGCATGTGTGGCATATTTTGTGTTCTTATCATGAAATGGGGCGTAGCACACAACAAGAAGGGTTGTGGCACACCCCAAATAGGGCAGGACACTGATGAGCTGTTCTCATTCATTTATACACTCAATACAACAGAGATGGAATCAGACAACTCCATTCTCTGTGCAGTGGCCAGACCAGGGTATTGCAAGTAGCTCCTATTCAATTTATTTGGAAATGATCTTCAGTAATCTCATGTGGCCATTACACAGAGAACAGTGCTGTCTGCTTCCTGATCTATTCTCTGCGTATCAGCTGCTGACACACCTCAATTGATTTAATATTAATGACCACTCCATAGGAGAGGTCATCAATACCTTTAGCTTGGAAATTTAATTTAAGGATAAAATCACATTCAGGGTTTTTTTTTAAAAAAAAACATAAAAAAACAAAAACAAGAATGGACGGAAAAAAGGTGAAGTAATAGCTGTCATTATTGGTTCTTAAAGGGGTTGTCCCATTAAGTAAAGTGAAAGGACCTTTCTCATGCTCTACATTCAACCTGACCACAGCCAGGCTGAATGTGGTTGGGAATGGGTGAGACTGGCGGGAGTAAAGAGGATAACCGAGTGCCATAGTGAGTGGGAGTGCTCACCGTCACCAATTGCACCCACACTCAGCCTGGCTGCGGTCAGGTTAATGTAGAGCACAAGCAAGGTCCTATCACTTTACTTTGTGGGACAACCACTTTAAACTTTATGATCCACATCTGGTTTTGGCTTCAAACACTGCATAAGAAAACCTGAATGGGTGTCCTTACCCTTAAAGGTTATCTAGGAATTTGACAACTCACAGAGGAGGCCTCAGCGGTCATGTGCAGTAGAGGAACTTTCATTGGAGACTTCATGGCACACCCAAATGGACTATGGTAGCAGACACCGGAGGTCTCAGTTCTTCAACATCTGGAGAGACACAGGTTAGGAATCACTGCCATAAAGGAAGACCGTGTAGCCCCTAGGGAGGGAGACTCAGACCTAGTTGACCTTGGCTTGTGATTGGTGAAGGACTGACTTTCTGAATAATAAGACAATTGCACTTCACACCGTATATTATGGAGGTGATCTGTAGATCTTTTCAATCTGTGTATTACAATTATAAGAAAACAGTAGCATTGTGTCCTGACTGCGAACAGTTTATCGATCGTCACAATGACAATGACAGCAGCACAAGGACTGCATCCTATTTTTTTCCGAATAGAATAAGTCTATATAGATACATAGATACATAGATATATATAGCACACAACATTTCAGTCTAATGAGGACCTTTGTCAAGTTGTATCTGGTAGAATGAGAAGTGCAATGTAGTACTTCTGTGCTCCAATAGGATTTAGAACGCGTCATGCTATTGCCAGGGATTTTGGCCATACATAATGGATTTGTTATACTTACACTAATGTACACCAATCTGAACATGGCTCATGCTTATCATTTGTTTCCTATTGTACTTTTTTCAGGGACATAGGGATACCTAGGGCTAGTATAGAGCCTAACAACTAAAAGGGCTCACCATCATTCGGTGATGACTATGGACAATGGATATTCTAAGTTTTACAGTGGAGCCCTGTGGACTGGTTACTTGCTGCTGTCTGCATTATCCCATCTCTGTCAGGGCTCGTTCACATCTGCGGCCCGGTCTCCGTACTTAGGTTTCCGTTTCCTGCCTAAAACAGAGGCAGGAGACGGAAACCTGCAGGAGACTTTCTCACCCATTCATTTGAATGGGTGAGAAAGCTGTCCGGCCGTGCGCGGCGGTGAGCGTTTTGCGCTCTCCGCCGCGAAACCAGGTTTTATAATCCGGACACAGAGTCGGACATGCAGTACTCTGTGTCCGGATAAAAAAATCCGGTTTCGCGGCGGAGAGCGCAAAACGCTCACCGCCGCGCACGGCCGGACCCGGTCTGTGGTTTCCGTCTTCTGGCATGCAGAAGACGGAAACCACAGAACGGAGACCCCAGACGCAGGTGTGAACCCAGCGTCACTTCACTTTTTGCACCATTGCACTATTCCTGTGATGTGTTCATTATACTGCTATATGATATCACTATACTGTATGATTTTCCTTCTATCACACTGTGCATGTGTGTTACCTTGTGCTTTGCTATCACAGTGTAAATCCATGTGTTATGATATCAAGTTGTATGTTATCCTTGTACTGTGACAAAACTGTGTGCATTATTCCTTTACTTTGATATTTCTGTGTATATTATCGCTACTGTGACATCACTTTGTGCATTATCCCTGTACTGTGACATGACTGTGTATATTATCACTGTACTATGACATCACTGTGTGTATTATCCCTGTACTGTGTCATCACAGTTTATTATCCCTGTACTGTGACATCACTGTGTATATTATCCCTGTACTGTGACATTACTGTGTGTATTATCCCTGTACTGTGACATCACTATGTATATTATCCCTGTACTGTGACATTACTGTGTTTATTATCCCTGTACTGTGACATCACTGTGTGTATTATCCCTGTACTGTGTCATCACTATGTTTATTATCCCTGTACTGTGACATCACTGTGTATATTATCCCTGTACTGTGACATCACTGTGTATATTATCCCTGTACTGTGACATCACTGTGTATATTATCCCTGTACTGTGACATCACTGTGTGTATTATCCCTGTAATGTGACATCACTGTGTGTATTATCCCTGTACTGTGACATCACTGTGTGTATTATCCCTGTACTGTGTCATCACTATGTTTATTATCCCTGTACTGTGACATCACTGTGTGTATTATCCCTGTACTGTGTCATCACTATGTTTATTATCCCTGTACTGTGACATCACTGTGTATATTATCCCTGTACTGTGACATCACTGTGTATATTATCCCTGTACTGTGACATCACTGTGTATATTATCCCTGTACTGTGACATCACTGTGTATATTATCCCTGTACTGTGACATTACTGTGTGTATTATCCCTGTTCTGTGACATCACTCTGTGTATTATCCCTGTACTGTGACATCACTCTGTGTATATTATCCATGTACTGTGACATCACTGTGTATATTATCCCTGTACTGTGACATCACTGTGTGTATTATCCCTGTTCTGTGACATCACTCTGTGTATTATCCATGTACTGTGACATCACTGTGTATATTATCCCTGTACTGTGACGTCACTGTATATATTATCCCTGTATTGTCAGATCATTGTGTGCATAATCCATTTACTGTAACATCACCATGTATATTATCTTCCTACTATGACATATCTGTGTATATTACCTCTCTACTGTGATATTATTGTGCATTGTTCCTTATCTGTGACATCACTGTGTGCATTATCCCAGTACTGTGACATCACTGCATATAATCAAAAGCTTTTCATGTTCTGAACTTGCTGCAGGATACGGTAAGGCCGAGGCCCCAGACGGCAAAAAACAATGTGTTTTGTAGTACCTGCAAAATGAATAGGATTATGCAGACTGTCTGTGAAAAACACTGCAGAAAAAACTGCGATGCTTTACAGCTGTAGTCTTTTCAGCTGTGTTTTTTTGCAGCAATTCGCTGCCTGGGGCCTTAGCTTAATAGTGCACTGGGGCCCCATTCCAAGTTGCTGTGGGGCTCCATGTTCTTGTAAGCAAATTCTTCATAGAAAGAAAATGAAATAAATCACTTAACACCACTTACCACATGTGATGGAGATAAACCATCAATTGATTTCCAGGCAAAATGCTATAATGTGTTTCTCATTATATACACTTAACTTCTATCCATGAGATAGGGGGATAACTGACTGCGGGAAGGCCGAGGGCTGGGACCCTTGGGAATCATAAGAATATGGGTCTGCACATGTCCGATTGCCCCATGTGAAAGGAGCATGCTTGGCCAAATATCTGGACAGCTATATCTGGCAGTGTCATAGAATGTAGCAGCAGGCGAGGATCCGAAGCACTACGACATCCACACAGGGCACTTAGGGGCACTTGCAGGCTCTCGTTGTAGGGATTGTGGGGATCTCAGCAGTCAGACCCCGCTGATGAGCCTTATTTTTCCTATCTGAGTTGGAAACCCTCCCAACTGTCTCTGTGACAGAACTGCATGAAAATCTCTTCTGTCCCCCTACACTTCCCATTTAGCCAAAGAACATTTGGCTGTGTTTCATTATATATAATAAGACTTAAATCATGTGTTAAAGCTCATATGTGCTCAAACACCAACGCAATGGACATAAATAGAAACCCCAGTGATAAAGGTGTGATCTGCGTACTAATCCTTTAACATCCCAGCATGCTTAAGGTCATGAATAAATATGCTAACGCCCCTGGTCACAAGACTCATCTGTAGCTTAGATACTCTCTGCCATAAATGGGAATAAACCGGCGTAATATCAATGCACGTATAGAAGGGGTCTCCAGCCTCTCCGCTACTGCAAAACCACAACTCCCAGCATGCAATGACAGTATACAAGGGCTGGAGAGACACAGGTTGGAATCCACTTACATATACTGTAAAATGGCCCCTTCCAGTTTACTCTCTTCTTGAAGATCGTCATTTGCAGGGCAGGCTACTTGTCTCCTACATGATCCATAATATACAAGTCTGTAATACAGCAGTGTTTATGAGGTCTTAGCACTCCTTACTTAGATGGAAGATTTGTTAAATATTTTATAGGGGTTTTAGCCTTTCCATGTGTTCAATATATTTTCTTTTTTTTTTTAATGTAGATTGTGAGCTCCATATAGGGTTCACAATGTACATTTTTTTCTCCTATCCGTATGTCTTTGTAGCATGGGAGGAAATCCACATAAACATGGGGAGAACTTACAAACTCCTTGAAGATGTTGTTCCTGGCAGGATTTGAACCCAGGACTCCAGCACTGCAGTGCTAACCACTGAGCCACCATGTTGCCCCAGTCTTTGAGGACTGAGTCCTAGCTATGTCCCAAGGTAGTTAAGCATCATGTAAAATATAGAGGGCACCTATATGGGCCCCTAACTCATCATATATAACCCTTTTAACTCTCTATGAGTTCCCTAGTAATTACAAGCCCTGACATCCAATAACTTCTATTAGTACATGCAATATTATTATCAGCAGTAAGCTGCTTCATCCACTGGGCCCCCAAGGAACCACACAGATTGCACATATGGCATCTCCCTGGTTGAGGAATATAGTTGGATATGATAAAGGCATTTATAGGCAAAACTAAATCCAATATCTCTATCACATGCTGAGGTCAAATAGATTTTCCCACTCATGAGCAGATATATATTATATCAGACTACTGGCCATATTGACTTTCACAGATTCACAGACATAACTTAAAGTTCCTCGGCCCCAGTGCAAATTCTGTGCCCGGACCCTCGACTACCATGTACTATTTACAATACTGGAGTCTACTTATGTGTCTACTCTGAACTCACCATGTTTTTTTTTTTTTTTAACTTTAATATGTTATATAGTGTTTGCATGGTGGTCATATTCTTATATAAAACCCAAAATTCTGCAGCTCTGTACAGAGACAAAACCATGCAAAGTAATGGATCTTGAATAAAGCCAGTGTCATGGTAAAGCTGGTCTGTTTGCATCTCTGTAATAAAATATATAGATCAACTCTATGCAAATGTACTGAAATATACTGAAATATACATCTGCCAATGGGGAAGGTTTAGATGCAGTAATGGAAGAAACCTTCCAGAAAGGTAGTGGTGCAAATCCCTTTAAATTATTGTTACCCAATTACAGAGAGAGTATATATATATATATATATATATATATATATATATATATATATATATATATAATCAGAGTACTGGATATCAGTGGGGAAGATTTCTTTTCTTTTTTTTCTTTTTTTTTTTTTTTTTTTTTGGGGGGGGGGGGCGTGACCATTAGATTGTCTTATCTGTATGGCCAGCTTAAGATCACATTATAAGAGTATTCCAAGGACACTTAATGTATATATCCAAGACATTTTTCACATGCTGGAGCATGTGGGTTTGGGGCACCTGCACCTTCTGTACCCCTTTAGTTATACTCTTCCTGCGCCCAGATTTGCACTGACTATGTAACACTACAAAGCTTTTTATGTCACGTTGGAGCTATGATTTCTATCCTATATAAGAAGTTCTGTATAATAAGCAAAGTGCAACATGTATCTAAGCAACACATGAACTATGAAGACATAGCTTCTGGGTGATACATTGTGTGGCTGCATGTGAATAGATAGGAGGATGAGTAATCTGTTAGCAATGAAGCATGGAAACATGTTTGTTCAAGGAACACAAGAACAGGATCATATTTAAGAAGAGTCATGTTGGGTTATAGATCCGAAATGGGGCTTTATAAATAATTTAACTACCGGTATGTATAGTGATCATTTGTATTTATATTTTTACATTCACATTGATAATTAACCCTTAGTAGCCACTTTATCGAGTAAACCTGGGCTCTATATGGTTTCCTTCAGATATTATAGGATCCTTGTCACATCCACAAATCCTGTCCCGTCCATGGCTCTAATGACACAAACTTATAGTGGCAGAGGTATCTACGGCGCTGCTAGTGAGAGTCACTCAGTCCATCGTTGAACGGGATACATGATGCAGAACAGAACATAAAAGAAGGCCAAACCGTGGCCATTGGAATGAGACCTAATGCATATTTATCATTAGCCAATTATGTGGCATTTGTGCCATGTTGGCAACTACTCGCTGCAATGATAAAGAAGCTGAAGCCACAATTGATACTAACTAAAAGTAATAGAGTCGTGTTCTAAGCTGATCAATCTTGATTTCTGCCATGCAGATAGGTGGGTCAGAATATGGCATAAACCCAGTGTTAGACTGGGATGGCTAGGGCCCACCAGTAAGATTCATTCTGGGGGCACATTATAAAGCTATGTGCAAATATTATATGACGCTCATTTGCAAATTACTAAAACGTTGACAACATAATTTTATTACAGTAGTATATTGTTGTCTAGACCTTGTCCCTGATTATGTTTCTGTCCTGGGATCAAGTCAGTACCCTGCTGCCTGGCTCTTACATTGAACTAGACCCTCTTAGCTCTGTGAGTCAAGGTTATGTGCCCACATAGCAAAAGACCTCAGGTAGCAGCAAGATGATTGGTTATTGTGGCCCCTGAAGTGTTAAAGGTAAGATGGGACTCATGGAGGAGGGACACTAGATGGCCTGACTCTGCACCTAGATGTCATCACAGCCGCTTAGTGTGTCTACAGTATATAGAAATAAACTGGGTAGTTTCTTAAATACTCTAGCCTGTATATTATACTGACGCATAGCCAGGTTGACATGTTAAGCATGGGTGTAACTTGAGGGGGTGCAGTCACACCGGGGCCAAGGAGCCTTAGGTGACCCTTAAGCACTGGCTTGTATTGAGATTGCAGCTTCCATCTGGCCTATAAACCAAGGAGACCCACAGATGACCCTAACCACACTAAGGTGGATTAAACTCCTTAGCACCCGTAACCATCACTATCAAGAATTCACTATAGGGATAAAGTAGGGGGCCCCGGACAAAAGGTGCAGGAATAATGGGCACATGATGTTGCAGTATAGGAATAACATAATGATGTCACAATATAGGGATCATTAGCAAAGTGATGTCACAGTACAGACACATATACAGTCATGTCACAATACAGGCATATTGCACACTGTACAAGAGAGGTTATTAGCATGTTGATGTCACAGTACAAGCATTATGCACATTATGATATCATATTATGGCAAAGACGGAAATAAGTTGACATGTATACTATGTCATCACAGAACAGGAAAAAATAATTTGGCCACAGTACAACAGAAATAATGCAGTGATATCACAGTACAGAGATAATGTATGAGATGTTACACCATGGAAATAATACAAAAAGTAATCCATTGCTATAGTTTCATGAAATGTACAATCTCTAAGTGGAGATGGGCCCTTTTGGCTGTTGGAAGCTATGCCTGCTACCCTGGTAGTTATACCAATCATGTGAAGCCTTATACCCATCATGTGAACCTGGCACAGAGTATTCTTTGGATACTGTAGTCTGCCTGAGTGGTGCCGAAGGTCATATATTTCCCTTTATGGCCTCCTGGTATTGTATTGGCTCTATCCGGCAGAGTTATACATCATGTTGTCTTCTCATGCTGGTTTCAAAATTAGTCTATGTAGTGACAGATCTGTAGTAACTCATTGGAAATTTATGTGCTAAGTTTCATCCTCATGACTTGATGTTGTCTAACCATAGTGGAGTTACAGGCTGAGCACTCAACAACGTCATATGTTTTCCCAATACTCAGTCATACTGCTTGCTTTACAGCCAACACTTTAGGTAACTTAATGCATAGGTTCAATACTAGTAATAGAAAGCCATATTCAGTTAGTTCCCTATAATAATGTCTGCATACAAACAAAATCTTACATTGTTATTATGACTGTGTGACCAAAATTCTATTGCATCCCTAATATCTATAAAGATATGAAATATACAGAACAGAATGTTAAAGCTAAAAGCTTAATAATAGACATGTTTAACGCAATATTTGTGTCTTGGTATATCTCACATTTGGGACTACCCTCTATCTCTAAAACAGGGTCCTCTGAAATCTGTCCTACCTGATGAGGCTCACAAAGAAGTCACCTCTCCAATCATTCTCCACACAGATATGGTGGCTAGCAAGCTGTCACATCTGGCACAATGGAAGTCTGTTCCTAAGTACAACATTCAGCTATCTCCAGTCTTCCCATTGGAGTGAATGGAGCAGTGTTCACGCCGCCCCAACCACAACTCATTCAGAACCAGACTAAACTCCACATTCAGTGTGGGTCTGAACAGGTATAACTTGATAAGATGGGACTACCCCTTTAAGTCTTGACTATATGCTTTAAGCCTGCTATATCTTTTTCACAGTCACCCCCGAAATCTGTCACATACACACTGAAGCCGAGGAATACCTCTAAGGTGTTTTTTTTCTTTTTTATTAAATTGCACCATCAGGGTTATATATAACCTATTTGGAGCACTAAACCACTAGCCCATAAGGACCCGTGAGTAGATTACTGTTGCAAGTAGGGCTGACAGGTTCCCTTTAAGCTATGGCTCCCTGTAAACTCCATGAGTAAACTATTATTCTAATCAATCACAAGATCTAAATATAGTCGTAGCATGTAATGAAGTTCTGCAATTAATTGTCAATGGAATCAATTACAGAACTGACTAAATAGTACAGAAATTAGATTAGAAATCAATTTACCCATAGTGGCCTCTGACTGCTCTCATCTGTAACGCTATACCATATAACCACATGGCATTGCTGTATTTAGTGATAGTAATGTAGTAGTGGTCTCTGAATGCTGTCATCTGTAACGCTATACCGTATAACCGTATGGCATAGCTGTATGTAATGATAGTAACGCAGCTTTGATCTTTCTTCCAGACACAAGTGTGGTCTATGCCCTTCAGTGTACAGAGAGTTAGTGACAGACATGCCCTCTCTGCCTAAGGACAGACTGGATTATATCTTAACATCCATTGTAGATTAAGCCGGTGAGATGAATGTGTGGCAGGTACATGGAATTACACATAATTGGATTGCATATGTTACTGGGTTTAACTGTAATTTATCAATTGGATGGAAATAAATTCAAGATTTTGCGCAGGTTTCACGCAAAATACTGTAGCAAATGCATTTAATATACGCTGAGTTTATCTGCTTTTAAAGATATGAAAAAGTGAGGCCTTTTACCTTGCAAGTCATGAATGTACTAAGCCATCGACAATGACTAAGGATAGAAAAGCTGGGGGGGGGCCACAGTACTCAGTGCTTCTTCATATGATCCCTATCTACTCCTGCCAAAGAAGCAGGAAGCTTAAAATTAATGTATCATTTTTATAATGATGTAATTTTTGGGTCCAAATCTCAGTACTGAATCATTTCTTAATATATATTCATAGTGGTTGAAGCTCCATTTTTCTGATACACAGCACTAAATTCCAGAGTTTAACTTTAATGTGTCCTCAGTCACCACTAGAGGGAGCTCTGGAGCATATACTGTATTAGTATTGTGTTCAGTCTACAAACAGTATGCGGTTAGCTTCTAAATCGTAATGTTCCTCTATACAAGGTATTTGTATCACCAAAAAATACACCTGTGAAAGCTATATAGATAAATTAGAAGAATTAGTCAGCAAAGAGTGTTGATTTGGATAAAAAAACAGTATCTCATGGTGCATATTCATAAGCCTCCAACTTCATAGTAATAGTAGTCATAGTAATTGTGTCGAGGTGTTGAGACCACCACTGAGAGCCGACCGTACTGCTAATCTAAGTGCTGTGCCATGTCTCAGCTATCACATCTCCAAAGTGAGCCGAGTAGAGCTAAACACAGCAGAAGGAGCACAGCCAAACACTTCTGCCCCTTCATATCAGCCATCGGTGAGAGTCTCAGAACACAGACCCTTACTGATTAAGATTTCAGACATGTTGCTATGACATGTAAGACATTTTCTTGAAGTTAGACATGCACTTTAAGGCTACATTTAGGCAGAATGTTTCTACCTCGAATCATGCCACAAAGGTATGGCGAATATACAGCACCTACACCTACAGCACAATGTGCAAATTACATGTGGATTTTACAACAGACTCAATAGTTCACTACTGACAGTGAATTTACCTTTCTTGTGACAAAGTACAATCTTGTTGCTGAGAAATGAAACTTTTCTTCTATATACCTATTGTTTGGTGCACTTGAGACTGGGCCACACCTGCTGGAGCATTTCTTTGTCCCATATTCCATGGTCAACAACTTGCAGCAACCAAGATGGTCCTCTAACAGGTGTGGCCCTATTCAGAGTCCACTGAACAGCTCTTTTGGATATGTGGTAAAAGTTGAATGTCTCCGCAGGAAAATTGTACTTTTATACATGTAAGTTATGTTCACCATGTCACTAACTGGCAGGTTTAAGGCTGATGCCCTCCAAAAAATAAAGCTGATTTTTTTTGGTTACAGATTTTGTTGCACTTTTATGAGCCAAAGCCAAGAATGGAGAAATGAGCAGAAAGGAGAAGTATAAGGGCTAGTTCACACGGGGCAAGAGGGGGCGGATTTGGCGCAGAATCCACCTCAAAATCCACCCCCTCACAATAGAGGTCTATGTAGACCACTAGCAATCTTTTTTCCGCTAGCGGTTTGTTCCTGCTCGCAGAAAAAAGAAGCGAGCTGCCCTTTCTTGAGGTGGACGCCGCAGCGGAAATCACAGCGTCAAGTCAATCCCTCTGGACTAGGCCCATTCAGTCGTGGAAAGCCGAGGCAGGCGCATTTTGGTCCTGATTCTGATGCGCTTCCTGTGTCAAAATCAGGACCAAAATAGGCGGTCACTAGTCCGTGTGAAATAGCCCTAAGAGCCTCCTATATATTTCCCCTTCCTGTTGTAACCACTCCTGTGCTTGGCTTAACCAAAAAGGAAAACCTGCAACAACAAAAATAGTAGCTTTTCTGCAACATGGGGCCTTAACCTAAAAGAGGTTTTGGTGGCGGTAGATTCTTTTTAACCCTTTCCATCATCTGAAAGTTGCTGGCTAAGTATCTCACATTAAACAATGTTACCATGCTAGGCGAGATGGGATTGCTATCTTCAGTCTGGATATCTTATGCTGGGATCAAACTTGCATTCGGGTTTCCATTCTCTGGGTCCACTCTGCTTAAAAAGTGGTTACCTGTGGAAGACTACAGTATAACTGGGGTAAGCTGGGTTTCCACCCGAAAAATGCGGAAAGAAAAGTCCTGCTCGCAGGACTTTTCTCTCTACATTTTTTAAGCGGATTCGAGGACGGAAGCCCCAAACATAGAACAGGCGCAGATGTGAACCTGGCCCACCCTTGAAATGTATAGTGAGCCCAACCATCTGCAAGTACTTGTCATATGTCCCCACATTTATAGAGTTCCCATAATTTGGGTTTCACTCCCACAGATATGCTTAGGCTACTTGGCTTCCTATGAAATGACTATATTGTGTAGAATGTGCGCGTGTTTCAAATAGCAAGATTTTGAGTCTCCCTGAAGATAGGAACCAGTCTCTTTTGCACGGTGCCCTGAAATGTAATGGCGCTCTATAAATAATAGGTAGCAATAGCTCAGATGGAGAACGCTTTATTAATATGGAAAGCATTCATTATATACACATTTTGGGTGGTGTACACCAATGGCGCTGCCTTGATGATCTCAGGATGATACATTGTGCTCCTGTGCTCTGGTTATTTGTGGCTGTAAACACCTGAAGATTTAGCCGCCTGTTCTCCGAGCAGCATCTATCTTTGTAAACGGCTTGAATTAGATGTATGTGATTTGTTGGAGCGGTGTGTAGCGCTGGAGCTCCTGTGGGACATCTTGTCTCCTGGCTTCTTTCCTGTAGGTCACATGATTGCTTAAAAGCAAATGCACGGGAATATTATGGGATGGAGCACGCTGCGGCGTTGCCTGGGAGACGCATCCTAGCGGCAGTGCATGAAGTCAGAGCTAAAGATAGATCTGACAGCACAGAGACAGAGATTTATACTGTGTGTGTGTACTGGTACCTTACTATCTGTGTCAGCATCCTTCTAGGGTCAGCCACTCACATCGGAGTCTGTAATAATGCTAAATATCTGGAGCACAAAGGGACAATTCCATACTAGAAATGTAGTTCGGAATTTTATTATTTAGCCAGTAAGACCATTGTCTTAATACCGGGTGATTTGGAAACAATGGCGCCGAATTATAGCCTGGGCATTCATAACCGAGAATATAATACAAATGTATTGACGTGAAAAATCTCACTATCTATCCAAGTTTTATCTATACAGTACACATTACAATTACAGTACATTAAAATATTCTATCGGCACAAACAAAGATTCACTAGTGGTGCAATGGCCTCCATGATCACCAAACCTAACACCCCACAACTTTTTTGTGGGGCACCATCAAGGACATGGGTATGTGCCCACCCCCCAACCACAGTATCTGAACAACCAGGGACAACACATGAGTGAAACAGTGGAGTCTATATATGAGGATATGCTGGCGCGTATTTGTATAGAACTGGATGACCGACTAGACTTCTGCCATATGACCAATAAAATTCGCATTGACTAGATAGTGTAGAATAAATGTTAATAAAGTCGTGCTATATTCTCCTAGTTGTGAAGACCAAGGCTATATTTTGCACCCTTTTTTTATTAACCATCCTGTATATACCCGGTCATGTCTGTTTCACACTATATGTGTTGGTGGATATTCACAGTATAGGAGGTAATGGTCTGTTTGGTGGGGTCTGACTACTGGGACCCGCACCGATCATGAGTAGGGGTTCTCATTGTTCCCCATATGAATGGAACGGCAAGTCAAATATGCATGATGGCTCTTTACTCATGGGTTTGCAGGAGATAGCTGAGCACTGGGCTCGGCTTCTTACCTGAAGCTCCATAGTAATGACTGGAGTGTTGGGACCCCCATTTAAATGGGACCCCCCATTATCCAAGACACTGCTGATAAATCTGGAGGCGACTGTACACCTTCAATAGCTTCTGCCAAATTTGTTCGACTGAGAGCTCAGTTTGTCCGAGTATCGATGCGTTTTCAGTGGGGAAAGAGTATATCTCTCATGAGAACAAAGGACTGGACATGTAGAAATTTCTATATTTTGATATTTGATATTCCTTATGGTGTTGGGGAAGAGTCAGTACCTCTACATTCACAGAATAGATGGCTGGTTCTGCCAAAATCAGTCGGCCCTGCCAACTTTGCTCTTATGATTATGGAAACCTTAAGGCGTTTGCCATTTTGTGATTTTATACAAGAGTGGCCACTACATGGCTGAAGTCACAGACAGTAGCTTTTATCTATTCCTTTTGCTTATATAGCAATGAAATAGCATGCAGTATGTAGGGCTTTACAGAGATTGTGGTTAATGATCAGTTCCTGCCCAAATCTAAATCCCCTATCCCAGGCACCCACATTGGCCAATTTCTTAGAAGGTCAACCAATCTATTACTGTGTTTTTGGAGTGTGGAAATGGAAAGGAACTGAGATATAGATACCAAGATTTGTGTTGGTAAAATTGGAGAATTTAAAGCCCTATCCCATTAGGATGACCAACTTTAGGGCAGAATTTTTGTAAGTCCTGTTTTTGTTTTAGGACAAGCTTTAGGACATGGATTTTCTTTGAGAATTCATGATAATCCCAGATACTTCACGACTGTTGGCAAATATTCAATCATTGGAAGAACATAAAAAATCATATTTACTCATAGAGTAACCTTAGACAAGCAGTCTGAATGTGCTCCAGATTTATCATAGTGGTTTTTGCCAGATAAGCTAGAGTATCATTAGACTTTCTATTCTAAGTTTATACTCCGTATTAATTACACAAAAATTCTACATCAAAATTTTTGTACAATTTGTTGTATTTAAGGCACACCCATCCTTCCCAAAGAGCCACAGTCCTTTCCCATAAATCTGTGTCCACCTTTGGCTAGATTTGAACCTAGAATCCCAGAACTGCATGGCCACTGTGATGTCCCAGTAGTAGTAGTAGTGGATGACTTGTACCATTGTATGTGTCAAGTATAACAATGTGTTGAAGTCAGGGAAGTATTGGTCCCTGGAGTACCAGTTGACCCTCTGGAGTGCCCAAGCCCTAACACAAAAATGGATAGATACATCAGGTTGCAAAAATAAAAAATACTATATCTATTTGAAGATGACCCTGTAAAATGATACTGATTTCAAGCAACATGACTTTCTGCAGGATCCTCAAGAACCTTATTCTGTGCCTATGTGCAGTAAATAATGTACATACAGTAAAACCTCTCCAAAGGACTGTCTCTTTGAGAAGACCACCTCCTTAACCAGACAACATCTTCTGTGACGGATTTTCAATTTTCCATACTAGCCATCTTTTTTAAGACCCCCTTCCTGAAGACCACCTTTTCATGTAAATTTGAGCACTAGAGAACATAAAGCACTGTAATCCATTCCTATCTTTAATTTGCTGAATGGTGGTCGTTTCTATCTCTGCATTAAGTACCTGAAAGCTTGACACCCCCCATTGATGTTGGTTTACATGCACAAATGATTCACAAGACAAAGCACCATAGTTTGGCTTACCGTGGCACAATTCCAAGGTGCACCGCCATCCATGTACCATTACCCAGGCTACAAATTTCAACACAGTGGTCAGCTGCTCCAAGACTGTCACCTGTGTAACTGCAGGCTATGTTATAACTACTATGAAAATAGTATCTCCTGCGATATAACTGGGTAAGTGAAGTGCCTCTGCGTTTCAGGGACCTTATTAAGATCACTTGGCCTGAAGCTTAACGTCTCACTTAACTCTAATGGCCTGACACCTATGGCTGCTGATGCTGACTAGTTGGGAGAGCCCCTGACTACACCTGGTATCATTCAGGTCATCCACACATGTGAATCCAGGGCATAATGTGCAGAAATTGTGACATGTTCCATTGGATCCATTACTTGTTCACAATGTCTTGCATAGTGCCTATGGCTAAGTACCATAAAGCTGCACGGACTCAGACCTTAAAGGGGTTGTTTAACTAAGACATGCCCTGTCCATATGCCATATCAAAACCTATTTGCATCACAGAAGGTTTTCTGCACTCAGCACCGTCTTCTATGAGTCTAAGGACAGAATAACGATTTGTAAGAATGGCTCCCCATCTGGCAGGCTGGAGTGGTTCATGCATTTTTCTAAATCTCCATGCATACGACTGTATGAATGGTCAGTGTGCTATCTGGGTTTTACTCGGATAGCACACTGACCCATTCATTTCTATGGGCCCGTACACATGACCTTGAATTACACGGTCCCGTGTGCGGGCCAACAGTCTGGGCTGCAATACATGGAACAAGTCCTATTCCTGTCCGATTTTGCAGGCATGCTTCTGCCGCTCCTATTTATTGAATCAAAGGGGCCGCAGAAGCACGGTTGGTGGCATCCGTGTGTTGCCGGTGCACCACCTGTGGCATTCATTCACGGCAACCTGTTAGCACACAGTCGTGTGCAACCAGCTTAATGCTACTGAACATTTCAACTAATGCAAGGTAACCTTCTCAGATAGGAACGGCTGTAATGACCAGATGTTTTCAGCAAACAAGGGGGTCATTACAGCCGCTCCAATCGGAAAAGGTTACCTTAAAGTAACATTCCCTTTAAGGCGAACAATCGACATTGCACCAGTATATCATATATTAAATATTGATGTAATTTCAGAGATTGTCTCCAGAAATTAATAGAACTAATTTAGCAATTATCTCATGTTTCTCACTACCACGGTTGGCACGGAAACTGACTGTGTATCTGTATCAGGGTACACGCTGTCAGTGGTTTAGACATTTTATGTGACTTTTATAAATTCTCTCCTCGGTGACTATATTATCTAGAACATTATAATATTCCAGTCTCACATTTAATGGACATTTAAGGAGGACCTGTCACCTCTCCCACACATCAGTTTTAGTGAATACTTCTATGCTACATGAAAAATTCAGGAGCATCTTATCTTATACCTCTGGGGTGTGCCGTTCCTCTGTTATTCCTCCTGAATATTTATGAATAAATTGACATCTGAGTGTTACCATTCCCTTTGTCCACAAACACTAACACATGCAGCACAGATTGGACAATGTCAGCCTTGGTAAGGATGGGTCCTCAAATGGTAACACCGCCTTGTTGTCAATTTATTCATAGATGACTAAGAGGAATAACAGAGGAACGGCACAGCACAGAATTCTATGAAAAGTTGCTCCAGAAGTGCTATTTCATGAAGAATACAAGTCTTTAACAAGACATACAGGTCATGAGGGCTGACAGGTTATTTTAACTGTGCATACTCCATAAGGGTAAGTTCACACCAAAAACTCCACTCTCCATTCATTTCAATGGGAGGCAGAAACTTCATTTTCTCTAGCTGAAAAAATCAGTTAATGGGAAAAAGAAGAATCTCTCTCGAATCTCAGGTGGATTCAGCCTGATCCTCCCATTGAGGGAGAGGAAATAGGAAATCTTTCTACCGTCATTACTACTGCAAAATCTGCTTTGTGATCTTACCCTGACGCTAGATTCACATCTACGCCGATCTCTCTGAATATTCGGTATTCGGGTCTGCTGGGGGGACCCAAAGGACGGAGAGCCAAACCGATGTTTCAGCGGACCCCATTGATTTTTCTCTCCGCAGATTTTCACGGTTTCTGCAGTGCAGTCTCCAATGGAGAGTTCGGCTTACATGTGAACCCAGCCTTGTAATGCCAGCTTCAGAATCCCCAGAAGTGTCAGCCACAAGAATACTCTTCAGGGTCCAATCACATGGAAGAAAATGGTTAGGAATTTGATGTGGAATTTCAGTGCTGAAAAAAAAGCCTCCCATTGACTGCAGAATAAGGAACCCATTGAAGTCAATGGGAGGTTTTTTTTTCAGCGCTGAGATTCCACACCAAATTCCTAACCATTTACCTCTGTGTGAATGAACCCTAAAAGTGACCACCTAGCAGATTTAGTAGTGCCTCCATATTTGGTACCCATGCAGCTGTCCGCTATCCATCTGCTGAGAAACAAGAGAAGAAATCCAGCTCCGCTCCAATATTCCTTTAAAACTTAGCGTTTATTGTGCACTGATTAAAATCCACAGTGTATGACAAAGCATGGATGTTATCAAGATGTTTCCATTCCTAGTGGGAAAAGCGCAGCTGACGCGTTTGGAGGATAATGAGTCCTTTTAGTCGTAGAGACTACGACTTGTACAGAACATCTTCAGATACACTCACCAGCCACTTTATTAGGTACACCATGCTAGTAACGGGTTGGACCCCCTTTTGCCTTCAGAACTGCCTCAATTATTCGTGGCATAGATTCAACAAGGTGCTGGAAGCATTCCTCAGAGATTTTGGTCCATATTGACATGATGGCATCACACAGTTGCCGCAGATTTGTCGGCTGCACATCCATGATGCGAATCTCCCGTTCCACCACATCCCAAAGATGCTCTATTGGATTGAGATCTGGTGACTGTGGAGGCCATTGGAGTACAGTGAACTCATTGTCATGTTCAAGAAACCAGTCTGAGATGATTCCAGCTTTATGACATGGCGCATTATCCTGCTGAAAGTAGCCATCAGATGTTGGGTACATTGTGGTCATAAAGGGATGGACATGGTCAGCAACAATACTCAGGTAGGCTTTGGCGTTGCAACGATGCTCAATTGGTACCAAGGGGCCCAAAGAGTGCCAAGAAAATATTCCCCACACCATGACACCACCACCACCAGCCTGAACCGTTGATACAAGGCAGGATGGATCCATGCTTTCATGTTGTTGACGCCAAATTCTGACCCTACCACCCGAATGTCGCAGCAGAAATCGAGACTCATCAGACCAGGCAACGTTTTTCCAATCTTCAATTGTCCAATTTCGATGAGCTTGTGCAAATTGTAGCCTCAGTTTCCTGTTCTTAGCTGAAAGGAGTGGCACCCGGTGTGGTCTTCTGCTGCTGTAGCCCATCTGCCTCAAAGTTCGACGTACTGTGCATTCAGAGATGCTCTTCTGGCTACCTTGGTTGTAACGGGTGGCTATTTGAGTCACTGTTGCCTTTCTATCAGCTCCAACCAGTCTGGCCATTCTCCTCTGACCTCTGGCATCAACAACGCATTTCCGCCCACAGAACTGCCGCTCACTGGATGTTTTTTCTTTTTCGGACCATTCTCTGTAAACCCTAGAGATGGTTGTGCGTGAAAATCCCAGTAGATCAGCAGTTTCTGAAATACTCAAACCAGCCCTTCTGGCACCAACAACCATGCCACGTTCAAAGGCACTCAAATCACCTTTCTTCCCCATACTGATGCTCGGTTTGAACTGCAGGAGATTGTCTTGACCATGTCTACATGCCTAAATGCACTGAGTTGCCGCCATGTGATTGGCTGATTAGAAATTAAGTGTTAACGAGCAGTTGGACAGGTGTACCTAATAAAGTGGCCAGTGAGTGTATATATACAGTCCTATGAAAAAGTTTGGGCACCCCTATTAATCTTAATCATTTTTAGTTCTAAATATTTTGGTGTTTGCAACAGCCATTTCAGTTTGATATATCTAATAACTGATGGACACAGTAATATTTCAGGATTGAAATGAGGTTTATTGTACTAACAGAAAATGTGCAATATGCATTAAACCAAAATTTGACCGGTGCAAAAGTATGGGCACCTCAACAGAAAAGTGACATTAATATTTAGTAGATCCTCCTTTTGCAAAGATAACAGCCTCTAGTCGCTTCCTGTAGCTTTTAATCAGTTCCTGGATCCTGGATGAAGGTATTTTGGACCATTCCTCTTTACAAAACAATTCAAGTTCAGTTAAGTTTGATGGTCGCCGAACATGGACAGCCCGCTCTCAAATGATTTGAAAACAAAGATTGTTCAACATAGTTGTTCAGGGGAAGGATACAAAACGTTGTCTCAGAGATTTATCCTGTCAGTTTCCACTGTCAGGAACATAGTAAGGAAATGGAAGACCACAGGGACAGTTCTTGTTAAGCCCAGAAGTGGCAGGCCAAGAAAAATATCAGAAGGGCAGTGAAGAAGAATGGTGAGAACAGTCAAGGACAATCCACAGACCACCTCCAAAGAGCTGCAGCATCATCTTGCTGCAGATGGTGTCACTGTGCATCGGTCAACAATACAGGACACTTTGCACAAGGAGAAGCTGTATGGGAGAGTGATGAGAAAGAAGCCGTTTCTGCAAGCACGCCACAAACAGAGTTGCCTGAGGTATGCAAAAGCACATTTGGACAAGCTAGCTAGTTGTTTGGTCATACAAAAAGGTGTTATGCATGGCATCCAAAAAACAACCAGCATTCCAAGAAAAGCACTTGCTACCCACTGTAAAATTTGGTGGAGGTTCCATCATGCTTTGGGGCTGTGTGGCCAATGCCGGCACCGAGAATCTTATTAAAATTGAGGGTCGCATGGATTCCACTCAGTATCAGCAGATTCTTGAGAATAATGTTCAAGAATCAGTGACGAAGTTGAAGTTACTCCGGGGATGGATATTAGAGCAAGACAATGATCCAAAACACTGCTCCAAATCGACTCAGGCATTCATGCAGAGGAACAATTACAATGTTCTGGAATGGTCATCCCAGTCCCCAAACCTGAATATCATTGAACATCTGTGGGATGATTTGAAGCGGGCTGTCCATGCTCGGTGACCATCAAACTTAACTGAATTTGAATTGTTTTGTAAAGAGGAATGGTCCAAAATACCTTCATCCAAGATCCAGGAACTGATTAAAAGCTACAGGAAGCGACTAGAGGCTGTTATCTTTGCAAATGGAGGATCTACTAAATATTAATGTCACTTTTCTGTTGAGGTGCCCATACTTTTGCACCGGTCAAATTTTGGTTTAATGCATATTGCACATTTTCTGTTAGTACAATAAACCTCATTTCAATCCTGAAATATTACTGTGTCCATCAGTTATTAGATATATCAAACTGAAATGGCTGTTGCAAACACCAAAATATTTAGAACTAAAAATGATTAAGATTAATAGGGGTGCCCAAACTTTTTCATAGGACTGTATAGAGAGAGAGAGAGAGAGAGAGAGAGAGAGAGAGAGAGCATGTACCAGAATCAGCATGGCTCTCTCCTTTTAAGGCATCACTAAATGCCCATTACTTTCGATGTCAGACCTTTTTGCTCTTGTAGGCGATTTCAGGGCATCTTGTCTTTGGGGACCCACAATATAAAAATTGATTGTCTAGATGAAAACCTTCAGGGCAGGTTCATACCTCACACCAACCTTGGGGTGCCATTTCCTACCACTCTACAATGGTATTTTTTATAAGTACTGGTAGACCCCAAAAATGCCTCTAAAGCTAAAGCTCAAAATTTCTTCTATAGATGGAAGCCAGTCAGTCATCCCCTATACCTTTTTACAAATTTCTCCCACCATAGTGATCGGTCATGTGGAATATTTGACCAGTTGTCTACTGAAGCACAGCATCATCACTGCTCACCATCCTGTTTTTTTAAAGCACATTTATTTACAGCCATGCCCTTGGTCTGCCCTTCAGGTTGGCATATTGAGGGTAAGATTATTATATCACTTGACTAACCAGTCTCAATCTGGCCGATTGTGGTTCAATGTATATGGCTCGTGTTAGGGATTTTATTAACTTGATTCCAGTATGCTGCCACTTCTCCTTTTCAAGGTCAATCTTCAGACTGATAGGGGTCCTAGTGGCTTCCGTTGGGGTGCCGCTGATCTGACACCTATGTCATAAATATCTTTCTTCAGAAAAACTCTCTACTGATAAACATGTCCTGTGGAAATAAACAAAGGGGCTGCCTGGTCTTAAGCAGTATATATATATATATATATATATATATATATATATATATATATATATATATGTATGTTAGATGTATTGGCCGAACACGGAACAGTCTGATTTTCCAGTGTGTATAGGGGCCTTCTGACCCTTCCCCAATCGCAGATGTTTGGGAGAGATAAGGATCGGACAGTTGGATTTTAACTACCCAATCCATTTGTTCCTGGGGACACAAGCCACCACCAGAGCTGTCAGGCCAGCAGCTTTCTTCCCGCTTCCTCATTCACCATACATGCACTACTGGACCAAGCATGGATGTGTATGGGAGGAAGATAGCTATTGGTTAAATGGTCATTTGGTCAACAGCTATCTTATATGTATAGCCAGCTTTACACATGCCTTGCTATACATGGAGTAATAGGGTTTAAAGAAACATCATTGCTTTAATCCAGAAACAGTGCCACACCAGTTTATAGTTATATGTAGTATTGCAGCTCAGCTTCATTCTCTTCAAAGAATCTCAGCTTCAATATCACTAACAACCAATGGACAGTTGTGACCCTATTTCTGGAAGAAAGCAGTCATGTTTTTCTAACCCTGACAACCCTTTACCCATAAAACTTTTCCACCAGGCAGAATTCTACATATGTAGAAGTTACAACACTTGCATTAAACGGTACTAAAAACCACATAAAACCCTACATAGCAATACTGGTATATGATGCAATGGTGGTGTCATTACGTTCTCCTTCAATACCCACCATTTGTCCTCCTAAACATATCTTTCCCACCGATCCTCATATTATTTCATGAAATCCCATAAGTCTGTGAGACGTTCCAGATGCAGATCATTTCAAGATGGTTCAAAAGGCAACGACAGTCTCGGAATATATCCAGCAGACTGTAAAGTATATACATCATATAAAATAGTGTGAAATCTGATTAAACATCCAGAGAGATGAAGGAATCTGTTCATAAAGGATCTTAAAATCTCTAATTCCAGTAGTGTCTGTGAAGTGTCTCAGCTGTGGGACATTTTTTATCTTCTAAGCTTTAACAATTCTGCCTTCCATCAAGGTTCAAAGCTCTCATTAATGAATGGATTTAATAGAGATGAGCGACTCAATATCATTCCATCAGTCCTATAACATCCCAGTTATCATCTCCGAGACTGAATAATATAGATGTCAGGCAATAACTTAGCCGTCTTGCTATTGGCTTTGCCGGATTTTGACATGAGAATGAATATATTTTATTAAGTTATCTGACTTATCACACTGAAAATATCCCCGAATATCAATGTATATGTAACGTCTCAATAATCACATATGCCATATGTAAAAAAAAGTGAGTATCAGTTCTATCACCCAGTCTATGGCTGTAGGGCATGAGCTTGGAATGGCATAGAATGGTTATACAGTATATCCTATGTGAACAGAACCATCCTCTCCCTATAGTGCCCGCACCAACAGTATGCCTATCCCGAGACACCCAGAAGGAAATAGGAGTTACCACTTAATACATGGGATCCTTTCCAATCCTTACCCTGTATGCATTAGACCACCCTCCAAATCCTTTCCTTAATTTATTACATTAGTCAAGCCAGGCTATTATTTTAAGAGGATCTCTAAGCTGTCCTGACGTGTATTTTATTCCCAAAAATATTAATATTTTGCTGAATCTTTCCTTAGGGCTGCATTGTTCCATTCCTCTATTATTCCTCCTGGAAATGAATGAGGAAAAAAAAGAAAACTGGATGGTATCAGTTGGGATTGTGTCCCAACACGATGCAATGTTTGACATTGCCCAACCAGTGCTGTAAGTGTTAAAGAGGGTAGAGAAACACCCCTTTGACAAGAGGAATAGTAACACCCAATTGTCAATTTATTTCCAAATGATCAGGAGGAATAAAAGAGGAATGGCGTGATGCAGAGTGATAAGAAAAGATGCTTCAGAATTATTACTTCATGGGGAATACAATGATTTACTAACAGGTGTGTCAGGAGAACATTTTTATTTAACAGGGTCAAACTGTATGAAGTCTGAAATGTTATATGAGCCCATGTTCACACAGGGCATTTAAATGATTAATAGCTTTTCAGAAAACATAGTCACATTTCATAGAGCCTGCATGTATTTGCCCTGTATTAACAGTTCAGCGTTCTTGGATCCCTTATATTATGGGCACTTGGGCTTTTGCAGCTATTTGTTTGATCTTGTACAGTTACTTCTGGCAGAATTATATGTATACAAACCAAACTAGTTATAATGGATTGATAAGGGGGTAGGCTGCTCCTTACTGTACATACCCCCTGCTTTGGAGACAAATGGAAAATGTGTTGCAGCCATAATGGGGATATTAGCATCAGAAAAACTGAAAGGGCACCATGTATGAAGCATTATACCTTCATACAAATTGCTGTCCAGCAAGACCCTGCATGTATTTAATGTTTTTTTCTGAAAACTCAGGTATCCTTTAAGTGATGGGGACCATATTTGCTTTCGACTATAATTTTCACAAAAAATAGAGTAGAAAGTACAACACCAAAATTAGACTATCTATGTAGCCTCCACTCACAATCTCCTACCTGCTCTAACCCTGGACATGGTGATGCCTTCTGGGCAGAAGAACTGTATGGTGTGCACAGGGTAGAATGAAGAGTCCCATGTTTCACATCTTAGAATAGGGACAGGGACATACAAGAATTCCATCCTTAAAAAAGCAATACCTCCTTAACACTGAAGATGACGTATATCATCTGATCACCCTGAGTAATTTGGTGTTTAAATTTTTTTATTGTTTAGTGTTTATGCAAATTGGAGTATACTAGTCAAGTGGGCGGTCACACCTGGAGGTGTGTTCTGTATGTCATGCAGTGTTACCGCCCACTTGACTAGTATGCCTATCTTGTATCAACACTAAAAAGAGTAAAAGTCTTTGGAATGGCTGATCGAATTTGGATACATAGAAGAAAGCAGTGCATTGCTCCTCCATACAAATACATTATAGAGCCACTGTTAGCGCACAGATAATACAAACAATGTGAATGCAAATATAATAGGAATACACAATGTCAATATATAATAGTACCACAAGTATCGGTTGTAATATGTGTATGATAGCATCAGCCATCATATACACCTACATGGCCAGTAGATATAACAACACTCAAAAAGCCAATGTAATGCTAGTAGTGTCCATATAAAATCACATAACTGGTTACTTGCGGCATGTCACTACCTAGCTAGGCCTTGATATAAGGTAATAGATGACATTATGTAATACATTACATAACATTACATATACATTCAGTTACTACTCATTGTCCAGCAAAAGTTATGCAACTACATTTCAATTCCTCCATAGCAAGGTCTCTGCCTGCTCTCAACTAATGGAGTTATTTAATAGACTGGAATTGTAGTTTTTGCCCATCAAAGCGTGTCAGAGCCCTATAATAGGCATTTTTTGTTGCATATTTTGCTATATTGTCTTAAAGCCCAAGCCAAGCATGTATTTAACAGTAGGCAGAAGTATAAGAGCTTTCTTTATATTTCCCATTCATTTTGAAACCACTCCTGGCTTTTGGTCAAAAAACTGCAGCTAGATGTACAAAAAAAACTGCAGCTAGATGTACAAAAAAACCCCCACAGCTTTTCCTCAATGTGCGTCCTTATACTATGTTCATATATGCGTTCAGATGTCCGTTGTTCTGGTCCATTGGAGAACCACTAAAACAGTGGACACTAATGACTATAATAGGACTTTTTCGTCCGCTGATTTTCGGTGGTCACTGCGATGGCATCTCCAGAGATGCTGGTGCAAATATGAACTCAGCCTGCTTCTGTGTACATTTCCAGCTTCTACTTGTTAAAAGGTTTCAATTCATTGATTTCAAAAAGATTTCACAAATTTCAAGGAACCAATACACAAACAGTAACAGCTACATTTTCATATCTACGCCTCGTGAGAAGGTGACAGGCAGAGTGCTGGACTCCAGGTATATCAGCCCCAGGTTTCTGACATATGTGTGGTCCAGGGCGGATCTGGAGTAGGCTCAGCACAGGTATAGATACTTGGCACATTACTGACCCATAAAAGGCTGCAGACTCTGCAGTTCATGGCAGTTCCATGTGGTGAAAGGAGGTGTGTGGTTCTGTCCTGTAACCTTGAGCCCAGTGAGACAATATTGCTTCTGTTTTGTTTGTGTGGCTGGAAGTAAGCAACACATATAGTTAGGTTAACTTACTGTTTAGTTAGCACTCAGATGAGCAGGTATTTATTTTATATTTTGCCTGAAGTTAAGGCTTTATTTGTTTTGCTCATCTTGTGTCTGAAGTTAAGGTTTATTTATTTTCCTGTTTTTTCTAGATGAACCAGTTTACTACACATTTTGTGTCCCTGTCTTGACTGTGGGTTTGCACCACTGCTTCTACCGAGCTAACTTCCCCACATATGGTGGAGGATGCGGGCAATCCAAGTTAAACAGTCTTAAAGAGACATTCACAATTTTTTTTTCTCTCCTATATTTTGGATGAAAGCTGCAGGAGAGATTAAAAAGGACACTGCCAGTATGGAGAACTTCGTAAAACAGTCAAGACAGGGACACCAAACGTTCAATAAACTGGTTTATTTAGAAAAAACATGCATTAAAACCACCTTCACACTGAGAAAGGTTGCTGAATGCTGACCATTCAGAGAATATCTAACTGTTGTTGATTCTTGCTGCATTTGAGCAACTGCTGTTAACTACTGTGGGAAGGTGATAGGCAGAGTGCTGGAGTCCCAGTATATCTCTGCCAAATTTCTAACTTATGTTTGGTCTAGTGCAGGTCTGGAGTAGGCCTCAGCCCAGGTGTGGGTCCTAGGCTTGTTATTGGGCCATAAAAGCTGCAGAGCCTCCACTTCATAGCAGATCCAAGGAGTGAGAGGAGGTGCCTGGGTCTGTCCTGACACTGTGAGACAGTATTGTGCTGTAGTGGCTGGTAGTAAGTTGGTATTTACTGTTAGTTAGCACTCAGATGTGCAGGGTGTATTTTCATACTGTTTTTGTATGAAGTTAAGGCTGTATTTTATTTTTCTCATTTTTGTGCTTGACATGAAGGTTTATTTTGTTGTTTTTTTAAAGGGATCCTATCATTAAAACTCAATTTTTTTCCTGCCTACCACGTAGGAATAGCCTTAAGAAAGGCTATTCTTCTCCTACTTTTAGATGTCCTCTCTGCGCCGCCATTCGGTATATAATCTGGTTTTCATCGGTATGCAAATGAGTTCTTTTCGCAGCACTGGGGGCATCCCCAATGCTGTAAGAGAACTCTCCAGTGCCGCCTCCATCTTCTTCAGGAACGGGTCTTCTTCGAGTCTTCTTCGAGTCTTCTTCCGGTGGTGGCTTCAAACGTCCAGGACAAAGCCAACTGCGCATGCCCGCCAGCCAAGAAAATGGCCGCTTACACATTATTGTGTAAGTGGGCGTGCGCAGTCAGCTTTGCCCTAGGCCCAAGGCATAGAAGTTTGAAGCCACCGCCGGAAGAAGACGCAAAGAAGACCCATTTCTGAAGAAGATGGAGGCGGCACTGGATAGTTCTCTCACAGCATTGGGGATGCCCCCAGTGCTGCGAGAGAACTCATTTGCATACCGACAGAAACCAGATTATATACCAAACGGCAGCGTGGAGAAGACATCTAAAGGTAAGAGACGAGTACCCTTTCTTAAGGCTAAATCTACGTGGTAGGCAGAAAAAATTGAGTTTTAATGATAGGATCCCTTTAATAAACCTGTTTGCTACAGTTTTGTGTCCCTGTCTCTGCATAAAACTATTGGGGACAACAAACCCTGCAGAAGTTTTTTCTTTATTGGTTCTATCTCTACAAGCATTCAAGAAATGGCGATCTATCCGCTCTATACTTGGGTAAGAGTAAAAGGTAATAAAGGAGCACACTATACCTTTCACAACCTGTTGTCGTAATCGGTTAGTGCCCCGGCCCATTACAAAGGGACTGATTTGCTAAATTACTTCTTCAACCACCGGGAAAGAATGTGTTTATTTTGTTACACAATATTTGGTTAGTATATATCGTTTTACTATATTATATTGTATGCAGTGTGTGGCCAAAATCACTGAGCACATTAACATACTGCTAACATAGTCAACATCAAGAAAATCAAATATAGTTTTTAGACCGATGGGACAGATTTATGGCTATGACCTGTCCATATCCATCCTATCATTGTATGGAAACATATCCTTACATGTAAAATCTTCTGCAGAGTCTTCTGTCTGCGATTTGCTAGCAGCCTATCGCTTGCAGTACATTCATTTCTGTTCGGTCTTGGTTGAAAGGGTTAATATGAGATGTTCAATGTTCCTGTGCTCTAAGGCCCGTCTACTCACAGAAACCCTGCAAATTTCCCCCCATGCACAAACAGCAGCCAACCAGCCACCGGTTCCAGCCCACCTCCACCAATCAGAGGGCATTATACTTGAAAACAGCTACCTCTGCCACAGCTTCATTGGTAGGCACATGGTGGCTCTCGGTGCTGATTGGCGAAGGCCGAGCTTGGCACAGGTGTTGCTGGGAGATGTTGGGAGGCAGAGCGATGTCTCTAGTCAGACATGAAAAGCAAGTTAGAAAAAAAAAGAAACAACAAACTTCTTCATTGTGATGCCCAGCCCTTATTCCCACACATTTCTGTTCTGCGACACACAAATACTGCAGTGCGACCCTCTGTTACCACCGTGTAACCAGCAATTACCACATGTGAAACAAGTTAGCTATATATTTGGCCCTACACTATAAACATACAGTATATATTTATAGTATGCATGCAAACTGTACGCTTTGGTTAATAAGCGATATCACAATTATGCTGTGATGTCATGACTGTCATTAAGCGTCCAATAACAGATGTGTATCTGATCATTACGAAATCATGGGCAGGATAAGATAAGGCTGATATTGCCTCTTCTTACTTATATACATGCATGCACCCTGCTCTCTGCAGACAGCACAGATTTAATGTCCTAGATACATCTACTCTTGGCATACACTCAGCTGATGCATACGGCTTCTCGTTTTTCCAGTACTGCACAGAAGCGTCTGTCCTACAACCGAGCCGTATACTCCTGCCCATCTCACCCCATGTTACTGCAGTGCTGAATTCTGCCCCACAACACCCACTCCTATCCAATAACATTAAAGTGCTGTCCTGACTGGGGTGTGAGCAGTAATTCTTAGTATAGAACATGTCTCCACCTAACCCATAGTGCTGACGGAGGCACTCAACTTCTTCAGGAAGGGGAGGATATTAAGACTGGTGTTCCTCTAATTTTGTATTAGTGCAGCTGCTGGGGCTGCAAAAAAAAAAAAAAAACAGACCCGCAAATCATCCCTAAACATCTGCAGAGCATTACCCAGCTGACACCTTTACTGCTGGACAGAGCTGCAGATCTATATGTAGCACATTGACATTGACATATATATGTATAGTAGATCCTGCACTTATTCTATGGACATGTCAGTGCATTGACATTTACCAGGCAGGGAATATACCTGTGGAGTACAGAAATGATAAAAGTGATCTCAATACAGTATGTGTGACGTCTGTCTGGGTTAATATTTGTGGTCAGGGAACTGGATAGCGTACATGGTGGTAACCAACTACCATTAATATACACTGTGGGAGCCAGTAATATACATATCATAGAAACTGTTATGGTGGATATAAAAAGGTGACACTTCAGTACAGGGGATGTAGGGGTCTCCTCTCTGCAAGTATGAAGATAGAAAAAACTTTAAGGGTAAGTTCACACAGGGTATTTTGGTCAGGATTTTGAGACCGTATCCGCCTCAAAATCCTGACTAAAAAGACGGTCCCCATTGAAATCAATGGAAGGGACATGTTCATTCTTTCAGGCGAATTCGCCTCTTGATATCCGCCGGAAGACACTCCCTCCCGACTAAGCCCATTCATTTGGGCCGAATCCGGAGCGGAGTGCGCGACTGGATGCCGCTGCACTGCACCGGCATCCAGTCGCAGATACCCATACTTTGGTCCAGAACCTGAAGCGGCCTCCGCCTCAGGTTCCGGACCAAGAAACCCCGTGTGCACTTACCCTTATTATTCCTGAGGAATAGATGTTGGTTGGAAAACACCTTAAGACTAAGGCCCTATGGGACATCCCGCAGCCAAAAAGTGCTGCGGGAAAAACCGTGGTGGCAATGCATCGCGGTTCTTCCCACAGCACTTCCAACAGAAAGTGTGCAGAGCTTTACTCCGCTGACTATCTGTTACAATTCTATCTATGGGGATACTGACGGCGTTTAATTTGACACGCTGTGATCTCCAGAACTAGTTTTGGAAATCACGGTATGTCCACACCACGGTTTTTACCGCAAAGTGGACATGGAATTTGCTAGAATCCCATCCACTTTGTCCTTACTGTTAAACGCCCCGATTTTAATCGCAGCGTTTACGTCCTGTTGGGGCTCCGGCCTCAGATCTGAATTCTATGGTACCAAGAAATAAGATGCTATTTGACCTGTCTTGCACTGACCAGGCGCAGTAGGTTGGATCTATGAATTTCTAATATAGGTTAGAGAATAATATTTTTTTACATTTATGTAAAATATCTGCAGGTAATCTAGTGGAAGAAGCAGACACAGGCTTAGATGAACTGGTTTCTAGCCTGAGATCAGATTGTGGACGCCGGGGCCATTGTGGTTACATACCACGTACTGCACTACAGAATATGTTGGTATAATAAAATAATTTAATAATGCAAGAAATGTAAATAATGTCTTGTGTATGTATGCTGTGCAAGCATGAGTGCAAAAATACAGAAATATGCAGACACATGAAGGAGTTGGCAACAAAAAAATTGCTATGCATCGAGGACAAGGATAAGTAACGGATGAGATGGGCACAGCCAGGAGGATTGTACTTCTGCAGTATGGAGGGAGTACATTAGGGAATAGAAGGATGTGAAGTTTGTCGTCTTTGCAAAGTTGTGTTTCTCGTCTCAGTAAAAAAACATTGCTCTGCCTCCCAACATCTCCCAGCAACACCTGTGCCCATTTTCTTTGCTACCAATCAGCCAGCAATGTCCCCCATACCCACCAATGGAATAGTATGGGTATGTGCTATTTACTATACAAATGGCATTTCATTGGTGAGACAGGACTGTAAGTAGCAGACGATTGGAGCTCCTCGTGGAGGGAGGACATTATCAGAGTTTCCGAGAGTAGCTCAGAGCACCCAAACATTATAAATAAAAGATGCCTGCCAGCCGCCTGCCTCCCCATGGGCTGACCTCTGTCTGACAACGCTCTGGACAGAGACACTCCCTGCCTCTACAACACCAGATAGGGACAGTCTCCAATGAGAGCACTTAGGGGTCTCCTATATAGCCAATCCCGACTACTCTCACCTCCTCCAATCCTGGGTTGCAGTCAGGCAGCACCGCTCACCTATCATACAAATTGTGGAGCATTATTGGAAGCTGGTAAGGGTGTTGTCTGGAAGGAGATGGGTGGGGAGAAAATACGTATTCAATGGTCCGAGGTAATAAATGGGAGAGGGAGGCGAGAGTGTGTGGGAACACGTGGACAAGAATAGCAGCACGCTGTGTCAGCATCTTCGCAGAAGAGACAGCCTATGTGACACCATGCTGCGAATCTAAGAGTTTGATCTGATTTTTGGAATATCTGTGCACTCATATACTCATGTCTCATTGCAATGTCAAGCTGTCTCCGCTTACAGGTCTGTGACTCCCAGCATGAGGATGATCTGCGGTTAGCCAGCCTACGTGTGCTCCTGTGTATGTTTATGCATTAAATTCCTCTGCCGTGTTCATACATAGCTAAAACTGTGTGTGAACCAGCGCCTGGTGTAAGTCTATCTGCTATGTGCATATTCTTTTTCTATTGTTGTGTCATGTCTTTTGTTACGATATAAGTGATGTCTGTAAAGCAGTGGTGGGCTGTATGAACTTTTCAGAGAATATACCAGTGACCGATACATTTGGAATAGAAGAAATCCCCTAACCAATAGAAACAATTTGCAACCTTCATGAACACTTAAGAGTTAATTTCACATCTAGACATAGTCATTTATAGCCTGCTATACAATAAGGCAGAATAATGTAGGCTGTGATATGATGTGGACAATACGGAGAGGAATGCCATCATACAATTTGCATTTGGCTAGTAAATTTTGTAGCTGGATCTCAGATCCCTTGTGTATGGACTGCGCTGTTTTGTTATGTCCCAACGTTAACACATTGTGGACAGCATGCCGCTCTTGAAGAAACATAGCTTTCTAGTGACGGCTTTTTTGCTGCAGCCTTTTTATCACATCCTTGCCCGTAGACAGGCGCATTTTACTATTTTCCATGAAGCTTCATCTTCTGTAACAGAAACATTATACTTGGCAGCACACGGCGCTCTCCTGCTGCGGCGCTGCAGTCCTGGAATGACAGCTTAGTCTTTTCACATACCACATTGCTATTCATATTCCAGGACTGTAGAAAAATAACTGCAGCTTTATGATCCCCTGGGAGTTAAAGAATTTTGGGTAGTATACAGCTGGGTATTACAAGCTTGGTTCTGCATCCATATCTACAAGGGACAAGTAGCCTAGTACAGGGGGTGGTTTATGTAGAAATGAGGCCGTTTTTGGAGTGTTATAGTCATTTGTCATGTTAAAAATATTTCCACCTAAAGTCCCGCCACTCTCTTATGCACCCATCACTATATTTCAGCATCTATGTACATAGGCACTCTGGTGGCTCAATACAGTGCCCATATACAATGCAATGTATATCCTCCTTTATAGAGAACAGAAGATTGTCATGTCCAATGTACTTACTGGAAAATGATCCATCTTTAAAGGAGTTCTCTAGACCTAAATAAATAACATTTACATAATATAAAAAATCATATAACTAACACACACTGGGGAGGTTTTATCAAAAGCACCATTTAGTACACCAATTTTAATAATCCCTGTGCCACCGATGCATGTCTCATCATGGATCAGCTGCATTCTCCAGAGGGGCCATGCACCTGTATGGGAATCTATGCCAGCTCATATTTGGAATAGATTTCAATTACAACAGTATACTGGTGTAAATTACCATAAATCTCATGGGGGTGATGGCCCCACCGCTTAATACCTTGTATGCCGAAAAACTGGCATACAAGGTATGAAAAGTTTCCTCTATGTTTCATTTTCACATTGATTTAAAGGGGTTGTCCAGTTTCAGCAAATAAATGTTATTATTTGCATAATGAAAAGTCTTCTAATATACTTTCTGTATCAATTCCTCAGTTTTCTAGATCTCTGCTTGCTATCATTCATTGTTTACTTCCAGTAGATCAGTCCATGGTCATGTGATCTACAGTCCATGGTCATGTGATACACAATCCATGGTCATGTGATATACAGTCCATGGTCATGTGATGGAGCACGGTTTGCCACCAGGCAGAGGTCCGATTACTGTGCTGTGATTGTAACAAACTGTTCAACTGTGTGTTCATCACATGACCATGGATTTTTTTTTTTACATAACTTAGAGGACCTTTCATCACCTCCAACAATCCCACCTTTTATGTCATTTAATAGTCACTGCTCCAATGATTCTGGTGCAGTTGGAATCTTATCTCTAGCCATTTCCAAGCAAACAATGCTGTTAGTTTTGGTGCCTAATATGTTATTTAGTCTCTGTATTGTCAGGAGGGCGGTGTCAGGCAGGAGCAGACAAGGGGTGTGATTCTGAGCTCTGACACTGGCTGCCTCTGATTGGAGCTATGGGTCACACCCCCTGCCTGGCACCACCCTTCTGACACTACTGAGCTTACATAGCACATCAGGTACCAAAACTACCTGCACTTGTTATTTGGGAATGGTGGGGGCTATTTGTGGACTGGTATCTATTAGCAGATGCAAAGAACTAGAACTGGTGATGAAAGGTCCTCTTTAAGTCAATTGGTGGTGTGAAGATAGACTTAGGAGCCATTCCCACGGAGTAACGCAGCGCTCATCCTGACACGTAAACACGTGTCAGAGTGAGCTCTGTAAAACAAAATCCCATTGACTTCAATGGGTTCCGTCTGACGCGCGCTACACATTGAAATCAATGGGAGGCTTTTTAACCCATTGATGTAAATGTTTTATGTGCGTTAAACGGAACCCATTGAAGTGTTTACGTGTCAGAATGAGTGGCGCGTTACTCCGTGGGAACGGGGCCTTAGACAATCTAAAGACAAGATAGAGTTATCATCCAGCACAAACTCCAACAACCCTGGATATATCACTGGGATCAGCTAACAAAAACCCTATGGCCATCTTAAGGATACCCATACACATAAGAGGAAAGTAGTTGGCTGAACCAGATGATTTTGGCATGATCAGCTGCGTAGCTCATTTTTATGGAGGTGCCATGCCTCTCAATGGCAGAGATCTGGGGAAAGTTGGGTTTCATCATGTCCAATCTTTTGTTCCTATGAAAAGAGGTATATAGCAATGATTTATTTCCCCCTTATTAAAAACACATGCACACTCACCTAAGCATGCATATAGGAACATTGGAATAGAGCTATTGAAGGTATAAAGTTATCTTTTAGGCTAGAGATATATGGTGATTTGTGCTCGGCATAAGACCACAATGCTTCTCTGCTACATCACAGCTAATGATGAATGTGGCCAGATTGTGGCCCGCTAGTTACTATGACCTGTGATTCAACAGAAATGCAAATCTGATGGATTTCAGCACAGACAAGAAGATGCACAAGCCATTTATAGAGTGGAATTTAACAATAAATGATCATTTTAATGACAGACCACCATAGTCTGGAAAGAAGTCAGCCAAGCTTAAAGTTTTCAGCGGATTATAAAAGGATCAGAATAATCTTCACCAGATGATCATTCATTTAATGGGTGTTCAGCCATCAACCAGCTTCTCTCTAATGGGTCACCCTTGACCATAGGGGCAGACAAAATTGGACTAAAATGGAAATCAGGAGAGATATTTCCATGATGCGTATTTACATAGATGGTTCTGGTGATCTATTATCTGTATGATAATGGATTCTAACCAGAATATCCTTTTAAAGGGTTGTGTGAATAACCACTTTTTTTTAAATATGGGTAAGGTAAAAAAAAAAAAAAACATTAAAAAACATACTCATGTGTTCCAGGTGCTGCTTTGTCTCTCAAAATGGTCTAGTCCTGTTGCTCCGGTTTTTCATCTGGCTACATGTGACCGCTACCTGTGATGTCCCATGTCCTTTCCATAGGCCGATGATTGGCCTCAGAAATCACATGCTGTGGAGACTACAGCCAGAAGAAAACACCGGAGCCACAGGACTGGACCGTTTTGGGAGACAAAAGAGCATCTAGAACAGGTGAATATGTTTTGGGTTCTTTTCACCTTTCCCTACTTCATACTAAAAAAGTGGCTATCCTGGACAGCCCCTTTAATGTAAATAAAATTTAAAAAAAAAACAGATTTTTTTTTTAATGGGATGTTGGGAATTTCATATGAAGCATCAGAACAACTTGGGTCAAGCTTTATCCATAGTGATATCATCAGTTACAGCCATGACTTCACCACATGACCACAGTGAATAATAGGATTATCACTTGAATAGGGCTGCTACTATGAAAAATAAACAGACTCTTTCTTAATCTAGACAACCTCTTTAGAGCATGTATAGAAAATATGTAGTAAAGAATCTCATTCTCTACAAATTATTGACCAAGTGGGAAAATAATGAAAGGATGCCAGAAGTTACATATATGTGACAATCTTTTGTGCTAAAAAACCTTGAAACTAGCCATTTTATGTTGCTCTCATTAGTTCTATAAAGGTAAGTTCAGATGAAGTCTTTTGGTCTGGAACCTGAGGCGGAGGCCGCCTCAGGTTCCGGACCAAAAACTGGATAGCCGCGACTGAAAGACGGTGCATTGCACCGGCTTCCAGCCGTCCACTCCGCTCCGGATTAGGCCCAATGAATGGGCTTAGTCCAGACGAGGGTGTGTCTTCAGGCCGAAGAATGAGCATCTCACAGTAAATTCCACACTTAGACAAAAGCGCGCAACACCCATTGAAATCAATGGAATGCTTTTTTTACGCGTGGAAAATTCGGCGCCATAAACAGCGGCATCTTGCTCTGTGTCCATGAACCCTTACTGTTGTCCTCACAGGGTGTGATTTTGAGCAATGACTAGATGAAGCTACCCCCCTCCCTGTGGCTAGTTATGGTAAATTTGCATATGCCAATCTAAGGTTCTAAAACAATAAAACTGGACTTTTCTGCCACAGAAAGTTTTATGAGAAGAACCGTAAGAAAGATCATTACTTGATGCTACACATGCTTGGGTCAGTTTAGGGTGGAAAAAAACATTTGACAGGTTCCCTTTAACTTCACAATATGTTCACACTTTAAAATTTCCACTGGAAGTAAACTGTATGTTTCGTGGATTTTCAGATATAAACCTTCAAAAGAAGGCTCCACTGTATGGTCTTGTATGGGGTATGGAATATCATTTATGGACCACTATGTTGAAAAAAAGGAGGGTGGGTGGTAGACCACTATATTGAAAAGTATGGCAGAATATGTTTTCCGATAAAATAGAAAAAATGTATTCCAGCATAGGTCAGACAGACAAATCCCAAAACAACACTCCTTTGGCTTCTATTGGGTTAATGAGTCCCTATGGATACACCTGACACATGAGCATTCCTGGCACATAGGGTATGCTAAATAGAGATTATAGCACACGCTAGAAATGCAGTGTGAACACACTCTTAATCTAAATAAACTTTTGTGGAGAATTTCTACTTGTAGGTCTCTTGGGACACAACATTAGATCTAAATGAGAAACAATTGGTCTGGTTAGAAGGGCCAGATTTGTCCTGGGGAGCCCCCTGGACCCAGTACAGGTGATGGGTGACAGAAGGTTACTGTCCATGGTGAGCTCCATGCGGGAGAATAAATCCCACCCCATGTATGAGACCTTGGCAGCACTGTGCAGTACTGTCAGTGACCGACTGCTTCACCCCAAGTGTGAGAAGGAGCGCTATTGGAGGTCCTTTATCCCAACCGCGGACAGGGTGTATAATCTACATCAGGCTAAGCGAAGATCACTCTGCACAGAGAACTAAATGATCCTGATTCTTTCTTTTTAGTTTCTATGACTCCTAGTATCTTTTCTATCTGCTATGAGCTTGTATGTGTTCTTTCTTGTAATATATTACTGTATTATCCATACAGCTGTAACACACTGAATTTCCCCAAGGTGGGACTATTAAAAGATTATCCTATCTTATCTTATCTGCAACTCATTAGATTTTTCTCTCCAGTCATACATTAGATAAGGTTATAGAAAACATTTTTTTTTCCTAATTTCTGTAATTAAACTACTTTTTAGGTTTTATTCTCTTAATAATCATTCATTTTAACTTAATTCATTTTCATGTTTTTATTGTTTTCTAAGTCGCTTTATGTGGCAGTAAATATATTTAATTAAAATGTGCGACACTTATTATTAGATGACTGGTTGTCTTCACTAGATCAAGATTTCCCATTTACAGGAGACAAATTTCTCCCTGCATAATTGAGGAACAGAAAGTAGGAACAACTTGTGAGAACATTTTCCTGCGAGTAGAATGATGTCAGAATATATCATCTCTGATGTTTACACCGTAAGTGTACAGTATACATTACATACGTGTAATGGAAAAACCCTTCTCGTTGGGGGGATTAATATTACAATCGGAAACCCACTTTTCATATATGAATAGTAAAAGTAAGTGTAACAAAGTTTGTAATATATCTTATTAAAGAAAATAGTTTCAGGCTGAGTTACTTCTAACATAGAGGTCTATGGAGAGGAGCTGGGGAGGAGGAGGCTGCTAGAAAAGTTGCATATACTGCAATTGGTAAACTTGCTAACTTAATAGCTAAGATAACTTTTTCACTCTACTATGTTTAGTATGATGACGCTCTACCACTTCACAGAATGAGGTATCAGATTCTACTGCCCCCTCCCCTCTCTGTAGACTTCTGCGCTATTAGAGATAAGGGAAATGGTTTGATACATGGAGAAGAAACCACAATTCTTTAATAAGATATATTACATCTTATCTTTACTAGTAAAAGTGGTCTTAGAATTGGAGGTACGCTTTACGGGTAGGTTCATGCTATGGCAATGGACATTAAATGACAGATGCAGATGGGACCCCCTACATCGTGTGTTCATCTGCATTCACCCCAATGTAGGAAACATGACGGCAGTTTCTTCCATGCAGGACTTTTTCTTCAAAAGTAAACAAGCATGAAGGAAGACAATGTCTGCCATGTTGTTTACATGATTGTCAATAGACACAGATGGAGGGGCTTCTTACACTCCTACATAAAAATGCTGTATACAAATGAATACATTTAGTTTGTCAATGGAAAGAAACTGAAAATACGACAGAATATAAATATGAGACTTAAAGGGCATTTGATAATGGAAAAGAGTATATGTCTTCAGTTGGTCATACACATTGTCAAATATGCATGCTCCACCCAACCTATCATATGTTCGTATCGGTAGAAAGCGCCGGGATCAAACAGTGGCGTGGACAATGGAGCGCCAGAGACAGGTGAGTATGTTTTTTTTTTTTTTAATGTTTCACTTGTCCTCCTTCCTGACTTGTTAAATTCTTGTACAATCCTTATAAATACATACATCCTTGGCACTTAGTAAAATCACCTATGTACTATAAAGCAAAAGGAACAGCTCTAGAGGGTGATCCAAGAATATACAATGATAACGTAGTCAATCCAATTCATATACCAGATCCCACAAACCAACCATTACTAGTCATGTTTCCAATAATAATAGGCAAATATGCACAATTCTAGAAAATCTCCATCCTGCAACTCCAACGCGCGTTTCGTCCACTTTCCTTAGAGTGAAGATGGTGCCTTTAATAGGAGTAGGAAAAAATACCTTTGTGGCCAAAACGGATAAAGCAATGCAAAGATGGATATGCAAGTCGGTCTGCAATGGATTGGGTTGTGTACTGATTTGTCAGATTTTTAGTACCTACAGAAAGATGCAAGTGCTTTGGCTTTTCTTGGAATCGCAGCCAACGATACCCTTGTTGCTGTGAATGATATTTTCAGCTTCGGCCTGTGCCATCTGGGGGAAGATCCCTCAAAATCAGTCCCCACCACCGTTACACTCACCAACAGATTTACAGATATATTATAATGATGGTCATCTCTCCATTGCGTCATTGGTTTGTGGCCATATAGGTATGTTTCTGTTCCTTTTACATGACACTGTTATTGGTTCTGGAGACATTTTGGACCCAACAGACTCTATTTAAAGAATCAGACTATACAGGGTTTGTTTGTGATCTGTGATCATGAAGAGACATAGGTACATGGGTAACAGAAAAGCTGGTAGAAAGCATTTAACACTATTCACTAATTTTTAGCTATTTTTGATATTTTTTTTATGTTATGGATGATAACAATAAAAAATGGTTACAAAAATGGACGAGGTGGCCATACATATTATACTTGTAGATTAGCTTTGAAGCACACACACATGACTGTGCATTAAGAAGCCATATTAATTCATTAGTTAACTAGTCTTTTATTGGCCATTTGATTACTAGTAATTCCACCGCCTGCGATTCTCATTTATAGGATGGCAGCCTGCTACCTTGTAACCTTCATTGTAACTAAACAGAGACCACAAGTAGCCCAGCTCCTAAAAAATTTACAGCACTATTCCCAGGAGGACAGACATAAAATAAGGGAGCCTTCACACGGAGTTTACGCTTCCCATTGTAAAGCGATAGGTAAAAAAGCCTCCCATTGATTTCAATGGGTAGCACGCGTATGCCGGCAACCATAGAAATCAATGGGATCTGTTTTACGCCGCTCACTCTGAACGAGTTCACGTTCAGAATGAGCGGAGCGTAAACTCCGTGTGAAGGTTCCCTAAAAAGACAGAGATGTAATTAAAAATCTTTAGAATTGACATGGGGGGGGGGGAGTTGTTACATATTACAGGCAGAAACATTACAGCCTGTCATACTTATTATTCAGATTAATATTCTTATCCATTATTTATAGAGAGAGTTTGGTATCAGAGATGAATCTGACATCTAACACCTCTATAGCTGTACTTCAGTTTTTAGTAATTTAGTCGACTGACTTGTCAAGTGAACTAGAAAGTTGTCTGACGGTGCGACACAACCACAGGGCCAAGCTACACCACAGTTCACACCTGTGCCCGGTCTCTGCTCGAGGATTCCGTTCCCCATTTTGCTTTAAAATTATGGAGAGAAAAGTCCTGAAGCTGAGCTTCTCTCTGCATTTTCTGCCCTTTTCGGGTGGAAACCAAGAAGAAACCCAGCGCACTCCATTATAGTCTGTGGGGTCTGCGGGTTACCGCTTCTTTAAGCGGATTCTGTATCCATTTGGAGTGTTCCCGAGCAGACCCTCTGAATGAAAACCAGAATGCTAGTATAAACCTAGCGTAAGTTTGACTATACACCTTATAAGGTACTAGCATAGTCCATCAAGTACAACCTATGAATCTATCATGTTGATCTAGAGAAAGACAAAAAAAAACCCCTGAAACAGATGCCAACTGCCCCATATTAGGGGGAAAAAATCCTTCCAAACTGCAAGCATGGTAGTTAGAATAAATTCCTAGATCTACATCTTAGCCAAAAAATTCTAGTTTATGTGACTTTTCTTTTTTTTTCAAGAAAGTCATCCAGGCCCTTCTTGAACTTTTTTCAGATTATCAGACATCACCACATGCTGTGACTTCCATAGTCTCACCGCTCTTACTGTAAAGATGTCCTACCTATGACTATGGTAGAACATTTTTCCTCCAGACACAGAGAATGCCCCCTTGTCATGGATACAGATCTAAGTCAAAGGGTCCATTCACACAGAGGAAAATGGTGAGGAATTTGGTGTGGAATTTTCCATGCTGAAAAAAAGCCTCCCATTGATTTCAATGGGTTCTGCTAGATTTTTTTTTTTTCCACTAGTGAAAAATTCCGCTGATAGAAAAAAAAAACTAGCAGAACCCATTGAAATCAACGGGAGGCTTTTTTTTTCAGCGTGGAAAATTTCACACCAAATTCCTCACCATTTTCCTTCATGTGAATGGACCCTAATGAGATCATTGAAAAATATCTGTACTGAACATTCATATATTTGTACATTGTAACCAGATTGTCCCTAAGCCTTTTTTTTTTAAAGTGAATAACCCCAACTTTTATAACAGCTCTTTGCACTTTCATCCACTATCCCCTTAAATACAGATTATCCCTTAAAGGGATTTTCACTTAAACATAACCATATTAAAATTTGCAGACTATTAAAAGTTGAACATTTTTGCAAAGATTTTCTCTAACCATCTTAGTGCTGACAGTCTGGTCAGTCTTGATCAGTTGCCAATGGATATGACCATGAATGCAGAAAGGTTCTATGGTCTGACACTTGTCAGGAACCCGGCCATGGCTTCCTTTTCAAGACCATGCATGCAATGGCTCTGCAAAATGTTATCAATTCTATTTGCGAAATTCTAGTTATTAAACTATGGCTTGTCTTGTCTGCCTCTGAGGTTTTTTGATACATCGCAATGTGTTATCTATTTTACATCAAATTGCAAGTCAATAGTCTGTAGCAAATCACCATCATTCACTAACAATGAGGTCAATGACAAGCTCATCCCTTCTACATCTATGCTGAATGCTTAAGATGTGACTATTAACATATAGGCCAGACTATGCATTGCACAGAGAAAGAACAAAGCCATGCTGGGAGTAATGGATTTATTAAGTACCCCCCATGATCCTCGGCTTACACGAGACCCTGGCTGGTGTAACCTCATCTCTTGGGGAGCATCTACCCCTCCTGGCTGTTTTCAGGTCTTCTTGGCTTTCATATTATCTGTCACTTAATGTTTTCTTACTAATAATCAATTCCCATTGATCGGCTCCTGTGAGTGCTCAGCATTTCTGCCTCTGGACATATAAATACACATAAATTATTATCTCCACAGAGACCAAAATGCCAAAGATCTGCATACCACAAGCCTCCTAGAAACATAAATACAAAGCTAGACATAGCATCATCAGATTGCATCAAAATAACAGGAAAGGTATACTATCAGCATAGTACACAACCCAGCGAGCACGCATTTATATCTGACAAGCACGCTGACGCTAATAAACCGCACAATAAAACATAACATTCAATGTGCTCATAATATTAGGTTTACTTATCTGTTTTAGATTCAATGCTGGGGTGAGTGATCAGGATTGGAAAAGATCGGATTCCGATTGGCGATTGAGTAAATTTCACGATCGCGATCGGAATTCCGATCCCGATCTTTTCCGGCAGGATCGAGGTCGGAGGTTATCTCAAGATCGGCTCAACCCTATTCATGTATATATCCTATCCTAGTAATATTATAAATTTGGATGTTTGTTCCTCAATCACAGCCAAATGGCTGAATGGATTTGGGTAAAATTACACACATACCTACAGATTGGGAAGGAAGGAAACATAAGCTACTTGCCATGTTGGTCGGTCCCCCGAACTCGCCACCGCACCTGGCCAAAGTTGTTTCCGGCTCTGCTGCAGGACCTGACATGACGTCAGCGCAGTAAGTCGGCTGGGCTCCTATTGGAGTGCGGCGGTGTGTGGGCGGGCCGTGGGGACAGCAGAGCGGACCCATATGTTGCCGGCGAGGTGTGGGTGGGTCGAGTCATCAGGTAGGCAACGAATAACATGGCGACTTCCCGCAGCTCAGGACCGCCGCTGCCATGCCAGCCGGGTGCACGTTGCCCGATGCAAGCGTAGTATGTGCCTACGCTATCACCCATGCAGCGGAGAGTCGGCCGTCCACGAGTTCTGTACAGCCTGAGGACCTGCCGTCTGCAGCGGAAGCGCTCATGTCGGCTGCTGTGACTCCCGCGCCACACATGCCTCCCCACTATCTAGGCGGTGAGCAATCCTGCGCGGCCTAGCCTGCCATCTGGCAGTGTTGCAGTGCACGGTCTCGGCCTCAGGGAGCGACTTTGGCGGATGCCGGTAGTACGGCCTTTGAGGGTGCGGGGCTTGGGGGGAGAAGGGGGAGTCTGAGTGGAGGTGTGGGGTTCCAGGGCCAGCCTGCAGGGGAGTGGAGCGCAGGGGTTCCCCCGCCACGGTTTGACAGTCTAATGAATTGGCGGGGGCCGTTGTGACGTCGTGCGGAGGGGCCCCGCTGCTGCGCTGCAGAGGAGGGTGGGGCCTGGGCCCTGCTGGAGTTGACTAGCGCGGGGGGTGAGGGTGCCGTGGACAAAGTTGCGGGTACTGGTAGTCATTAATAGGGTTGAGCGTTTGGGAAAGATTGGATGCCGATCGGCGATTGAGCAAATTTCATGATTGCGATTGGGATCGGCTGGAAAATGATCGAAAATCAGATTTTAAAAACGATCCTGAAATTTCAAGATCGGCTCAAAACTATTCAATGCCCATGGCACAGCTGCATGTAGAAAGTCAGTATGGCAGCGCACAGAGTCCTATAGGCATTTATTATGGTGCCCAGTGAGACAAGGCTTACAGAATACCTGTATGTGGCATGTAAGGGGACTACAATATTTTAACCTTGAATTTTTGCAGAAAAGGGCTCCATATTCCTCTATATAAAATTAGACGCACATGGACTTATATTATTGGCACATATCATTCTACAGATCCTTAAAAAGCTAATGCAGGATCAAAAAATATAGACGGTTTCTATCATGAATAGTAACACATCTGTTACGTCTGGTGTTGCATTTTAGCTATATACTAATAGTAGAGTTGCAATACCACATGCAGCCTGTGGGCAAATGTGGCGCTATTTTTTGGAAACCATCAGCCATGTTTTTCTAATCCTATACAATAACTTTGATATAGCGGTGGGCATAAGCTCTTATATGCAAGATATTGTGGAATAATAATGTACTGTATTAGCATAAAATTGTTCAGTCTATATAAATATAAAGTTTACCATATATATTAACTTTATGGTGCACTAGTAGTATGAAAATAATATACGTTTAGGGTTGATCCAATCTTGAGATTTCAAGATCGATTTTAAAATCTGATTTCCGTTCATTTTCCAGCCGATCTCAATCCTGATCACGACCGTGAAATTTGCTCGATCGACGATCGGAATCCGATCTTTTCCGATCCTCAAACCTAGTCAATGCTTCTCTATGGGAAAAGTCACTTTTGAGGTTGAGCCGATCTTGAGATAACTCTGACCTCGAACGCGCTGGAAAAGATCGGGATCGGAATTCCGATCGTGATCGTGAAATTTACTCGATCGCCGATCGGAATCCCATCTTTTACGATCCCGATCACTTAACCCTATTTACGTTCCATGCAAAATGATTTATAGTAACATACTAAAAAAGGTTGTAAGACTAGAAAAAGACAATACATCCCGTTCAGCCAATGTTCGTGCAAACTCAATTCAGGCCCGGTTCACATCTGCATTCGAGTTTCCATTTGGGGGGGAGTCTGCTTGGGACTTCCCGAATGGAAACCTATACACATTAAAAAGCGGTTACCTGGGAAACCCGTGGACCCCATGGAGTATAATGGGGTTCATGTGGTTTCTGTTTGGTTTCCTCACGAAACATGTGGAGAGAAAAGTCCTGCAAGCAGCACTTTTCTTTCCGTATGATTTGTGTGGCAACCTCAAGGACTTCATTATAGTCTATGAGGTCCATGTGGTAACTTTAGGTAACCGCTTTTTAATGGGTATAGGTTTCTGTTCAGGAGTCCCAAGCAGACTCCCCCCAAATGGAAACCTGAACACAGATGTGAACCGGGCCCAGAAGAAGGCAAAAATTCCTCAAGGTTGAAGCTAATTTTCCTTACTTTAAAGGAAAAAATCCTTCCAGACTCCAAATCCACCTTCAGAAATCTAAAAATAACTATATCCTGAAATATTGTTACGCTCAAGACATCCAGGCCTTTCTGGAATTTTTTGGTGAATTCCTCATGACCATATCCTAAAGAATCCACTTCTATTTCTGTAGCTCTATTATGTATTTCTTGTGTACTTGTGTACCTGTTGTTCAATGGTTGTGAATGAATTGTGTTGTACATTGTATCTTCCGTGCACTCACAGAACACTCAAATTCCAACAAAATCATCAGAAAGAAAATAAGTCATATAGTGTATAAATAACCACGCCATATAGTGCCTAAGAAGAAACCCTAAACAGAATTGTGCTCACAAACCAGTGCCATACACTGGCCAAACAATATAGAGTTGCCTAAACTACTCTATACAGTGAAACAATATCGACATAGCCACATAATGTGAATACTGCCATACAGCACTCCCTTAAGTCCAATGAAAGGGGTTGTGGCATAAAACATTTACCTTCTATCCATGGGATAGATGATAATGGCTAGTTGAAGGGGTCTGACCTCTGAGACCCCATCTGATCAGTCAGGTAGCTACGGTATAAGGGGGTGGTGAGGCAGCAATCACTACTGGGCTCTGAACACTAGAGCCCAGTTTCTGCCTCATATTTGTATTGGGGCCTGGGAACTTCATGTTACTCCTCTACTACCTCTACACCTGCTGTGTATGTAGCTAAGAGAAAAGCAGCTGAATCCTCCCAGCGCTCAATTCAATGGGAGCACCAGAGATAGCTGAAGTACAGCCCTCCGCTATCTCTGTCACACCTATGGAAGTGAATGGTAGCTGAGGGATGTCTGTGTCCACCAGGAGGGGGGTATAAGACGTCCCATTGTCATAATCCATCAGGGCCTCAGCAATCAGTAAATAATTGGATATAGGATAAATATATTTTCTGGCATAACCCTTTTAATATTATTATATATTATATTTTATTTACCCACTGTATAACTTTATAGTGTAACTTCCATTCTATTTTATTTTTTGATATTGTGTCAGGAGTTGTTTGCTGAACATTTTTGTAATATACTTAATTAACCTATCTAACTTCCTTTTAATGGCAAACAGGCTGTAAAGTTCCCACTAGCAATGCTCTAACTAAGCACTGCCAGGGAGTCTGTCCCATACACCTGTACTCTATGCAGTTTGTGGAACCAAAGGGGGGATGGTCACTTCAAATGGCTGTATCTCCGGTGTTATACCACCTATAAAAATGGTATCACATAGTATCATATGCTGCAATACAGTCTATAAACAAACTGGAGATATCACTAGTTAAAAACACAGTTTGGAATGTGATTTTTTTTATATATATATATATATATATATATATATATATATATATATATATATATCATGAACTGCTGATGTTTTAACTAGTGATGTCTCGAGTTGTTTAATAGCTAGTACTGCTGAGAATCTCAGCTTTCATATTGTTGCAGAAACATCTACAAAGGTGCTATAGAACCGGAGATACAGCCATTCCTAGTGACCTATACACACTGGAAATATACAGTAAATGTATATGGATATAGCGCAGTTAAAGGGTTGTTAGGGAGAATTTGACAGCCTGTTTTCTATTGAAAAGGAAGTTTGATAGGTTATTTAAGTATATTACAAAAATGTTCACCAAACACCTCCTGACACAATTCATGTATGGTCACAAGTCACAGGTGCAAGGTCATCCATAGCTACCCCATCAGCAGAGACAACGACAAGTGACCAGCCTTGACTCTTACAATGGCCACCACATGACACAATCTGGCCACCATGGTCAAGTCTCCTTAGCCACATTGCTGATATGAATCAATAACATATACACACAACCGAGCACCCATTGTCACAAAATATCATATATACACAGCCAGAGCTATAAGGAAGTATATACAGAGTATGCAAGATAAAAGATAAGCCTGCATGTAGAACTCCTGGGATACCACACCCCCCAGTCCTGGAATGAGCCTCTACTGCCCCTTCCTGCCTGAAGACAGAATTACAGCATGGAACTAAAAGAGAGGTAAGATGTGAAGGTGGATGTGTAACGTAGACACTAAAGAGTTAATAATCAGATGGCCGAGTAGTGTGACTTTATTAACTCCGCATTGTCTGATGTGCGGATTCTGTAGCTATAATAGACTACACCAGTAACATCTGTGCCCTTATTTCTATCTGTTTCCCCTTCAGCTTTCGTCCTATCTACATTTCCATAGACGCATACACAAAAAGCTCATTTTGGAGACTTCTGTCTATAATATCCATGAAATTGTCATGCATCCTTCTGCCATCCACGGTTCAGCCCATCTGTTCTGTTTAATGCTGCTGTCCTTCCATTTTGGTGCATCTCTTCAAAGCTTGAGTCCATTTTGTTGTATCTCTATACCTGGCTATGATGAGTATCTTGATCATTATCATATATTATATTACTCCTATACATGTAGCATGTATCTCTATGTCTATATTCCCACTTTTCATCTTATATCATATATTTAATGCATCGTAAATCCAGCTTCCTCTCTGGAGTATTATCCCTGGCAATGCTAATATCAGACCTGTGTGCACAGTTATATGTGTATTGTGTGCCAATGTCAGGAAATATGTAGCTGCACAATCCGTCTGTTCCTATAGCAGACATACACAGTCATCTTAGAGGAAAAGGCCTATTGCAAACCCTTGCAGGAAACACATAATGCACTGGATTCTGCACTGTATAGAACTGTTACATATACTACAAGATGAAAAACAGCTAAATCTGGATGCAACCAGCCTTTAAATACTACATATAAGGTATATATATAAGGGGAGATGATACAGAAGGAGGCAGACATACTGGATACATGAATGCAGATGATACATACAAGCGACTGTACTGCATTTTGCAAGATGTAACAGCAAAACATGAACTATTACCTTAATCACAGCAGTCTACAGCAACGTCTTAGTCTGTCTTTCCTGGTCTTCTCCTCGTCTCTTAGCCTTACACAATAGTGCAGGAGTCTACTGTCCCCAGGGCCTCCTGTCACAGCTTCTGCATAGTCCCCATCTGGCTAATTGTAGTCTCTGGGAGATAGAGGACTTGAGTAAAGTATGAGGGGGATGGGGACGATGAGCCCAGAGACCCTTTAATTCTCCCCCTTGAAAAGACTGACAGAGCCCAATGGTGCACTGCTCTGATGCTGTGGGGGTGGGTGAATGTAGGAGGCTGAATCTTGTGTTGATGGAGGGAGAGGAGGGTCACAGACAAGGATCCTCCTATTCCTCATCGCATCCCCATGGAGGTCAGTCACGCCCTGAGCTCAGCACCACACTGGCTTATGCTTAACCCTCTTCAGCACCAAGGACAGCAATACTACAGATGGGCGCTGATGGGTGTTAATAGCTAGCACCTCTACACATTGGTGAAACCTCTATAGGCTAGAGATGTACATTGCCAATGACTCAGTCATTCATATCCTTATTAAAGGGAACCTATCACCAGATTCAGGGCCACTACACTACCCGCATGTCTCGTTTAGCTTCCCAAATCTGTATGTATTAAAACTATACGTTTCTGTAATGTATAGTAAATATAATATGCTGGAGCCAACATCACAACCAATCTCCAGACAAATGCGCCTTGTGCAGATGAAGTCGAAGGCTGAACACCTCCAAAGCCAGTGATTTCATATACTATATTTGGTCCTATTGTTTTTATTTATACTTTCAATTGATTTTTGAGATTATCAACATTTATTATTAAATCAAGGATTTTTTATTGAATCAAAAGTCATCCTTAAAGGGGTTTGCCAGGGTGTAATAAATAACTCATATGTAATAAACTCAGTGGCAGATGAACCATATATACAACCTGTTCAGCTGCACAAAGCCCCAGTAGGTGAGGGGGGCCACTGTCACCTTAGGCCCCATTCCCACGGAGTAACGCACTGTTCATTTAGACACGTATACATGTGTCAGAGCGAGGCGCTTCAAAACAGATCCCATTGACCTCAATGGGTGCCAGCTTACGTGCCATTGATTTCAATGTGTAGTGCGCGTAAGACCGGCACTAGAGATGAGCGAACACTGTTCGGAACAGCCGTTCCGAGCAGCACGCTCACAGCATGCTCCAATAGAAATGAATGGAAGCGGCCGGCATGCGGGGGGTTAAGCGGCCGGCTGCTGGCAAAGTCTGCGTGCCAGGTGCTTCCATTCATTTCTATGGGAGCGTGCTGTTCAGATCGGCTGATCCGAACAGTGTTCGCTCACCTCTAACCGGCACCCATTAAAGTCAATGGGATCTGTTTTGAAGCGCCTCGCTCTGACACGTGTATACGTGTCTAAATGAGCGCCGCATTACTCCATGGGAACGGGGCCTCAAAGGGTTTGTCCAGTTTGTATAATGAAAACGTCCTACTATGTTTCAATATACTTTCGGTATCAATTCCTCACAATTTTCTAGATCTCTGCTTGCTGTCATTCATTACTTCCAGTGGGTAAAATCAGTCCATTGTCATATGATGTATAGAAAGCAATGGTGCCGCACACTCAGGAGTGATATATAGCGTGGTACTAGCAGAAAGGATCCTTCAATCCAACCCCAAATAATGTAAAAATGCTGCTGCACACTGAATTCGCTAAGGGTGTGGACATGTAGCAATAAGCAAAAAGGGAAACAATAGATCAAATTAACGTTTCGGTTGTTGGACCTTCATCAGATATGATCTGAAATGAATAATGGAGAAAAATATATATTATAATAAAATACAACACATTGTATCATAGTAACAACCACTGCCAATGAGAAATGACAGAAGTCATAGAGATAAGACATGAAAAGGTGGGAAAAGAGAGGATATAGAAAAAACAAACAATGAAGTGAAGACACAAAGCAAAAAAGACAGCTGATAAAACTGAAACTAGAGTATGAACATATAAAGAGAAAAATATGTTGTTACTATGATATAGCATATAGCAGAGATCTATAAAACCAAGAAGAACTGATACACAAGATATATTGGAAAAAAAATTTAAATTTTCATTATGCAAACAATAAGATTTTTTTCTGAAACTGAACAACCCCTTTAAGGCTAGATTCACATGATCCTACTATGTCCATATTGTATGGATTATATTAGAACTTCAAATTCCATTCCCAACATGGGAATAATCACTATCACGGTACAAATTCAGGTCAATAGAGCCACAATCACAATGGGATTTGTGACTGTAATATGGTCCATATTATATGTATTGTGGCTGTGTTAATCTGGTAGAAACGTGACTTCCTAAAGTCTACATGATTACATGTGTGTTACTCTAGAGGTAATGGCTGTCATGGCAGCATCCATAGTGTACCTGCCAGAAATGTAGAAATTATTATTTAACTGGAGCTTCTTTACATCTACACTGATGCAGACAAGGAGGAAATGTATGGAACAGTCTCATTATACCTTACATGACCATTATCGCCATTACCATCACTGCTATTATGGACATGTGGTCCTGGCTTGCAACACATCTTTACTGATCAGCGAAGGGAAAAATGGTAAAATAAAAAGAGATCCAAATGATGTTTAGCTGTTGATGACTTAAAGCAGCGGTTCTCAACCGGTGGGTCATGACTCCTTTGGGGACGAGCAACCATTTGACAAGGGTCGCCTAAGACCATCAGAAAACACATATTTCTGATGGTCTTAAGATGTCTCTTGTCCCATACCTCCAAAATGTCCCGGATTCTGGGTCATGTCCTGCATTCCCAGTTGGCAGAAGGAATGTCCCGGATTCAACTCATCTCTGTCCTGAGAGGATGCAGATGAGTTGAATACAGTGTGAAGCAGGAGCGGACAGCCCCCACCTCACCACTGTGCACCTGAGTGCTCTAGCTTCGGGAGCTGTAGGCGCAATGTGATGATGTCACTCACATTGTGCCTGTAGCTCCTGGGACAATAGACTGCAGACTGCACAGCAGGGGAGTGAGGAGAGGTGAGTATTAGTGTTTATGTTAAACTTTTGCAGCTCAAGATCGACATTAGACTGTGGGGGCAGATACAGGGGGGATAATATACTCTGGGCATGTGTGGGGGTATTAAACTTTGGGGGCAGCAAGAAGAGGACAGTAAATTTTGGGGCAGACAGAGGGGGCATTAAATTGTGGGGGGAAGATGAAGAAGGACATTAAACTGGGGGAAGATAGAGGGAAATTAAACTGAGTGCAACTGGAGGGGATCATTGAATCTGGGGGTAGCTGGAGGAGGACATTAAGATGGGGACAACTGGAGTAGGACATTAAACTGAAGGTAACTAGAGGAGGACATTAAACTGGGGCAGTTGGATATTAATGTTCCCCTCTAGTTGCCCCCTAGTTTAATGCCCCTCTCCAGCTGCCTCAGTTTAATGTCCTTCTCTAGTTGCCCCCAGTTTAAACTGGGGCAGTTGGAGGGGGAAATTAAACTATGAATTATAATTACTGGGTAAATGTAAAATCCTCAACTACTGCAAAAAAAAAAATTGTAACAATGAAAATACATCCGGCATACCAGATATTTACATTACAATTCATAACAGTAACAAAATTACAATTATGAAGTAGCAACGAAAATAATTTTATGGTTTGTGGTCACCACAACATGAGGAACTATATTAAAGGGTCACAGCTATAGTAAGGTTGACTTAAAGGGTTATTCTGATCTCATAAAGTGATATCATATTGCTAGGATGTTGCATCACCTTATTATGGGTGGGGGTCCAACATCTGGAACCGGACTGTAGTTCCCTGTACTGTTGGATGGTCAGGAGAACAGATTGTAGAGAAAAACAGGATTGATGGGGCTCCCAAAGTTGGACCACAAACCATCACAAAGTGATTGCCTAAGCTAATAATATCATGTCATGTAAAGGACACACAGGTACATGGCTTGTTACAAGAATGCTATACATACTGCAGCAGATACAGGATACACTGGAAGAGAAAAAAAGAGAAGATTTCAATTTAATTAAAACAAGCAGAGATCTTGAAAACTTTAAGAAATGGATGCAGAAAGTATCTCAAAACCTTATAACTTTTTTATACGAAACAAAAAAAGAAAAGAAAAGGTTTCCTTGCATAACCCAAAGGTTAAGTGATAAACCGCTAGTAAGTGATGCATCGGAGATTCCAGTAATCTGGAAGAAGAAAGGGTTAGGTTGCAATGCCCCAAAGGTCTTAGCTATTTGTAATTTGATCTGAGCAGAAAACTACATTAATGGTCTAAGTGATTTGGTGACAGATGAGACCGATGCAGGGAGAAGGTGGAGAGAATCCTCTGCCTGTCAGTCATACAAGAGCCCATAGTATAAAGGCTGTGCCCGGAGCTACTACTAGTATGAGATCTGATACTAAGTAGTAACCTTACCCTTGGAATACCCCTCCTCTTGTCCCTGCACTTGTATCACTAGGTATAACCTATAATCTGTGTGATCTGTTTACAGAAAACATAATTAGCGATTTAACCACCTGCAGGGGATGATGGTAGAAAAGACCCCGCACGTGGGGTACCACCAGCATTGTGCTAGAGATTACACTGATTAGCAGGATGACTCATTAAAGGGACGGCTCCGCGCAACACACAAGACACAGCTAGTAATTTCATTTAGGAAGGGTGATTGTGTCGAAAATACTAAAACGATCACCAACCCCTCACCATTAGATAGAACCCATCATTTGCAATTAGCGACATTCATACATACCCAACGAGGGTTCTGGAATATGGGGTTTTCTAACACAGAATGTATGAAGCACAGATTCATGTAAGACTGTGATGTACTCTATATGTGGGATATCATTTAGGTAACATGAACTGACACTTTCCTTTAAAGGGGTTTTTCCAGGACTCTGATATTGATCATTTATCTTTTGATAATGATAATCTATCTTTATACATCTCTGTGAGGGCTCGTTCACATCAGCGTTGTGAACTCCGTAGTTCAGGTTTCCGTTTCCTGCCTAAAACAGAGGCAGGAGACGGAAACCTGCAGGAGTCTCTCTCACCCATTCATTTGAATGGGTGAGAGAGATGTCCGGCCGTGAGCGGCGGTGAGCGTTTTAGTCTCTCCGCCGCGAAACTGGGTTTTATAATCCGGACACAGAGTCGGACATGCAGTACTCTGTGTTCAGATAAAAAAATCCGGTTTCGCGGCGGAGAGCATAAAACGCTCACCGCCGCTCACGGCCGGACCCGGTCTGAGCTTTCCGACTTCTGGCATGCAGAAGACAGAAAGCTCAGAACGGACAGATGAACGCAGGTGTGAACCTAGCGTAATGTGCAAAATTTTCAGGGGAAACAATATAAAGTTTCAAAACAAAAAGGGAGACTACTACCTCCCCCAGGCATACATTTAGCTGTGACTACCACGCTTCAGAGCACATTGCAGGGATAAATATCACACCTCTGTTATGTATGTTACTTTTGTAGATTTGGAGAAAAACAACTTTAAAGCCTTATGCAGATGAGACAGTTGGAGCACTGGAGGCGGGCGTACAGCTCCCGGGATCACTGGTTTTGCCACTCTGACCACTACCAGCTTCTGCTTGTACCATCTGTGCAGTGACAGTAGATGATAAGCTAAGGTTCAGCTTGGGACTGCCCTTGTCAGGGCGGGAGTCTTGTTGGGGAACATAGGGATAGACCTTGAGGGTGAGAATAGGGACTATATAGCATCCTTGATCCAATATCCCCAAGACTCTTGTGACTACATAAGTGGGTAAGACCAAACCATTTTTATACATTTATATGGTGAAACTAAGGCATGTTCTTGTGATCCTTTTTGGACTCTTTTCTTGGACCAAACAGCAGTGATTCAAGTTTGATAAACTGATTGATGAGTACGGTATCTTCATCTGTATGTTAATATGTGTGTTGTATTGTTCTTTGTGGTCCTGAGTAAGATTGAGCGATCGTGTTCGGAAAAGATCGGATTCCGATCAGCGATCGAGAAAATTTCACGATCACCATCGGAATTCCGAACACGATCTTTTTATGTGGGATCGAGATCGGTGATTTTTCCCACAATTCTTTGCTTAGCCTTCACACTGAGTATACGCTGTATATTCAGTGTGAAGGCTCTGCTGCAGTTCCATAGGAATGAATGGAAGCAGCCGACACACAGCCTTAACCCCCTGCGCGCCGGCTGCCTCCATTCATTCGAATAGAAGGCTAAACTAAATCTCTAGCAGCTACTTACCTCTAGAGATGGCTGCTCCAGTGCCCTCCTTCTTCTTGCCTCGCTGCCCTGCCTCCCAGGTTAGTGTTTAAAGCGCTAGGTAGGCGGGGCTTGTGGCTTAGTGTGGGCGGGGAGACGTGACGTCTCCCCTCCCAGTACCCGCCCACACTCTCCTAACCTGGCAGGGAGAGGGCAGCGAAGGAAGAAAAGCAGCGTGGAGCAGCAGCGAGGCGAAGAATGAAGGCACGGGGCACAGGACCAGCCATCTCTGGAGGTAAGTGGACACCAGGGGGTAGGATTGCTTTTAAAATCCGATCTCCGATTAAAAAAAAAAATCCCATTGACTTGCATTGGGATCGGAATTGGGATCGAGATCGGGTTCGAATGAAAAATGATCGGAAATCGGATTTTAAAATCGATCCTGAAAAGTCAAGATCGGCTCAACCCTAGTCCTGAGGACTCTTCTTAGGGGTTATTTAATAAATATTATGTTTTATATTAGTGCGTCGGTGCTTTTAGATTGTACAGTTTTTGTCTACATATTTTGCACCAAATATTTGTCTCCAATTTTGTACCAAATATTTGTCTATAAATGGTGAGACAGAATTTTGGAGCTTCTAGAAACACTCCATATGTATGAAGGCCTGATCACAGATTCATAATATAATATGTCTAAAACTACAAATGGGACAGTATTGATAAATGTGCCCCAATATTTAGTGTTGATCCTTATTTTTCATGACTTCGACAATTCCCCCTGGCATGCTGGATATCAACTTCTGGGCCAAATTCTGACTGATGGTAGTCCATTCCCAGCTTGGATTTTACTACAATTTCTGCGCTTTTGTTTGTTCTTCCATTTTGTGCGGATTAACCACTGGTTCTCAGTATGGCTGAAGACTGAGGAGTCTCCTAGGCCACAGCCCCAAAATTTCAATGTTTTGTTCAGCGAGCCACTTAGTTATCACTTTTACCTTGTGATCGATCAGTCCCTCAGGGTGACTCCTAACATCACTGGCAGGAGAAGCTGTAGTCAGCCAGGAATTTACCATTTAGTGGTTCTTGTGTTTTATAACATACTGTAGTGGTCACTCATACAACTCAGAACCACCAGACCTGGAGCTACTTATAGAAAGGGACTCTCTGGTCTTGCTCATATATGGAGTCCACAAGTAAAGACACCACTACAAGTTCCATTTGCTCTACTACAGCATATACAGTAGAGCAATTTTATAAGACAACCCCTTTAAGTACATAAAAAAATGACATTATTGGAATATGGTCAGCTGTCGTCCTTCCTTAGGAAGTTCTCCCTCTCACCCCTGCTCTCATCTCCTATGCTGGCCCTAGAATCTGCTGTTGCGGGTGCAAACCCCCCTCAACGTGCATTGTCTGTTTTATATGTTCTTCTCCTCATGGACGTCACACCAGGACTCCCCTCTTATGTGGATGCCTGGAACTCCGAACTCGCTTCAAATCTGCCACCTGCCGATTGGGATAAATCTTTTACACTGTCTCACAAACTGGCTTTGCCCTGTAGTGCGCAAGAAAAGAGTTTTAAAATCTTATCTCGTTGGTACAGGTGTCCCAACATCCTCCACAGGATTTTTCCTACTGTTTCCAACCGGTGTTGGCGCTGTGGCACTGAAAGAGGCACTATGCTTCATATCTGGTGGGAATGTGATGCCCTCTGACCTTTCTGGGATGCGGTTTTCTCCCTTTATTCTTGGGTGTGTGAACGCTCCATTGTCGTTACTCCCCAGTTGGCATTGTTGTTGGTTATTCCCGGCAAGATTTCCAAGATCAAGAAGGACCTTTTGGGGCATTTCCTCATGGCCGCCAGAGCCGTCATTCCGAGACATTGGCGCAGCTCTACACCGCCCTCGCTGCTTGAGTTCTTGCAGGAACTTCTCCTCATACGGAGAATGGAAGCTCTAGTCGCGGAGGACTCTCCCGACTACTCGCGGTTTGAATGGCTCTGGAGGCCCTGGGTGATCTTCCAGGAGTCTTCTGATTTCTCTTCTTCTTTCTCCTGATCGGAGTCTGGCTGCTCTTGTTTCCTTTTTTGTTTTTTCTCCCCTTTTCTCTTCTCCCTATTTGGTCTTCCCCATTCGTTTGTGTCCTGGTCTTGTTATCTTGTCTGTCATTAGTGGCTTTAACTGGTTGTTGTCTCCCCCTTCCCTTTTTTGTTCTTGATTTTTATTATTGCCTTTTGCTCTTATGGGCTCGTTTTGGCCCTCTTTTGCCTTCTTATTTTATCTGCCTTGGCAATGTTTATATCGTGTCATATGATATTGGTCGAGGGCATCCCCCTCGTCCCCTCATGCTACTTAGGGTTTGCGTGTCCTTTTCAATACCCTCATTATTTGTGTTCTTTTCTTATGTTTTAAAAATTCAATAAAACCTGATTTTATATATATATATATATATATATATATATATATATATATATATATAAATGACATTATGGGAAAGTGCCCTTGTATATAACTACAGGGATCGCATGTGTGGACAGTTACATTTAAGCTAATTCTTGTTGAAATGTTTTAAAGTGACAATATAATGTCAGGACACAATATCTACTAAACCAGTATCACCCTGTACTATTATCCCCATCACCTGGCAAACTGAGGGAGCAAGTCAACTCACTTATCATCTGAACGTTTTGATGGTGATCCACACACACGAGAAGAGGAGATCATTTGTTTCCTTAAAAACAGTTCCGAATGATATATTTATTATATCTCCTCAGTACCCACTTTTATGAGAACCACTGTAGCAGACCCAGTGTGTCCATGCATTACATGAATGCAATCTAATGACCATCATTTTCACTATAGCGGATGTTGTGTTAATGAAACAATACCTTGGAATTGTCACTAGCCTTTTAACATATTTTGCATACATTACGAGCGTATATAATGAACTTTGAAATCTCTGCTGAATCTATCTTGGTTTCCCAAGACAGTCTGTCAATACTATGAAGGTTAGATCAGATTACAGCTGCACATAGAAGTCTATGGTTTGGTGAAGGGGGTTGAGGAGCCTAGTAAAAGAGGCTGCAGTATTTAATGGAAGGTTTTCTTGGTCTTACTCCATGTGCTTTATTCACATACTATCATCTCTATAGTGTTCTATAAGGTGCCGAGACACTGCTGGGAAGAAGGATCACCTGTTTTCTCCATGTGCTGTATGGGAGATATCCCACGGTCTTCACCCATCAGGTCAGGGGCAACAGAGAATTAGTGATAGAGGGCAAAACTGCTAAAACTGCAGAATACAAGCCACAGAAACATAGAAGATTTACAGAAAAAAAAGACCACAAAGCCCATCTATAGCTGAACCACCTCAAGATTAATGCTGAGAAGACCAAGGAGATGGTGGTGAACTTTAGTAAGCGGAGAAATGCTCCGACTCCGGTGGACATTGAGGTAGTCAAGACCTATAAGTATCTGGGTGTGTTCCTCAAGAATACGCTGGACTAGGCTGATCACATGGGTGCGCTGCACAGAAAGGGTCACAGCAGGCTCTACCTGCTCAGGAGGCTGAGGCCCTTTGGAGTCCAGGGGCCACTTCTTAGGGCCTTTTTCAACTCAGTGGTAGCATCAGCCATCTTCTTCGGAGTGGCCTGCTGTGGGAGTAGCATACCAGCCAGGGACAAAAATAGACTTGACAGGTTGATTAGAAGGGCCAGCTCTGTCCTGAGGAGCCCCCTGGACCCAGTACAGGTGGTAGGTGACAGGAGGACACTGTCCGTGGTGACCTCCATGCTGGAGAATAACTCCCATCCCATGTATGAGACCGTGATGGCACTGGACAGTACTGTCAGTGACTGACTGCTTCACCCCAAGAGTGAGAAGAAGCGCTATTGGAGATCCTTCCTCCCAACTGCGGTCAGGCTGTATAATCTACATCAGGCTAAACAAAGATCACTCTGCACAGAGAACTAAATGATCCTGAAGTCTTCTTCTTTTCTTTTTAGTTGCTATGACTCCTAGTATCTTTTTCTATCTGCTATGAACTTGTATGTGTTCTTTCTTATAATATATTACTATATTATCCATGCTGCTGTAACACTGAATTTTCCCATGGTGGGACTATTAAAGGATTATCTTATCTTATCTAAACTGCTCATATATTGTTTCTGTTTTATCTTAAGATAGGCTTGCGTTTATCCCATCTGCTTCTTAAGTCCACTTACTATTGATTTCACAACCACATCTACTGGAACTTGGTTCCAATCCTCAATTAGTCTTTCAGTAAAATTGTATTTTCCGCCCACCAGTGGAGGAACAACGGAGAACTAACTATAGAGTCTGAAGATGGGCATATTAAATGCAGAATACATGGAATATAATGGTCAGAACTCACGTCACTCATGCACATGCATATATGGCAGCTTATCCTGAACAGTCGTGTGAAAGTTCGGGTATGCTTGAATGTACATATTACATTCTATAGGTCAGGAGATCCCCAGCTCGCCCCATCATCTCCTCCTTTTTGTGGTTCCTACCTGCTTACCTATGCTGCCTAATAGGACCCTCATTCTCTCAGTAGGCGTGGGTGGCACCTACCTATTAGATATGAATAGAAAATCCTCCTTATAAACATGATCACCTATATAATAATCATCCCGACATCAGGTTGGTCTGACTTAACAGACAGACCAATAACAGATTTATTCAAGTTTATTGAACATGATGTGCTTCATCTTATTCCTCCTCCATCTACAATACCTAAGATAAATGTATATACAGAAGTTCCCAAGCCAAGACAATGAATATGCTTACATTCATTTCACTAAGTATTAAGACAGCATTTATTGGAGATGATACATTGGTTACCTGTTAATAATAGTTGTGTAAGTTCTTCTGTCAGACAATGCCCACTTAACTTAAGTGTTATTGACAGTATTCCTTGGAAGAGACATTGCCAAATGCTGCCGCGAGATGTTTATGAGAACATAGTGCTGACTTATCTTGACCAGACCTACAGCTTTTCTTAATTTCATTTGCTCTTTAAAGCCTTGAACAATCGTTATATTCTAAATGTAGCGCACTTAAGGCGTGCATTCACACTCCGCGCTCCCCTCCTCATATGTGTCCTATACTGATCTTTAAAGGGAGTCCGTCAGCAGGAAAAACAACATCAAACTATATACACAGTTTCTTCTGCACTTTCCGAAGATGTTTTTCTTATTCTGCATTGCAGCTCCATTTTAATGAAAATCAGGATTATATTCTTATGCAGATTAGCTTTAAAGGGCTATAGGGGAGTTTCTTCTCCTGTCGGGGCTTCATTCTCTGCTCTAGTTATCTGCCGCCCAGCTCCTCCTTCCATTGCTTCATCAAACATGGAAGGTCAGATGATCCTCTACCAGGGAAATGCCACATATCACATTATCTTCTATTTCTACCATTATCCGACCTCCAATGCCTGATGAAAGGTTTCCCGAAACATTGCTGTAATCCAGTTGGACATACCATAGTGTCATACTTGATGTGATCTACTGGAATAAAGATTTATTAGCACGCAGAAAATACTTGTAGTGCCGTCCCAAATTCTTTACGGAGGCATGGTCCCGTCTCTTTCTGTGGTCATTCATGAGAAATTCTAGGCCAGTGTTATGTCGGGCACAACGAGTAATACTAAATGGCTACACATCCAACTGGAAGAAAGTCAAAAGCGGGGTGCCGCAGGGCTCTGTTCTGGGCCCAGTACTTTTTAATATCTTTATAAATGATCTGGACGATGGAATTATTGGGGAACTCATAAAATTTGCAGATGATACGAAGATAGGAGGAATAGCCAACACTAGAGAGGAGAGAGAGTGTATTCAAAAGGACTTAGACACACTGGAACAATGGGCTGATGCCAACAAAATGGTATTTAACAGGGACAAATGCAAAGTTCTACATCTGGGTAACAGAAATGTAAAAAACATATATAGTATGGGAGGAATAGAACTAAGTGATAGCATAGGGGAAAAGGACTTGGGCATAATAGTAGATCACAAATTCAACATGAGCCAACAGTGCGGTGCTGCTGCAAAAAAGGCGAATAAAATTCTGGGATGTATTAAGACAAGCATTGAATCTAGATCAAGAGAGGTCATTATTCCGCTGTACTCTTCCCTGGTCAGACCACACCTGGAATACTGTGTACAGTTCTGGGCGCCTCAATTCAAGAAAGACATCGATATATTGGAGCAAGTCCAGAGAAGAGCAACCAAAATGGTGGAAGGTCTGCAAACCATGTCCTATGAGGAGCGGCTAAAAGAACTGGGATTGTTTAGTTTGCAGAAGAGAAGGCTGAGGGGAGATTTAATAGCAGTCTACAAATATCTGAAAGGTAGTCACAATGCAGAGGGATCTACCCTATTCTCATTAGCACAAGGAAGTACAAGAAGCAATGGGATGAAACTAAAGGGAAAGAGATACAGATTAGACATTAGGAAAAACTTTCTGACAGTGAGGGTAGTGAGAGAGTGGAATAGGCTGCCACGGAAGGTGGTGGGCGCTCCATCAATGGAAATCTTCAAGCGGAATCTGGATAAACATATAGCTGGGATGATTTAGGAAAACCTGCACTCGCAGGGGGTTGGACCCGATGGCCCTTGAGGTCCCTTCCAACTCTACCATAAGAAAAAAAAAAAAAAAAAAAAAAAAAAAAGACCATAGGAAGTTCCTGCGGTTCCTGTGTGGTTGCGTCTACTGGCAACTAATCAAGACTCTGCAGAAATGTAAAAGCTTAAAAAACTCAGTAAGCAGTGTATACACATCCCAATACTCCATCTGCTGTACTCTTTGAAAACAGCGGATACCAACCACCTGTAATGATCCTTACAATGTCAATTATTAATTATCACTGGGTCTTAATATAGAAGCATGAAATATCTCACAGCATATCAGCAACATAACACTGCAGGCAACACCTGCACCATTCCCTACACAACATGGATTGCACTGAATACAATCTGCACTGGGTGTGAAGGTGGCGAGTAGGGCTGGGCAATTACCCAAAAAAAGAAAGTCAACTTATTGCTGTGAACTTGCTCATTTCTATTATTTTGCATCCAGGCCATCCTGTCTAAGACTAGGTTCACTTCTGCGCCTAGTCTCCATTTGGTGTTTCCGTCCCCAAATCCAATTAAAAAATACAAGCAGGACTTTTCTCTCTTCATTTTTCTGCTTTTTTCGGACGGAAACCTGGCAGACCCCATTATAGTCTATGGGGTCCATGGGTTTCTGTGAGTAATCACTTTTTTTTTTAGCTGACTAGGTTTCTATTCATTGGGTCCCCAAGCGGAAACACCAACGCAGGTGTGAACCTGCCAAAAAAGATGTCTCTGTATGCTGTCCAATCCGGATACGTGACTAAGTGTAAGTCAATGGCATGGTGTGGAATACAAATGGGTGCGAGGCATGTAAAAAGAAGATCGTCCTAAAATAATTCATTGTAAAAAAGGTAAAATATTCAATGATTTGGTATTTTGATAAAGGCTAGAATTACCCAGCCGTACTAAGCCATACACATTAATGTTAGCTGACCCTGATATTACTAGGAACAGCAACCATCTACTGTATATGGCGGAGTGCGAAATTACCTTTCAAAGCAGATCAGGCTGTTGAATTCCAGATGTAGTCAAACACGGAGAACATCCTTTTGACAGAAAAAATGTCTGGATCACAGAAAATACTGCAGCATTTATGAAATTTGGAGAGAACTCTACGGCCTCATGCATATGACTGTGGTGTGCAGGCATAATGGGTGCAGATTTTGCAGGCATAATGGGTGCACTCGGATCACACTTAAATGACATCAGAGATCCTTCATGGCGCTTCAATCTGATATCATGGAGCAGGCTAGGCCCTGCTCTATAATTATAGGATTGGAACGGAGCATGGGAATGCCTCAGAAGGCACACACTATTGTGTGCATGTGTCCTAAATTCAGAACCTTTACAGGATCCGGTACGCCCCCACTACAGCCTAATTTACTATTTGTTAAAACTGCTTTTTCAATGTTACACTGTATCTACTGAATTATGGTAAGGTATAATCATGCTCAGCATAATGGCCCCTGCAATGCACTATGGCCTGGTTCACATCTGCACATGGATTATGGATTACTGTTCGGGGAGTCTGCTTGGGGACCCCACTAAAGGAAACCTAATTTGCGTAAAAAAGCAGTTATCTAAAGACACCTGTGGACCCCATAGATTATAAAGGGGTCCGTGTGGTTTTCACACAAAAAATGCAGAGAGAAATGTGCTGCTTGCAGGACTTTTCTCTCCACATTTTTCATGCTGAGAGGGGAATGGCCCGAACACAGATGTGAACCGGGCCTATGACCGGTCTGATATACAGTTTCCTGGGTACAGGCTCCCATGTATTAACTTGGTCCTCTGCACCTGCTCTTGTTCACCTATGTCCTTCTTATATACAGGGTGGCCATAAAATAACCTCAGGTGTTTGGAGTCGTGTGCAGGCTGACCCAATGGACGGAATTAGCACACATACAAATTTTCACCCAATTCCGTCCATTGGGTCAGCCTACAAACGACTCCAAACACCTGAGGTTACATTATGGCCACCCTGTACATAGACCCAGAATTACTATTATGGTTATAACTAAACAATGGTGTAAACATGACATAGATGGCGCAACTATCTTGCTAACATTTTTTAGCATACTAGATTTATAGTATGGATTCTCAGAAAAAGGGCACATGGCTTACGTGTACTATGATGTGCCAGAATAGTGTCTGAACATTTTGTCTCGATGTAAGCAACTAAAAGGTGGTATAAACAGACTAGACAGTCTAAAGATAGGCCCGATTTATCATCTAGTATCAGCCACTGTGATAAATATGGTGTATTTTTAGACTGCCTAAGTTTGTCTAATAGGTAATCTTGATCAATACCCCATGTTCGATCTGACTAAAGATTTGCATAGAGGTAAAATGTCTTTATGACTACTTATGGATCTTCAAGCCATGAGCATTCAATGAATAAAAGTCTATAATCCTTAAAAAATAAAAAATAATCCATCAATCCAGTAGCATAGTTTCCTGGTGGTTCCTTCTTGGCTTTACACCACTTACAATACTCAATGAATCCATGTAAATGAGCTTTACAATGGCAAGGATGTAGTGGCATGGGAACACTTAAGATGGAGACCCTGCTCTTCCAAGGATTTTTATAGAGCACTTCCTGCCCAATATACTTTGTCCTCTAGACGTTACGCTGCTCGATGATATTTTATGGCGCGTCTATGACAAAGTGTTTATCAGACTCGGGTTTAATCTCTTTGATTGACCTATAAAGAATTCCAGGAAGCAGTCAGGGGAGCGCATGGCCCCTTAAATGTAAAGATTTGGTGTCGGCAGCAGTGGAGGATTGATGTCCTGGTCGGGACACAACTTTGCTAGTTTGGCGCTGGATTTACTAGAGTTTGAAGACATGATCAGAATTTATTTACGCTGATAGCCTTCTCCAGATGTGTCTGAAAATCTATGGGCTTTCTTGTGCTCTTACAAGCGCTGCTGATGCTATCAAGTAATTGAACTTGGTATCTGGTTTATTAAATTGTCAATGTCATGATTTCTAATGGCATTTGCAAACTAAAGAGGATTAAATCTACCTTTGACATTTTCCATTCTCATGGACACTCTCTGCCAAGATCAAGGTAATTCTTCTTCTTTTCCTCCTCCTGTGTGACCGAAGGTGTCCTGGTATGACCAGACGGCTGCTTGTGACTGCGCAACTCTAAACAACATATTAGCTGGACTTGTCCACAGCTACAAAGTAGTATATACTGGGGGTAAATAATGGCCTGGCTTATGAGTACGGTACATTTTTTTAAATTTTTTATTGTTGACTGGGAAATATTGCCCATTTATTCTTCTGTTCAACTAAGCAAAACTGCTCTCCTGTCTCTCTACTGCCACCTATAGGTGGCTACCCTATAAGACAACATACAACTACTTGGGATATATTTACATGTGGCTCAAAGTATATTTTGCTGTTCCCATAATATTTTATGCTTCAGTGCCTCTGATGTATAAAAAAGCATGGTACTTCTTTCTGTGACAAAAATCTAGCCATTGGAAAGGGTTGCAGAAAGCACTTTTATAAAAATGGTATTGCAAACTAGATTCCGGGAGAATTTCAGATAAATCGTCGTACAGGGTTCAAATCTGCTGTATATAATCAATATATGCAAAAAAAAAAAAAAAAAAAAAAAAACCTCAGCAAATGTGAAAGAAATCTCAAAAGTGAGAGAGATAGAAAGCAATAGAATAATTCTGGAATCAACAACTCCAAGCAAAAATCCCATATAGGTCTCAAAACTATATAATTATTAGAACATAGATTATATATATATATATATATATATATATATATATATATATATATATATAAAATCTATCTACAGTGGCTTGCAAAAGTATTCATACTCCTTGGGATCCTCAAAGCTTGGATTATGTCTTTATAACCAAACCCTGCCTTAAAGTTTTCCACAACTTATTCTCTATCTGGTGAGTTCCTTGGTCTTCGTGATGCTGTTTGTTCACTAGTGTTCTCTAACAAACCACTGAGGCCTTAACAGAACAGGTGTATTTATACTGAGAATCCTTGAAAAAATGGAGTCCAGCAAATACCTCCTTGTTTAAAATATCTTTCTTTTATTTATTCCATATTAAAAGGATACCTGTGCAAAGGTATTATATAAAAAAAAAGGGTACATGGACAGCTGAGGAGATTTATGCAATGACAGACCTAGGCTGACCAGCTGACGCGTTTCGAAACCTGATGTTTCTTAGTCATAGCTTGGTTAGTCTATAGCAGGGGTGCTCACACTTTTTGAGCATGTGAGCTACTTTAGAAACTGACCAAGGGATAAGATCTACTACCCACTTCTTGTGGGCAGGGGTGGTGCTGGGGCGGGCCAGGGGCAGGGCCTGTGGGCGGGGCGGAGCGGAGCGTGAGAGCAGGAGACAGTTCTCCGGTGTCTGTTTGTTCACAAAGCAGGCTGAGAATCATCTCCGGACACTGGCAGGCGGGGCTGCCGCAGCCCTGACTGCGAACGAGTGCAAGGCCCCGGCCTGCCAGTGTCCAGAGATGATTCTCAGCCTGAGCTGTCAACAAGCAGACACCGATCCTGTGATCAACCCATACGTCCTTCGCGATCGACTGGTAGATCGCGATCGACGTATTGGGCACCCCTGGTCTATAGCAATTCAACCTTTATATATAGGAGGAGAGGTGTTCCGTAATACCTACTAACAAATTGGATAATGTGAATCACATGTACCCACTAAACAGGCACGTCCCCTCCTATATGCTGTATACACACATAAGACAACAAAAAACAGGACATATAATATAAAAACAAAACAAAGTTTAAAACAAAACAGTCTGTCATATTGTTTCAATATATTTATAATGACAATACCATAATGATGATAATGGGGACATGATAGGGTTAACTGCTATTAATATGAGGCACATGGAGTTACTAAAACAAAAGTAATCACCCCATATGCCTGATATTAATAAGTATAGTAACCCCAGAATGTACCTGTGGACCTGTTTTCTTTCTTCAGTTTCATTTTCCTTCTTCCTTTCTTCTTCTCTTGCAGGACGGCAGGGATAAGTCCCGCCTCCTCCTCTCATTGGTGGGCAGAGGACAGCAGAGAAAGGGAGGGGGAGAGAGGGGGAACATCCTGAAGCGCTGACAGGAGCCAGAGCTGCAGCTCCTGTGTCTCAGCTGTTGCTGCAGCTTCGGGGCCCCCTGTTGGTGGAAAGTATTCCACCACAGGGGGCCCCGATCATTGTACTCGGAGGTCCGAAAAGACCTCCGAGAATAATGATAGCAGCGGTAGCAGCTGTCACCGGGCCCCTAATGTCCCGGGCCCTGTGGCAGCTGCCTCTGCTGCCTCCGTGGTAGTTACGCCACTAGTGCTAACCTATCCAGTCATGTATCATTCATGACTGTCAAAAGGAGTATTTAAAGATGGAAATCACCGATTAAAGAAAATCCAGCCCGTTTATACAAAACCCAAATAGTCATCACGCGATTTACTCACAGAATGCAAGATAATTACAGACAAATACATATGAATATATAACATACCCACATACATTCCTAAGTTCCCTAAGTGAAGATCGTACCTGAATGAAAATATAATCGCCAGAAGAAAAATAGCACACCGGTGACTTCAAACATCGCCGTTAGGTTAGGATGACATGGAGAAATTCGGAGAGAATTTGAGGTGGTATTCCACTTTTGATTCCACCTCCAAATTCCACTTTTGTGGATTCCGCTATAGAAAAACGAAGCAGAGTTGAAAACAATGCGAGCCAGGTTCCTAAAAGTTGCAGTTGGAATTTGGAACTGAATTTCTGGTGCAGAATGTTTGGTAGTAATGTAGGATGAAATCCAATGGACCTCTTTTCAGTGGAGCCTGCCTGGTGCCAGTGGTGTCTAGTTATGTGTTGTTGTTTCATTATAAACAGAAACCACAGCGCATGTGTCTAAGTTAATGAAATCTGTCAGAATCCATTACACAACAGATCTGCCATTGTTTCGGTACAATAAAAGCCTTGGGGCCAGTGGGAATAGAGCCTAAGGGTCCATTCATATGGAGGAAAATGGTGAGGAATTTTTTTTTTTTTTTTCAGTGCTGAAATTCCACACCAAATTCCTCACCATTTTCCTCCGTGTGAATGGACCCTGATAGTAACCAATAAAGTGGTTATAGGAGAGCAAAAATGCGAGGACCCTGGGTCTGCAGGGTCTACTCGGGTCCCTGTCACTTGGGTGCTACTCACGGCCTTCACATTTACAGCCATGGGCTCTTCTTCCCTCTCTGCAGCAGCCAGGTAAACATTATAGAATGTCAGGTTGGCATCTGCCCGGATCATCTCTTGCAGTTTATCCTGTAACAACTTATTGGATAACCCTAGGATGAATTGGTCTCGTAGTAGACGGTCCACTTGTTTGAAGGCTCCCATAGCCTCTAGGTCTCGCTGCTGCACCTCATTCAGCATCTCTTGTAAGGCGTTAGAGTATTGCATTAAAGTCTCACCCTCCCTCTGTGACCGATTGAAGAAGTTGTTCCGCAACTGTGCTACTTTGGCACGCCCTCCCTGAGCTCCCTCTAGCAGAGAGAATATTTTTTCTAAAGTGTCTCTTTCTGATTCGGGCCGCACCATCACTGTCCGTCTAGCGTCACCTTCTAGGGCCCCCAATGCTATCTCTGCACGCAGCTCCGGTATCAGGTTGCTCAGTCTAACTACACTTCATACCCTTTCAGTCCAGTCCTGCAACGTCATATTATTACCGTCAAACTTTGGCAGATGCTGCATTAGTGCCCCGGCCGATAAGTATCCTACTTGAGCCGGCATGACAGGTGCTGGGGCTTGTTGTGCAGGGGCACTCTGGACCGCCACAGCTGGTACCAGGGGATTATCTCCCGCCACGTTCCCGTCCATGAGGGTCGCTGTATCCTGCCGACTATGCCAAGTTGTAAGCTGTGTACCGAGGTGGGCTCCCCAGGATACAGCGAAGTCACGAACAAAGGAAGTGAGTCCAATTCAATTTAACCAAGACAGGATTTTACTTAGTTTAGGTAACCTCCTTTTCCCAAAAGAACACTCCCAGATATTTACATTCACTCAGCCTGAAAGCTGGGACCCTGGTGTTATACAGCACGGTGCCCACTAATGTGGCCTTCAATATACTCCAAGCTTTTACCTACCGGCAGGCTGCGCCTATGCAGCTGCCTGTTACCTGTTATTACCCTATTACACAGGAACAATTCAGTGAGTGTGACACAGGCACCGGTGGTATAACACCAACGTTTACAATCTTATCACAATACTACTATTCCCCCTTCCCAAACCAAGTACAACCACGTAAATATGCTTAAACGGGTTTTATTAAAGATTTTTCAATAAAATACAGAACGAACAAAAGAAATACAGTCGAGCAACAATGCAGGAGCATACAAATCAGCGGGCAGGGAAGCCAAAAAGACCCCCCTCCGCACAAACCAAATACAGCCCAACAAGAGAAGGAAAAGGGAAACAAGAGAGGGACACAGAACAAACAAACAAACACGAGACAAATACGGAGAAACAACAAGTAAGACAAGAAAAGCAAGGAAAAGAGGGAGAAAGAAAATAGACGGCCAAGCGACACTCAAGCAAAGGCAGAAGAGAAGGCAGATGATTCCTGGAACATAACCCAGGGACGCCATCGAAGTTCAAACTGGGGATAAGCGGGAGAGTCTTCCGCCACCAAAGTCTCCATCGGCTGAATAAGAAGGAACTCCTGGAGGAAGTCAAGCATGGAGGGGGGAGTAGGGCTGCGCCAGCGTCTAGGAATGACAGCCCTGGCGGCCGTGAGAAAGTGCCCCAGAAGGTCCTTCTTAATCTCTGACAGACGGCCAGGGATGACCGACAGAAGTGCCAGCTGAGGAGAGACAGCCACCGAGCGCCCACTGACCCTGGAATACAAAGAAAACACCGCAACCCAGAAGGGGCGCAGAACGTCACAATCCCACCAAATGTGCAGCATAGTACCCCTAGCGGAACCACAGCGCCAACATGAGTCCGAAACAGCAGAAAAGATCCTATGAAGAAGCACTGGACACCTATACCACCGGGACAGAATCTTATAATTCCTTTCCTGAGCGCTACACGGGAGGGCCATCTTGTGAGAGAGCAGGAAGGACCTGTCCCAATCCGCAGATGACAGACTCACAGGAAGATCGGCATTCCAGGCGGCAATGTATGAGGGGAGTTCCGCAGTGACATCCGAGAGGAGCACGTCGTACAACAGTGAAAGGGCACGAGGAGGGGAGGACCGTCGCCCGACATAGGATTCCAAAGCCAAGGCAGGAGAAGAGAGGCGAGAAGTGAGCGAGAACCGCTGCAGAAAAGATTGAAGCTGGGCATACTCCAACCATGAGAGGCGCAAGTCGGGGTGAGAACTACATAGCTGGGCAAAAGGAAGGAGCGGGGAATCGCCCGCCACCTCCTGAAGACAAGTACAATCCAATCTGTCCGATCAACCGAACAGCCAGGGGGGAACATAGGGTTGTCAAAGAGGGGAGTCAACGGGCCCGGAACACGGGCCAAACGGCCAGAGGAACAAACCGAATCCCACACTTTCAGGAAATGCGAAGGGAGGATGTAAACAACCACGCAAATATAATAGTTGGTTAGCTTGCAAGCCAAACAATGTAAAGTTAAACTAGATGTTGTTCCCAGACATCCTTAACCCCTTCCCGCCGATGGCATTTTTTGATTTTCGTTTTTCGTTTTTGACTCCCCTCCTTCTAAACCCCATAACTTTTTTATTTCTCCGCTCCCAGAGTCATATGAGGTCTTAATTTTTGCGGGACAATTTTTTCTTCATGATGCCACCATTATTTATTCTATATAATGTACTGGGAAGCAGGAAAAAAATTCAGAATGGGGTGGATTTGAAGAAAAAATGCATTTCTGCGACTTTCTTACGGGCTTTGGTTTTACGGCGTTCACTGTGCAGCCAAAATGACATGTCCCCTATATTCTGTGTTTTGGTACAGTTCCAGGGATACCAAATTTATATGGTTTTATTTACATTTTGACCCCTAAAAAAAATTCCAAAACGGTGTTAAAAAATTTTTTTTCTAAAAGTCGCCATATTCCGACGGCCGTAACTTTTTTATACGTGCGTGTATGGGGATGTATAGGGCGTCTTTTTTTGCGGGGCCGGGTGTACTTTGTAGTTCTACCATTTTCGGGAAATGTTATTGCTTTGATCACTTTTTATTCAAATTTTTATCAGAATTAAAACAGTGAAAAAACGGCGGTTTGGCACTTTTGACTATTTTTCCTGCTACGGCGTTTACCGAACAGGAAAAATATTTTTATAGATTTGTAGAGCGGGCGATTTCGGACGCGGGGATACCTAACATGTATATGTTTCACAGTTTTTAACTACTTTTATATGTGTTCTAGGGAAAGGGGGGTGATTTGAACTTTTAATTCTTTTTATATTTTTTTATTTTTTTTTTAACTTTTTTTTTGCATTTATTAGACCCCCTAGGGGTGTTGAACCCCAGGGGGTCTGATCACTAATGCAATGCATTACAATGCTATTGCATTGCAATGCATTGCAAAAAATCATCATCTCTTTTGCAGGCTGTATACACCAGCCTGCAAAAGAGAGAATTTGCAGACCGGCTGGGAGCCTTTAACAAGGCTCCCGGCTGTCATGGCAACGGGGGGTTGGCCCTGGAGCATGCTCCAGGAGCCGGCGATCCCGGCCAAAATGGTGGCGCCCATGCTCCGCCGGGAAAATGGCGCCTCCGGCGCCTTTGACAGCAGCGCCGGAGGGGTTAATGCCTCCGATCGGTCTGGGGACCGATCGGAGGCATCAGAGCCGGTTGTCTACTGCTTAAAGCAGTAGACACCCGGCGGCTATGACGGCCGCCCGGCTCCCTGGCGGTCGCCATAGTTACAGACCCGACACGCGCCGTACTATTACGGCGCATGTCGGGAAGGGGTTAAAAGTCCCTTTCTGAGAGATTCAACTCTGTAAAATCCTCTGTGACTTAGTCCTTTTACCAGACAGGTAGATAGTTCACCAGTATTGCAGCCTGGGATGATGATTATACCTAACTAACTAACTATAGGCTCATACTCAGTCTCAAGCAATTTGGCGCCAAACCTGCAGTGTGGAGCGTGCACGTTTACTTTCGTTGGGTACCTTTAGTCTTTGTTAGCAACAGCTTGAAGAGGAGCTTCTTAGACAGCATGAGGTCTCACTGACAGTGTCACTTCTCAGCCAAGTCTCTGACAGCAATCTTCTCCTTAGGATGGTGTCTGGATAAACTTTGAAAGTCTCCACAGACCTCTGCTTCAGTTGCAAGCACACTCACTGTTCCAAGATGGCTCCTGCACACACTCTCTATTGCTCCTGAGCCCACCTCCTCCGAACAGGGTCTCTACATCAATACTCCAGGGGCATACATACTTTTCCCTTTGGCTTGTGATCTTGCAACAGCGATCTCTTATGGTCAAAAGATAAAATGTCAGGTTATGAAAACAAAGTTAATTACAGAAACAAGTACATTCACTACACGAGGGCTGTTTCACTCTCTTACATGTTCTCTGGTCAGATGAGACAAAAGTAGAGCTTTTTGGGAAAAGGCATCAACATAGAGTTTACAGAAAAAAAAAAAGCGGCCTTCAAAGAAAAGAACACGGTCCCTACAGTCAAACATGGCGGAGGTTCCCTGATGTTTTGGGGTTGCTTTGCTGCCTCTGGCACTGGACTGCTTGACCGTGTGCATGGCATTATGAAGTCTGAAGACTACCAACAAATTTTGCAGCATAATGTAGGGCCCAGTGTGAGAAAGCTGGGTCTCCCTCAGAGGTCATGGGTCTTCCAGCAGGACAATGACTCAAAACACACTTCAAAAAGCACTAGAAAATGGTTTGAGAGAAAGCACTGGAGACTTGTAAAGTGGCCAGCAATGAGTCCAGACCTGAATCCCATAGAACACCTGTGGAGAGATCTCTTGATGGCAGTTTGGAGAAGGCCCCCTTCACATCTCAGGGACCTGGAGCAGTCTGCCAAAGAAGAATGGTCTAACATTCCAGCAGAGCCTTGTAAGAAACTCATTGATGGTTACCGGAAGCGGTTGTGCGCAGTTATTTTGTCTAATGGTTGTGCTACCAAGTATTAGGCTGAGGGGGCCAATACTTTTGTCCGGCCCATTTTTGGAGTTTAATGAAGATATTAATACCAAAGAATTTGTGATTGCAATCATTTTCTGGAAGACACTGGACTGGCTTAGCACCGAGCGGTGGATTCGGGAGGCCACTGGAGCAGCGCTGCTGCAGCAGCCTCCCCTCACGCTCAGGCAGAGAGCAGGTCCTCTCCGTGCCTGCTCTCTGCTTGCGAACGGCGCTAAGCCCGCCCCCTTCGCTAAGCCTCGCCCCCTTCGCTAAGCCCCGCCCCTCCGCTCCACCACGCCCCCTCCTCCCTGGGGGGAGGGCGGCTTTCTGTCATTCACCTCAGGCGGCGAAAGGGGAAGGTTCACCCCTGCCTTCAGCGATCGCGAAAAGTGAGACAAAGCAGTTGACTATGGCGAATACATTTTCCCTGATTGTCATCCTAAGTACAGGTCACATTACCTTACATTTATATTGACAATAGTCGTTGTAATAACCTTGGTGAATGTGACTGCTCATCTCTCGCTTTATGTGTCATAGGGAAAAAGTTATATTGGGTAAAGAAGATCACAGCGCAGGAACATATTACCGTGTGATGCTTTGTCTACGGATGGTAATAGAACAGCTCTTATGTGGGTTGTGTCTTCTGAACGCCACTCAATTTTTAAAGCTTGGAGAATCTGTCCTGTTGTGTATATATATGTATAAAATCAGTGGCGTAACTAGGAATGGCGGGGCCCCGTGGCGAACCTTTGACATGGGGCCCCCCCTCATCCAAACTGACGCCGAAGACCTCGACCGACCCCCTCCTCCGCACTCTATTATGTCCCTTAGTAAGCCCTTCACACAGTATTATGTCCCTTAGTGGCCCCTGCACACAGTATTGTGTCCCTTACTGGCCCCTGCACACAGTATTATGTCCCTTACTGGCCCCTGCACACAGTATTATCCCCCATAGTGGCCCCTGCATACAGTATTATGTCCCTTACTGGCCCCTGCACACAGTATTATCCCCCATAGTGGCCCCTGCACACAGTATTATCCCCAATAGTGTCCCCTGCACACAGTATTATCCCCCATAGTGGCCCCTGCACACAGTATTATGTCCCTTACTGGCCCCTGCACACAGTATTATGTCCCTTACTGGCCCCTGCACACAGTATTATCCCCCATAGTGGCCCCTGCATACAGTATTATGTCCCTTACTGACCCCTGCATACAGTATTATCCCCCATAGTGGCCCCTGCACACAGTATTATCCCCAATAGTGTCCCCTGCACACAGTATTATCCCCAATAGTGTCCCCTGCACACAGTATTATCCCCCATAGTGGCCCCTGCACACAGTATTATCCCCAATAGTGTCCCCTGCACACAGTATTAACCCCAATAGTGTCCCCGGCACACAGTATTATCCCCAATAGTGTCCCCTGCACACAGTATTATCCCCAATAGTGTCCCCTGCACACAGTATTAACCCCAATAGTGTCCCAAACCTGCAGGAGTCTTTCTCACCCATTCATTTGAATGGGTGAGAAAGCTGTCCGGCCGTGAGCGGCGGTGAGCGTTTTATGCTCTCCGCCGCGAAACCGGGTTTTATAATCCGGACACAGTCGGACATGCAGTACTCTGTGTCCGGATTAAAAAATCCGGTTTCGCGGCGGAGAGCATAAAACGCTCACCGCCGCTCACGGCCGGACCCGGTCTGTGCTTTACGTCTTCTGGCATGCAGAAGACGGAAAGCACAGAACGGAAGGCTGAACGCAGGTGTGAACCTAGCGTTAGAGGGGTTGCCCAGGAATTACAGCCTTTTTTTCAGGAGACCAAGGAAGATGAGGATAAAACCAAAACCTACTCCCCAATCCTCAGCACTCCGGTACTGTATCCAAGGGTGCTGATCAGTCCAGCGGCGCCTCAGGGCTTGTTCTGGTGGAAGGCCTTCCCACATGTGACTGCTAAGACCAATCAGCAGCCTAAGTAAAGGACCTAGATGTACAGAAAGAGAAAAACATGGCCCACACATCTCAACCTTATACAGTACATTGATCTACTGCTTTTTAGCAAATTTTACAATACCAAACATGAGGTTCTTAGTGTACATATTGATCAATGTGCATAAGCCCACTAGCCACTTCACGGCGACCTCTTTATAGTGGGTCCCTACTCTACTGGGCGCGGCGCTGCACAGCAACCTCCACAACCGCAACACAGCGCCCACAGGGCGAGCGACCCAGTGGTCCAGTAACAAGTAGGTAAGTAAAGGACCTAGGATGACACTCGCATATGTCACCTGTGATGTCCCCCTTTTAAATTTTCACCTTTCTTGGCTTACTGGAAATATCTGTAATTCATGGACAACCCCTTTAAGCCCCTGGAATGGATGTTAATGTCAAAAAGTTACCATTGTTCACCATACTGGCTCTTAGCTGTGTTTTTCTCCGTCAACCAAAGGATCCCACTCCCCTTCATGTCTCTAGAACCAGTGAAACACAGCCGCCCTATAGTCTTTCTATTTCGAGGACTACTCACTCATGTTTTGCCTGTTTTTCAGACCCCAGAATGGTTAGACTCTTGTCAGAAGTGTGACCAGCCTTTCTTCTGGAACTTCAAACAGATGTGGGACAGCAAAAAGATTGGTCTCCGACAGGTGGGTATGAGTTCTTAATGTTATTTCTCTGTAAATGTGAGCTCTGTAGGAGTAAGCTCCTGCCATGCAGCCAGATATGTTCACAGAAGACGGCTCAAGGAGTGGGGAAAAGCTATCTAATAGGAGTTTCCTGTTTTTGAGAAGATTCTAGTCTATTGATGTAACACATGTCACCCTTGTTCTGAACAGCTGATACACAGAGAACGGAGCAGGAAGCAGACAGCGCTGTTCTCTGCGTAGTGGACAGACTAGGTACTGCCGATCAGTTCCCATTCACTTGAATTGGAGCTAAAATGCAGTGAATGAGTTCAACCACTACACCGAGAGCAGCGCTGTCTGCTTCCTGCTCCATTCTCTGCATATCGACTGTTCAGAACAGATTTATGGGAATGTCTAATGTCCCTCAGTCTTTTACATGGATGATGCAGTCTTTTTTAGATGTATAATTTATTTCTGTAGGCACAGGGATATAATAAACTGGTCAGTGGTTCTACGGTTATCTACACCAGGTTCATAGTTTATAATTTAGATACATTTGGAGTGTCTGCATGAAGGGCTTTTGCTGTATATGATAAACAACCATAGGGCCTCTTGATCCTAGCTTATACAAAGAGTGTCCCTCCTATTAAAACACATTCGAAAATAAAAACAACATAAAAATAAAGCCCAAAAAGACACAAAAATTTGTTGAATAAGGCCTATGAGAAAAACATTACAGCCATCAAAACTGCACATACAAAAAAAAAACTAAAATGTGCCTGGTCCTGGACCACAAGAGAATCCTGTTTACATCTTACATCATATCTATAGACATAGATTTGTAATTCTCTCCAGTTCTCACTTTGTGCATGTCATATCCACAGTTCTCCATGAGAGGGAGCCAGAGACCCCATGTGGCATTCAGTAATGTACAGTTAGGGCCAGAAATATTTGGACAGTGACACAAGTTTTGTTATTTTAGCTGTTTACTAAAACATGTTCAGAAATACAATTATATATATAATATGGGCTGAAAGTGCACACTCCCAGCTGCAATATGAGAGTTTCCACATCCAAATTGGAGAAAGGGTTTAGGAATCATAGCTCTGTAATGCATAGCCTCCTCTTTTTCAAGGGACCAAAAGTAATTGGACAATGGACTCTAAGGGCTGCAATTAACTCTGAAGGCGTCTCACTCGTAAACCTGTAATCAATGAAGTAGTTAAAAGGTCTGGGGTTGATTCCAGGTGTGTGGTTTTGCATTTGGAAGCTGTTGCTGTGACCAGACAACATGCGGTCAAAGGAACTCTCAATTGAGGTAAAGCAGGACATCCTGAGGCTGAAAAAAAAGAAAAAATCCATCAGAGAGACAGCAGACATGCTTGGAGTAGCAAAATCAACAGTTGGGTACATTCTAAGAAAAAAGGAATTGACTGGTGAGCTTGGGAACTCAAAAAGGTCTGGGCGTCCACGGATGACAACAGTGGTGGATGATCGCCGCATACTTTCTTTGGTCAAGAAGAACCCGTTCACAACATCAACTGAAGTCCAGAACACTCTCAGTGAAGTAGGTGTATCTGTCTCTAAGTCAACAGTAAAGAGAAGACTCCATGAAAGTAAATACAATGGGTTCACATCTAGATGCAAACCATTCATCAATTCCAAAAATAGACAGGCCAGAGTTAAATTTGCTGAAAAACACCTCAAGAAGCCAGCTCAGTTCTTGAAAAGTATTCTATGGACAGATGAGACAAAGATCAACCTGTACCAGAATGATGGGAAGAAAAAAGTTTGGAGAAGAAAGGGAACGGCGCATGATCCAAGGCACACCACATCCTCTGTAAAACATGGTGGAGGCAACGTGATGGCATGGGCATGCATGGCGTTCAATGGCACTGGGTCACTTGTGTTTATTGATGACATAACAGCAGACAAGAGTAGCCGGATGAATTCTGAAGTGTACCGGGATATACTTTCAGCCCAGATGCTGCCAAGTTGATCGGACGGCGCTTCATAGTACAGATGGACAATGACCCCAAGCATACAGCCAAAGCTACCCAGGAGTTCATGAGTGCAAAAAAGTGGAACATTCTGCAATGGCCAAGTCAATCACCAGATCTTAACCCAATTGAGCATGCATTTCACTTGCTCAAATCCAGACTTAAGGCGGAAAGACCCACAAACAAGCAAGACCTGAAGGCTGCGGCTGTAAAGGCCTGGCAAAAGCATAAAGAAGGAGGAAACCCAGCGTTTGGTGATGTCCATGGGTTCCAGACTTAAGGCAGTGATTGCCTCCAAAGGATTTGCAACAAAATATTGAAAATAAAAATATTTTGTTTGGGTTATGTTTATTTGTCCAATTACTTTTGAGCTCCTAAAATGTGGAGTGTTTGTAAAGAAATGTGTACAATTCCTACATTTTCTATCAGATATTTTTGTTCAACCCTTCAAATTAAACGTTACAATCTGCACATGAATTCTGTTGTAGAGGTTTCATTTCAAAACCAATGTGGTGGCATGCAGAGCCCAACTCGCGAAAATTGTGTCACTGTCCAAATATTTCTGGCCCTAACTGTATATCCAGTATTCTGCCTAGTCGGTGACTCCTTATAAAATTAGACCTCTGTATTAATGGTTTTGCCTATTATTATTTTTTTTTATTTAGTTTGATTCATTTCACATGGTTCTTCAGTATGAAAACTGTATCAGAAAAAAAAATCTTAATTTGGCAACCAGTCACAGTTTTAAAGGGTCAGTCCATCCAAAAGCTTTTCTCATCTGTTGAGTAGATGGATAATAAATATTAGATTTTTGCAGAGAATCTCACATTGGATAGATTAGGGGACCCCAGTCACTTGTTCACATTTGTATAATTTTACAAACTCCTATACTGTAACTATACAGAAGACTGACACTTTTTCTTTGACGCTGTTTTGATACTTTGAGGCTCCTAAAATTCCCGTTTTATTATTTTAGCATCACTGCAGAAAATGTGGAAAAGCAGTTTGTGGAAAATGCAGCTCCAAGACGTCCACGATTCCCCTCATGGGCTTTGAGTTTGAAGTACGTGTGTGTGATAGCTGCTACGAGTCCATCACGGATGAACAGTAAGTAAAGGAAAGCTGGATGCAGGAGCACAAATTCCTAAAAAAAAAAAAAAAAATCTGTCAGTGTTTTAGGAATTAAATCTTTTATTTTATATATTCGGAGGGGAGGAAAGGAAGGGAGAAAAAGTGGGGCTGAAAAAAAACAAAACTGCTCCTCGCTGTGGACAAATGATGAGGATTTTGTACAGAGGACCTCCTCATATGAAAATGGGCCTGTTGTGTTAGAATCTGGTTATGATCCCCAAACTAGGGATCTTACCTTATTTTGTGTGAGCTTCTAATTCTTAAAGGGGCTTAAAAAGGGCTATTAACTGATGACTTAGCAAAGATTGGTGAGGGTTGACAGCCCCAGTCGATCACCTGTTTGAAGGCGCTGCATCCTCTTCTGTACTTACCATACACAGCTCCGTACATTTGTATAGTAGCCATGTTTAGTATCACAGGTCAACCCATTCATTTGAATGGGACTGAGCTGCGACCAGGCCATGTGATCAATGAATGTGTCAGCTGATCTACGAGGTTCCCGGGTATCCTAGGAAAAGGTTGTCAATTTAGGAGTCCCAGAAAACCTCTAAGTACCATTCTGTGGGAAGGAAATATTCTGGTAGGGAGGACAATAAGCACAAGGTTATGCAACGCGTGTCAAATCTCAGAAATACCTTTAATTTACAACAACAGTTTGGTGACATTCCCATACGTATTTAATTCAATGAGAATGGTGCCTTTACGACATCGCCTCCAAATCAAACTCTCTGACAATATATGGTGCATACATACAGTAGTTTAACATAACATAGTTTAGTGAGCAGAACTTACAAATAGGCAAAGGACTATGGTGATCCATGCGCACAAAGAAGACATCTTAGACATGAGGAGAAAAAATTCCAAAACAACAGATCACTTAAAAGGGGCTGTACTATGGCAGACGTTTATGGCATATCTGCAGTAGATGTCATAAATTATTGACAGATGTGGGACCCGCATCTCTCTCTAAAACCCTTTCACAGCTCGCCCTGGGACCATTGACAGCCATCTCACAAGTTTCGAAAACGGCACAGTTTCATATGCTATGCAGTTTCCGCAACTTACATTCACTTCTATGGCAGTTACGGAAACAGCGTAATCTACACATACCTCACCACCAGGTCAGAGTAAGCTGGAATGGGGTTCAGGAGAGTCACTTTAAAAGAGGTGCATCTATTAGACATTTAGGACATCCTGTCTATCATGGTACAACTCCTTTTAATTCTACCATGACATTGCAGCATTCTCTGAACTACAGTAATCTGGCTAATTAACAAAATGAGTCTAAAACCAAGATTACATCAAAACAAGGCTAAAACTCAGCCACCTCTAAGTGACCGATGGCCTCACAAATTACAGTTATAACTGAGGAATTGCTGTTACATTTGTGCAGCGAGTGGCCATATCAGGTGGTGAGATTTTGGTAGGGAATTGTTGCCAGAAGGTATATACTTACCCATACATGTTATACAGAGTGGGCCATAAGTATGGATACACCCAGGTGGGCCATAAGTATGGATACACCCAGATATGGATACACCTGTGGTAGCATTTCTTCTGCGGTATTGCTTTCAGTGTGTCAAGAGTGGGAGAAGAAAATTCAACACAATGGGCAGCACTTTGAGCACATCCTTTAGTGGGTTAATGTCACTGCTTCATGTCAGAAATGTGTCAGTAACTCGATAATGAATAAAGCTACATTAAAAATGAGCACACCATTGTTTTTCTTGTGCAATTCTCCATGTGTTTGATGTGTCACATGACCCCCTTCCCATTGAAAAAAGTAAAATTGAATCCAAAATGGCGGCTTTGCAGATGGGCACCACCCGGCCTCAAATGTTTTCCCCTCTCATGTACTAATATATCACAAACAGTAAGCGATATCAGCAACCACTTCCATTTTATCTGGGTGTATCTATACTTATGGCCCACCCTGTATTCTTCAAGCTCACCCAAATTTCATCCAAATAGTTACTGAAACGACCATCGATCCAATATCTGTATACTCCAAGCTGTAGTAAGGAAAAGTATGATGTATCCTACAGTAAACTGCACTTGATCTGGACTTTGGGGTACACAGTGATCTTGGATACATTCATGCCAAGAAAAGACCAATACTATAAAACCCGCCGCATCTTACTGTCCTAAAGAGCTTTGGTTTTTACAGTATGTACAAAATAATAATATGCACGTGTATGGGGTGAGCGGGTGGAATACTTGTTGGCGATTGTAAACCAACAATTGTAAAACAAGAATATCTCCAAACAAGTCTTACTACCCTGTTTCCCCAAAAATAAGACAGTGTCTTATATTAAATTTTGGTCCTAAAGACATGCTATGTCTTATTTTCAGGGGATGTCTTATGTGCTAAGATTGCGCAAAGACTGTATAAAGAAAAACATTGCAGCCGGCTGAACGCTATGTGCGGTGCTCTAACAGTAGATACAACGTATTGCAGTGGTGTCAGCAGCCGGCATATCTGTGCACACAGAACATCGCGCACAGTGTTCAGCTGGATGCAATGTTTTTCTTCATACAATCTTTGCGCAGAAAGATTATTACCGTATTATTGGGGGATGTCTTACTTTCTGGGGGTGCCTTATATTAGGCAATTCAACAAAACCTCTGCTATGTCTTACTTTTGGGGGATGACTTATTTTCGGGGAAACAGGGTAGTACTATAGTGATATGTTATGCTATATAATGTTCACACCTAGTAAAATAGTTTTGATGACCATATACATAGTGTCCACCAATAGTCACCAAGACTAACAGGATTCCCCCTTGTAGTCATAGCTGGGATTACCCTCAGTTTTTTATTCTATTTATTTTTTTTATTTTCTTATTCTAAAATACTTGAGAAACGCTACCTTATATCAGGAGACTATTTCAGAGACTCAACTGCGTCTTTGTCTTGAAAACCCATTTCCAGGTCTAACATGAGCTGAAAAACAATAAAACGTTGACGTAATACAAGCCAAATGGGACTATACAATAGAATAAAGTGTAACAATACAACATTATGTACATGAGTAACATCCCATTTGTATGTAAGGGCAATTCCGATCACTCCGTATCAAGTATATACACATGTTCTTAGGCTATAAGGCGTCTTTCTAGAAAAAAATAAAAAAAAAATTGAACAATATACCAAATGCCCTGGGCATTAAAAGGGCAATAAAACTGCCAGGAACAGAGCGGAGAGGAAACCGAATTGGGGGTGGAGGTAAGAGGGTCTTAGGGCTAGTTCACACGGGGACATGGACGCTGATTTTGACAGCAGATTTTGCGGCCAAATCAGCGTCCATACAATGTCCACACTATGTGAACTGCTCCCGCCGCGACCATCGCGGTCGCGGCTTTCACCTCCGCTGTCGGCTCAAATGAATGAGCCGACATGGAGGGCGCTGCGGCTGGGCGGAAGCCACGGCTCATCGCGAGCGGCTTCCGCCCGAAAGATAGGTCATGTCGCTTCTTTTTCTGCTAGCGAGCTAGCAGAAAAAAAAAAGCGAGCAGTTCACATAGGGATACATTGTATGGACGCTGATTTGGCCGCGAAATCCGCTGTCAAAATCAGCGTCCATGTCCCCGTGTGAACTAGCCCTTAGGGCTAAGAAGGTGCCAAAGGCCCTGGCCCATCCTGAATAAGTGCCAAAGACTCAGGGAGGATACTCACCTTGCCTAAGTTGCTATTCAGTTCTCCCCAGGAAAACCGCAATAAGCGGTCACCACTTCAGCGACAATCATGTGGCTATGAGAGTATGCCGGTAGTGGGGAGCAGGCACAAATAAGAGAGTGTCCCTATGGCTGATGGGGAACAGAGGAGCTGGGTTACTTTGTTCCACATTTCTTCTTGAGGTGGGGGGAGGAATATCTGATGGAGAGAGGAGGAGAAGCTAACATTTTGGCTTAGTTTCGCCTCCAACTGGCAGAAGTTGGACCCACAATTCTCGATGGTGTTATTGAGGGACACAGGAGACTAAGTAATTCTGTCTTAAACTGAGTATGCTTACTTGATCCAGATTACAGTACGTGGTCATCAGTGGTGACTGCTTTCGACCATCAGCAAATGCAATTCTAGTCTCCAAATACTTTTTCTGCTTCTCCATGTTCTTGATAGCGTTCTGCAGAGTTACAGCATGCATTTCACTGACTGTTCTTAATTCAGTAAGTAGATCGGATTTCCTAGGAAAACGTAACAATAAAATAATTTCTTCATATTGCAAATATTACAGCTCACTTACCGTATATACTCGAGTATAAGCCGACCCGAATATAAGCCGACCCCCTAATTTTACCACAAAAAACTGGGAAAACTTATTGACTCGATTATATGCCTAGGGGGGAAATGCAGCAGCTACTGGAAAATTTAAAAAATTAAAACGGTCGGAGTTTTTGGGTGCAGTAGGTGCTGGGAAAGGGGAGGGGGTGTTTTGGTTGTCTGTCTGCCCCTTCCCTGAGCTTGAGGACTGTTTTTTCCCCCCACTTGGAATTCAGTCTGGCTGAATATAGGGGATCTTCAGTGCTCCTCCCCGACGGAGCAGGAGCACTGCAGATCCCCTATATTCAGTAGACTGGGCACTTTCAGACACAGGAATACCTGATGTGTTGGTGTATCATAGTAATTTTCTACCTTTGCATGTATTCTAGGGAAAGGAGGGATTTACAACTTTTTTGTAAAGCTTCTTTTCCCCCCCACTATTTTATGGGAGATTATATACATTACTATTGCAGCTGGTCATAGACCCCCCCCCCCAAAAAAAAAAAAAAAAAAACATTTTTTTTTTAAAATTCTTTTGCTGACTCGAGTATAAGCCGAGGGGGCCTTTTTCAGCACAAAAACTGGGCTAAAAAATTTGGCTTTTACTCGAGTATATATGGTACTTCCCCTCTGCACAACCACAGAGCATGTCCTCAGTAATCTCTCTTAGAAGGCAATGAGTAATTCAGTCAAATTTCTATGGTCCATATGGCTGTTATAAAGTATACTATCACATACAATGTTCAGCTGTCAGGGGTCAATTCACCGCACTCCCTCAATTTTGCTCTCACCCTTCACTCAGGCTGCAAAGTGAGCGTACCTCGCACCCCAATAAAGTCCCCCCACCCAAATACACGCTGTCACTATTACATACCTCCCAACTTTTGAAGAACTGAAAGAGGGACAAAATGTGCGGCGCGCGTAGCGCACCGCAGCAAATTTAGCCCCGCCCACTTTTGTGTTGACTCCGCCCACTCATTAATTTTTCATGTGCCCGCACACAGTCACCCGTAAATTATATGTCCCCTCCTCTATCTCTCCCCCAGTTTCATATACACCCTTCATCTTCCCCCAGTTTCATGTCCCTCTTCCATCTCTGCCCCCAGATTGATGTCCCTCCATCTCTGCCCCCAGATTCATGTCCCCACATCTCTGCCCCCAGATTCATGTCCCACATCTCTGCCCCCAGATTCATGTCCCTCCATCTCTGCCCCCAGATTCATGTCCCTCCATCTCTGCCCCCAGATTCATGTCCTCTCCATCTCTGCCCCCAGATTCATGTCCTCTCCATCTCTGCCCCCAGATTCATGTCCCACATCTCTGCCCCCAGATTCATGTCCCCCATCTCTGCCCTCAGATTCATGTCCTCTCCATCTCTTCCCCCAGATTCATGTCCCCCATCTCTGCCCCCAGTTTCATGTCCACTCCATCTCTGCCCCCAGATTCATGTCCCTCCATCTCTGCCCCCAGATTCATGTCCCCACATCTCTGCCCCCAGTTTCATGTCCACTCCATCTCTGCCCCCAGCTTCATGTCCCTCCATATCTGCCCCCAGATTCATGTCCCACATCTCTGCCCCCAGATTCATGTCCCCCATCTCTGCCCTCAGATTCATGTCCTCTCCATCTCTTCCCCCAGATTCATGTCCCCCATCTCTGCCCCCAGTTTCATGTCCACTCCATCTCTGCCCCCAGATTCATGTCCCTCCATCTCTGCCCCCAGATTCATGTCCCCACATCTCTGCCCCCAGTTTCATGTCCACTCCATCTCTGCCCCCAGATTCATGTCCCTCCATATCTGCCCCCAGATTCATGTCCCCACATCTCTGCCCCCAGATTCATGTCCCACATCTCTGCCCCCAGATTCATGTCCCACATCTCTGCCCCCAGATTCCTGTCCCTCCATCTCTGCCCCCAGATTCATGTCCCCCATCTCTGCCCCCAGATTCATGTCCCTCCATCTCTGCCCCCAGATTCATGTCCTCTCCATCTCTGCCCCCAGATTCATGTCCCCACATCTCTGCCCCCAGATTCATGTCCCACATCTCTGCCCCCAGATTCATGTCCCTCCATCTCTGCCCCCAAATTCATGTCCCTCCATCTCTGCCCCCAGATTCATGTCCATCCATCTCTTCCCCCAGATTCATGTCCTCTCCATCTCTGCCCCCAGATTCATGTCCCCCATCTCTGCCCGCAGATTCATGTCCCCCATCTCTGCCCTCAGATTCATGTCCTCTCCATCTCCTCCCCCAGATTCATGTCCCCCATCTCTGCCCCCAGTTTCATGTCCACTCCATCTCTGCCCCCAGATTCATGTCCCTCCATATCTGCCCCCAGATTCATGTCCCCCATCTCTGCCCCCAGATTCATGTCCTCTCCATCTCTGCCCCCAGTGTCATGCCGTCCTCTCCATCTCTGCCCCCAGTGTCATGCCGTCCTCTCTTTCATCTGCCCCCAGATTCACGTTCCACCTCCACATTAAACTTACCTTCTCCTCCGCTCCCTCGCCGCTCTCTGCCCGCCTCTCTCACTGACACATGCGGCTGAAGGAAGGAGCTGACACAGGTCAGCTCCTCGCTTCGCCGCTGCCCGCCTCTCTCCCTGACACATGCGGCTGAAGCTGCTCGCGTGCTCCCTTCGCCGCTGCGTCTCTCTCTCGCTGACACATGCGGCTGAAGCGAGGAGCTGACCTGTGTCAGCTCCTCGCTTCGCCGCTGCCGCCGGCTCCTGGCTTGTACATCGCATCTACAAGCCAGGAGCCGGCGGCAGCAGCGAAGCGAGGAGCTGACACAGGGTTTCAATCTATACGCTACAACACCTACCTATTATATGTACTGTAATACAGCTGCAAATCATGTCTGGATCAGGTCTAATGACCCACACTTACAGCAGCATACATTCCTAAGATGCTACAAGTTTGGGATGTTAGGACCATCGTCGGGAAGGAACCTAAAGCTGTAATTCAGTCCCTATAATATGGATGTATCATAGCTGTGTGAATCCAACCTTATTAACCATTTATGGACAGAAACATCACTGAGTTTTTCCATGGATATATCTAACTATGTTCACTTCTTCATTGGAGTCTCTGTTGCAGTGTCTGCCAGAAATTGTGGACAAAAATGTCCTGCCAGCCTGACAAAATCGGTTAAAATATGACAAACACCACATAGACCCCATTAAGGTCAATGGCGTCCCTCAAGATCTTTTTCTATCCCTCATTTGATGGCTCATTTTTCAGTTCTTCTAGCCCTTCGTCAGACCAGAAGAACAGATGCAAGGACACAGGTGTGAACCTAACATTACAAAGGTGTTATTCACCCATACTGCTTCATTGTAAAAATACACGGATACGCTTTTTTTCCTCACTGCACTCTGCAGGATGGAAAGGCATAGCCATATAGACATAGTTCTGCCGTATAGACATACAGTATATTTCCGGTTGAAGACAAGAATATTTGCTCTCCATCTGACAATGGAGCTCTACAGACTTGTTTAGCAGGTACATTGGAAGTTGTGAACAAAGATGTGACCAGGGTCTAACAATATCAGAACACACACAAGAAAAGCAACTCACAGCGACATTTCACTGATTTTTCCAGATCAAGAGACCATACCTTTTTTCAAGAACAAGGAAAAGTTTTCCAAATGTCTGATGAATAGAAATGGATACGCGCCTTTCCAGCAGCTGAAGTCTAGTATCCACGTCTTTCAAAGCCTAAATTCAAAAAAAGGGAAGAAAAACTCTGTAATCCACAGTTCACATTCAGAGGTACAGTCATATTGCTCTCAGGCCTGTAACGAACAGCATATGCACAGCACTAAATGATGAATGGATACAAAAGGAAATTATTTTTTCTCTTTCAAGAATTTAAAGCAGTGCTAAACATAAAAGAAGGAATAATAACATTAAAAAACATTCCAGCAATTCTTCCTGTCTCAACAATTATGTCTCATATCATCCCTTTTGTGATGTTACCAAGATCAGAAAATACAGTCTACTTATTCTGCAGGATTTTCTGTATATCCTTCCATATTCCCATAGGCTACGTTCACATCTGCTACATTGATATCTGCAGTGGAGACTGTTCAGCACCTCCAGCAGAGTCCGTGTAAAATTGTGGAAAAGAAACTCCTGCAAGTGCAACTTTTTTTTTAGAAAAGTCATAGAATAAACAACCTATATTTGACGGACCCTGTCAATGAGGACTCTTGGTATCCGTTGATGTGTGTCACTAGACGGATTCCTCTTTATTCTAAACAGATAGCTTTTCCTTGGGATACCTGGGACCCCACAGATCACAAGTACCGAGGCAGCACAGGAGAGTGGCACTGCTCTAGAGGCTTTAATGGGGTAATACCAACACCCGCAGCTGCAATTTGTCCTGGGCTGCCTCAGTACCAGTGATCTGCAGGGGGCCATCATTCTCAGAAACCAGATAACCCCTTTAATCCATTCTTCGATTCCTAATACGCAACAGAAGGACGGATTTAACAACAATGATGTGAAGGTTCCCCAAGACTGTGTACTTCAGGTTTCCATTGGATACAGCCAATGATGTTGTGCTCCAGCGATGGCCATGCTTGCATAGTGGCATGCACAGTACCATCTGAGCTGCTCATATTGATGGCTATATTCAAGTAAATGGAAGCTCAACACACAGGAGGACGCTCTGTTTTAGTGCCCTCTTTTTATTAATATGAAATAAGGGAGCAAACAGTGCTACATGTCAGGAAAGATATGAAAGTCATTGTGAGTAAGCACATGTGAATGAATTCACTATTATATACTGAGCCTTGGGGTGAGGTTCCTTAACAGACAACACATACCTATACAAAGAGGATGTGACCCCATGCTGACAGTCCACTGTATTTACTGAGCTATATTACTGTACTCTATTTTATTGGAGGTTGTGACCTGCTAGTGTAAAGTCCTGGCACATTTCAGAGATCGTGACCAGCAAGCCACAAGGAGAAGCTAAGCCTTGCCTCAGGCACCTTTGGATCCCTGCACTGATAGCCCATGTACATGTCTGTGAAAGTAACTACTCAGATGCCGTGTTCGCATTTGACCATTTTATGCTTATTTTGACACGGAGCGCCGCGTTACGCTAGCGTATACACTGCGTTTGCACCGCGCTATTTATGGTGCACATTTACGGTCGCAAATGCGGCGTATACGCTAGCATAACGCGGTGCTCCGTGTCAAAATAAGCACAAAATGAGCCCCGCGTTACGCCGTGTGAATGGCCCCTACCAGTGGGAAGAGATTGGTGCCGAAACTAACGGAACCGATATTTCCAGGTCCCAGGACACATCATGGAAAAGCCGACAGTGGTATATAAAACCACATGTGCATGAGGACATGAAAGGTCCTCCTTTAGTGAATGCAGCATGGTAGGGTGAACTAAAGGTGCTTAGAGGTTATTATCCATCACATGACATTGTCTATAACAAAAAGAAAATCTGTTTCTAATAGAGATGAGCGAACACTAAAATGTTCGAGGTTCGAAATTCGATTCGAACAGCCGCTCAATGTTCGTGTGTTCGAACGGGTTTCGAACCCCATTATAGTCTATGGGGAACAGATACTCGTTAAGGGGGAAACCCAAATCCGTGTCTGGAGGGTCACCAAGTCCACTATGACACCCCAGGAAATGATGCCAACACCTCTGGAATGACACTGGGACAGCAGGGGAAGCATGTCTGGGGGCATCTAACACACCAAAGACCCTCTATTACCCCAACATCACAGCCTAACAACTACACACTTTACACACTCAATACCACCTCTCTGACAGTAGGAAAACACCTTGAAACATGTGTATTTGGCACTTGCAGTGAGGAGAGCTTGTCACCAGCAGTGAATTTGGCCCTTGTAGTAAGTTGAGGTTGGCACCAACATTTGTTTTGAAAATCAGGGTGGATTGAGCCTCTAACCAGCAGAGTTTGGGCAAATTCATGGTGGAGGGACCCTCTAAAAACCCCAGTTTGGACCAATTCATGGTGGAGGGAGCCTCTAAAAACCCCAGTTTGGACCAATTCATGGTGGAGGGAGCCTCTAACCAGCCCAGTTTGGACCAATTCATGGTGGAGGGAGCCTCTAAAAAACCCAGTTTGGACCAATTCATGGTGGAGGGAGCCTCTAAAAAACCCAGTTTGGACCAATTCATGGTGGAGGGAGCCTCTAACCAGCCCAGTTTGGACCAATTAATGGTGGAGGGAGCCTCTAACCAGCCCAGTTTGGACCAATTCATGGTGGAGGGAGCCTCTAACCAGCCCAGTTTGGACCAATTCATGGTGGAGGGAGCCTCTAAACAGCCCAGTTTGGGCAAATTCATGGTGGAGGGAGCCTCTAAAAAACCCAGTTTGGACCAATTCATGGTGGAGGGAGCCTCTAATTAGCCCAGTTTGGACCAATTAATTGTGGAGGGAGCCTCTAACCAGCCCAGTTTGGACCAATTAATGGTGGAGGGAGCCTCTAACCACCCCAGTTTGGGCAAATTCATGGTGGAGGGAGCCTCTAACCAGCCCAGTTTGGACCAATTAATGGTGGAGGGAGCCTCTAAACAGCCCAGTTTGGGCAAATTCATGGTGGAGGGAGCCTCTAAAAAACCCAGTTTGGACCAATTCATGGTGGAGGGAGCCTCTAATTAGCCCAGTTTGGACCAATTAATTGTGGAGGGAGCCTCTAACCAGCCCAGTTTGGACCAATTAATGGTGGAGGGAGCCTCTAACCACCCCAGTTTGGGCAAATTCATGGTGGAGGGAGCCTCTAACCAGCCCAGTTTGGACCAATTAATGGTGGAGGGAGCCTCTAAACAGCCAAGTTTTGGGAAATTCATGGTGGAGGGAGCCTCTAACCAGCCCAGTTTGGACCAATTCATGGTGGAGGGAGCCTCTAAACAGCCCAGTTTGGGCAAATTCATGGTGGAGGGAGCCTCTAAACAGCCCAGTTTGGGCAAATTCATGGTGGAGGGAGCCTCTAACCAGCCCAGTTTGGACCAATTAATGGTGGAGGGAGCCTCTAAACAGCCAAGTTTTGGGAAATTCATGGTGGAGGGAGCCTCTAACCAGCCCAGTTTGGACCAATTAATGGTGGAGGGAGCCTCTAACCAGCCCAGTTTGGACCAATTAATGGTGGAGGGAGCCTCTAACCAGCCCAGTTTGGACCAATTAATGGTGGAGGGAGCCTCTAAACAGCCAAGTTTTGGGAAATTCATGGTGGAGGGAGCCTCTAACCAGCCCAGTTTGGACCAATTCATGGTGGAGGGAGCCTCTAAACAGCCCAGTTTGGGCAAATTCATGGTGGAGGGAGCCTCTAAAAAACCCAGTTTGGACCAATTCATGGTGGAGGGAGCCTCTAAACAGCCCAGTTTGGGCAAATTCATGGTGGAGGGAGCCTCTAAAAAACCCAGTTTGGACCAATTCATGGTGGAGGGAGCCTCTAAACAGCCCAGTTTGGGCAAATTCATGGTGGAGGGAGCCTCTAACCAGCCCAGTTTGGACCAATTAATGGTGGAGGGAGCCTCTAAACAGCCAAGTTTTGGGAAATTCATGGTGGAGGGAGCCTCTAACCAGCCCAGTTTGGACCAATTCATGGTGGAGGGAGCCTCTAAACAGCCCAGTTTGGGCAAATTCATGGTGGAGGGAGCCTCTAACCAGCCCAGTTTGGACCAATTAATGGTGGAGGGAGCCTCTAAACAGCCAAGTTTTGGGAAATTCATGGTGGAGGGAGCCTCTAACCAGCCCAGTTTGGACCAATTAATGGTGGAGGGAGCCTCTAACCAGCCCAGTTTGGACCAATTAATGGTGGAGGGAGCCTCTAACCAGCCCAGTTTGGACCAATTAATGGTGGAGGGAGCCTCTAAACAGCCAAGTTTTGGGAAATTCATGGTGGAGGGAGCCTCTAACCAGCCCAGTTTGGACCAATTCATGGTGGAGGGAGCCTCTAAACAGCCCAGTTTGGGCAAATTCATGGTGGAAGGAGCCTCTAAAAAACCCAGTTTGGACCAATTCATGGTGGAGGGAGCCTCTAATTAGCCCAGTTTGGACCAATTAATTGTGGAGGGAGCCTCTAACCAGCCCAGTTTGGACCAATTAATGGTGGAGGGAGCCTCTAACCACCCCAGTTTGGGCAAATTCATGGTGGAGGGAGCCTCTAACCAGCCCAGTTTGGACCAATTAATGGTGGAGGGAGCCTCTAAACAGCCAAGTTTTGGGAAATTCATGGTGGAGGGAGCCTCTAACCAGCCCAGTTTGGGCAAATTCATGGTGGAGGGAGCCTCTAACCAGCCCAGTTTGGACCAATTAATGGTGGAGGGAGCCTCTAACCAGCCCAGTTTGGACCAATTAATGGTGGAGGGAGCCTCTAAACAGCCAAGTTTTGGGAAATTCATGGTGGAGGGAGCCTCTAACCAGCCCAGTTTGGACCAATTCATGGTGGAGGGAGCCTCTAAACAGCCCAGTTTGGGCAAATTCATGGTGGAGGGAGCCTCTAAAAAACCCAGTTTGGACCAATTCATGGTGGAGGGAGCCTCTAATTAGCCCAGTTTGGACCAATTAATTGTGGAGGGAGCCTCTAACCAGCCCAGTTTGGACCAATTAATGGTGGAGGGAGCCTCTAAAAAACCCAGTTTGGACCAATTCATGGTGGAGGGAGCCTCTAATTAGCCCAGTTTGGACCAATTAATTGTGGAGGGAGCCTCTAAACAGCCAAGTTTTGGGAAATTCATGGTGGAGGGAGCCTCTAACCAGCCCAGTTTGGACCAATTAATGGTGGAGGGAGCCTCTAACCACCCCAGTTTGGACCAATTCATGGTGGAGGGAGCCTCTAATTAGCCCAGTTTGGACCAATTAATTGTGGAGGGAGCCTCTAACCAGCCCAGTTTGGACCAATTAATGGTGGAGGGAGCCTCTAACCACCCCAGTTTGGGCAAATTCATGGTGGAGGGAGCCTCTAACCAGCCCAGTTTGGACCAATTAATGGTGGAGGGAGCCTCTAAACAGCCAAGTTTTGGGAAATTCATGGTGGAGGGAGCCTCTAACCAGCCCAGTTTGGACCAATTCATGGTGGAGGGAGCCTCTAAACAGCCCAGTTTGGGCAAATTCATGGTGGAGGGAGCCTCTAAACAGCCCAGTTTGGGCAAATTCATGGTGGAGGGAGCCTCTAACCAGCCCAGTTTGGACCAATTAATGGTGGAGGGAGCCTCTAAACAGCCAAGTTTTGGGAAATTCATGGTGGAGGGAGCCTCTAACCAGCCCAGTTTGGACCAATTAATGGTGGAGGGAGCCTCTAACCAGCCCAGTTTGGACCAATTAATGGTGGAGGGAGCCTCTAACCAGCCCAGTTTGGACCAATTAATGGTGGAGGGAGCCTCTAAACAGCCAAGTTTTGGGAAATTCATGGTGGAGGGAGCCTCTAACCAGCCCAGTTTGGACCAATTCATGGTGGAGGGAGCCTCTAAACAGCCCAGTTTGGGCAAATTCATGGTGGAGGGAGCCTCTAACCAGCAGAGTTGGTGGAAATCAGGGTGGAGGGAGCCTCTAACCAGCAGAGTTGGGGGAAATCAGGGTGGAGGGAGCCTAGTATTAGCAGAATTGTGCAACGCTTATGGTGGATGAGTATGAGGATGCGGAGGAATTGGAGAGGTTGAGTACAGACATGGAGTTTCATGTTGGGGTGCTTTACACAGGTGGGCACAAAAATGACGGCTCTACCCAGTGGTGGTTCATTTTTATCAAAGTGAGCCGGTCGGCACTCTCAGCTGACAGACGGGTGCGCTTGTCAGTGATGATGCCACCGGCTGCACTGAACACCCTCTCAGATAGGACGCTGGCGGCAGGACAGGACAGCACCTCCAAGGCATATAGGGCAAGTTCAAGCCACAGGTCCAACTTCGACACCCAATACGTGTAGGGCGCAGAGGGGTCGGAGAGGACAGGGCTGTGGTCGGAAAGGTATTCCCGCAACATGCGCCTATACTTCTCACGCCTGGTGACACTAGGACCCTCCGTGGCGGCACTTTGGCGAGGGGGTGCCATCAAGGTGTCCCAGACCTTAGACAGTGTGCCCCTCGTTTGTGTGGACCGGTGAGAACTTGGTTGCCTACTGGAGGAACTGCCCTCCCTGCCGCCAACGTCACATGCTGGAAACATCTCCATCATATTCTGCACCAATTGCCTGTGGCAAGCATTGATGCGATTGGCCCTCCCCTCTACCGGAATAAAAGACGAGATGTTGTTTTTATACCGGGGGTCAAGGATAGCAAAGATCCAGTACTGGTTGTCCTCCATGATTTTGACAATACGCTTGTCGGTTGTAAAGCACCCCAACATGAACTCAGCCATGTCTGCCACAGTGTTAGTTGGCATGACTCCTCTGGCCCCACCGGAAAGTTCAATCTCCATTTCCTCCTCATCCTCCATGTCTACCCATCCGCGCTGCAACAATGGGACGATTCGAAGTTGCCCGGAAGCCTCCTGTATCACCATCACATCATCGGACAACTCTTCTTCCTCCTCCTCCTCCTCCTCCTCCTCCATTAAACGCAGTGAAGCGGACAGATGTGTGGACCTACTCTCCAGCTGTGACGGATCGGATGCTATCCCTAACTCCTCTGTGTGATCTGAGTTATCCCTGATGTCAATCAGGGATTCTCTCAGAACACACAAGAGCGGGATTGTAAGGCTCACCATCGCATCCTCAGAGCTCACCCTCCTTGTGGACTCCTCAAAGACCCGTAGGATGTCACAAAGGTCTCTCATCCATGGCCACTCATGGATGTGAAACTGAGGCAGCTGACTTTGTGGCACCCTAGGGTTTTGTAGCTGGTATTCCATCAAAGGTCTCTGCTGCTCAACCACTCTATTCAACATCTGAAACGTTGAGTTCCAGCGTGTGGGGACGTCGCACAAAAGCCGGTGTTGTGGCACATGCAGGCGTTGCTGGAGAGATTTTAAGCTAGCAGCGGCTACTGTCGACTTGCGAAAGTGGGCGCACATGCGCCGCACTTTCACCAGTAGCTCTGGAACATTGGGGTAGCTCTTTAGGAAACGTTGCACCACTAGGTTGAAGACGTGGGCCAGGCATGGAACATGTTGGAGTCCGGCAAGCTCCAGAGCTGCTACCAGGTTCCGGCCGTTATCACAAACGACCATGCCTGGGCCCAGGTGCAGCGGCTCAAACCATATTGCCGTCTCATCGAGGAGGGCATCCCTCACCTCGGAGGCAGTGTGCTGTCTGTCCCCCAAGCTGATCAGCTTCAGCACAGCCTGCTGACGTCTACCAACGCCAGTGCTGCAACGTTTCCAACTCGTAGCTGGGGTCAATCTAACAGCGGAGGAGGAGGCGGTGGCGGAGGAGGAGGCGGTGGCGGAGGAGGAGGCGGTAGAGGAGGAGGAGGAGGGGGGTGTTCTTCTCGTGTCCCTGCCAGGAATGTTAGGCGGGGAGACGAGGTACACCGGGCCAGTTTGGGAAGCAGTCCCAGCCTCAACTACATTCACCCAGTGTGCCGTCAGTGAAATGTAGCGTCCCTGTCCGCATGCACTTGTCCACGCGTCGGTGGTCAAGTGGACCTTTGTGCAAAGCGCGGAACTAAGGGCCCGCCTGATGTTGAGTGACACGTGCTGGTGCAAGGCGGGGACGGCACACCGGGAGAAGTAGTGACGGCTAGGGACGGCATAGCGAGGTGCCGCAGTTGCCATCAGGTCCAGGAAGGCGGGAGTTTCAACAAGCCGGAACGCCAACATCTCCTGGGCCAGCAGTTTAGCGATGTTGGCGTTCAAGGCTTGCGCGTGTGGGTGGTTAGCAGTGTATTTCTGCCGCCGCTCCAATGTCTGAGAGATGGTGGGTTGTTGTAAAGAAACGCCTGATGGTGCCTTTGATGGTGCAGGAGAAGGAGATAAGACAGGACCAGGGGAGGATGAGGTAGAAGTCAACAAAGTGGCGGAGGCAGATGAAGTGGTGTCCTGGCTCGTCCTCTGGAGTGCATTGCCAGCACAGTCAGCAGTGGCAGTGGCAGAGGCAGAGGCAGAGGCAGTGGCAGTGGCGTGAACGGCAGGCGGCCTTTGTCCTGCCGTTGCTGCCTGCCACTGATTCCAGTGCTTGGATTCCAAATGACGGCGCATTGAAGTGGTGGACAGGTTGCTCTTCTCAGAGCCCCTAATCAATTTCGAGAGGCAAATTGTGCAGACAACACTATATCTGTCCTCGGCGCATTCCTTGAAAAAACTCCACACCTTCGAGAAACGTGCCCTCGAGGTGGGAGTTTTTCGGGGCTGGGTACGAACTGGAACATCTTGGGAGATTCCGGGTGTGGCCTGGCTTCGCCTAAGCTGCTGACCTCTGCCTCTGCCTCTAGCTACCCTTTTTGGTGCTGCACCTGCCTCAACATCCACACTACTTTCCCCGCTTGACATCCCCCCTGTCCAGGTCGGGTCAGTGTCCTCATCATCCACCACTTCCTCTTCCAACTCCTGTCTCATCTCCTCCTCCCGCACAATGCGCCGGTCAACTGGATGCCCTGACGGCAACTGCGTCACATCATCGTCGATGAGGGTTGCTGGTCATCCACCACCAAATCGAACGGAGATGGAGGAGACTCTAGTGTTTGAGCATCTGGATACAGATGCTCCTCTGTTAGGTTCGTGGAATCGTGACGTGGAGAGGCAGGTTGAGGGACAATGAAAGGAGCGGAGAACAGCTCTGGGGAGCAGGGACAGTTTGGGTTATTGTTCTGTAAAGCTTCGGAATTTTGGGAGGAAGGAAGACAAGACTGTTGGGTAATAGGAGGAGAGGAGGCAGAGTCTGACTGGCTGCTGGACAATGTGCTGTAAGCGTTCTCTGACAGCCATTGCAAGACCTGTTCCTGGTTCTCGGGCCTACTAAGGTTTGTACCCTGCAGTTTAGTTAATGTGGCAAGCAACCCTGGCACTGTGGAGTGGCGCAATGCTTGCTGCCCCACAGGAGTAGGCACGGGACGCCCTGTGGCTTCACTGCTACCTTGCTCCCCAGAACCATTCCCCCGACCTCGCCCACGGCCTCGTCCACGTCCCTTTCCGGGAGCCTTGCGCATTTTGAATTCCTAGTTAGAAATTGGCACTGTATACCAGTAGTAAAAATTGTGGGTGCACGTAACCCCAATATATTCTTTGAATTACCAGTCAGAAACTGGCACTATATGGCAGTAGCAAGAAATGAGGGTATTTGTATTCCCAATATACTCTTTGAATTCCCAGTCAGACAATGGCACTGTATACCAGTAGTAAAAATTGTGGGTGCACGTAACCCCAATATATTCTTTGAATTCCCAGTCAGAAACTGGCACTATATGGCAGTAGCAAGAAATGAGGGTATTTATAACCCCAATATATTCTTTGAATTCCCAGTCAGACAATGGCACTGTATACCAGTAGTAAAAATTGTGGGTGCACGTAACCCCAATATATTCTTTGAATTCCCAGTCAGAAACTGGCACTATATGGCAGTAGCAAGAAATGAGGGTATTTGTATTCCCAATATACTCTTTGAATTCCCAGTCAGACAATGGCACTGTATACCAGTAGTAAAAATTGTGGGTGCACGTAACCCCAATATATTCTTTGAATTCCCAGTCAGAAACTGGCACTATATGGCAGTAGCAAGAAATGAGGGTATTTGTATTCCCAATATACTCTTTGAATTCCCAGTCAGACAATGGCACTGTATACCAGTAGTAAAAATTGTGGGTGCACGTAACCCCAATATATTCTTTGAATTCCCAGTCAGAAACTGGCACTATATGGCAGTAGCAAGAAATGAGGGTATTTGTATTCCCAATATACTCTTTGAATTCCCAGTCAGACAATGGCACTGTATACCAGTAGTAAAAATTGTGGGTGCACGTAACCCCAATATATTCTTTGAATTACCAGTCAGAAACTGGCACTATATGGCAGTAGCAAGAAATGAGGGTATTTATAACCCCAATATATTCTTTGAATTCCCAGTCAGACAATGGCACTGTATACCAGTAGTAAAAATTGTGGGTGCACGTAACCCCAATATATTCTTTGAATTACCAGTCAGAAACTGGCACTATATGGCAGTAGCAAGAAATGAGGGTATTTATAACCCCAATATATTCTTTGAATTCCCAGTCAGACAATGGCACTGTATACCAGTAGTAAAAATTGTGGGTGCACGTAACCCCAATATATTCTTTGAATTCCCAGTCAGAAACTGGCACTATATGGCAGTAGCAAGAAATGAGGGTATTTGTATTCCCAATATACTCTTTGAATTCCCAGTCAGACAATGGCACTGTATACCAGTAGTAAAAATTGTGGGTGCACGTAACCCCAATATATTCTTTGAATTCCCAGTCAGAAACTGGCACTATATGGCAGTAGCAAGAAATGAGGGTATTTATAACCCCAATATATTCTTTGAATTCCCAGTCAGACAATGGCACTGTATACCAGTAGTAAAAATTGTGGGTGCACGTAACCCCAATATATTCTTTGAATTCCCAGTCAGAAACTGGCACTATATGGCAGTAGCAAGAAATGAGGGTATTTGTATTCCCAATATACTCTTTGAATTCCCAGTCAGACAATGGCACTGTATACCAGTAGTAAAAATTGTGGGTGCACGTAACCCCAATATATTCTTTGAATTACCAGTCAGAAACTGGCACTATATGGCAGTAGCAAGAAATGAGGGTATTTATAACCCCAATATATTCTTTGAATTCCCAGTCAGACAATGGCACTGTATACCAGTAGTAAAAATTGTGGGTGCACGTAACCCCAATATATTCTTTGAATTCCCAGTCAGAAACTGGCACTATATGGCAGTAGCAAGAAATGAGGGTATTTGTATTACCAATATACTCTTTGAATTCCCAGTCAGACAATGGCACTGTATACCAGTAGTAAAAATTGTGGGTGCACGTAACCCCAATATATTCTTTGAATTCCCAGTCAGAAACTGGCACTATATGGCAGTAGCAAGAAATGAGGGTATTTATAACCCCAATATATTCTTTGAATTCCCAGTCAGACAATGGCACTGTATACCAGTAGTAAAAATTGTGGGTGCACGTAACCCCAATATATTCTTTGAATTCCCAGTCAGAAACTGGCACTATATGGCAGTAGCAAGAAATGAGGGTATTTGTATTCCCAATATACTCTTTGAATTCCCAGTCAGACAATGGCACTGTATACCAGTAGTAAAAATTGTGGGTGCACGTAACCCCAATATATTCTTTGAATTCCCAGTCAGAAACTGGCACTATATGGCAGTAGCAAGAAATGAGGGTATTTGTATTCCCAATATACTCTTTGAATTCCCAGTCAGACAATGGCACTGTATACCAGTAGTAAAAATTGTGGGTGCACGTAACCCCAATATATTCTTTGAATTACCAGTCAGAAACTGGCACTATATGGCAGTAGCAAGAAATGAGGGTATTTATAACCCCAATATATTCTTTGAATTCCCAGTCAGACAATGGCACTGTATACCAGTAGTAAAAATTGTGGGTGCACGTAACCCCAATATATTCTTTGAATTACCAGTCAGAAACTGGCACTATATGGCAGTAGCAAGAAATGAGGGTATTTATAACCCCAATATATTCTTTGAATTCCCAGTCAGACAATGGCACTGTATACCAGTAGTAAAAATTGTGGGTGCACGTAACCCCAATATATTCTTTGAATTCCCAGTCAGAAACTGGCACTATATGGCAGTAGCAAGAAATGAGGGTATTTGTATTCCCAATATACTCTTTGAATTCCCAGTCAGACAATGGCACTGTATACCAGTAGTAAAAATTGTGGGTGCACGTAACCCCAATATATTCTTTGAATTCCCAGTCAGAAACTGGCACTATATGGCAGTAGCAAGAAATGAGGGTATTTATAACCCCAATATATTCTTTGAATTCCCAGTCAGACAATGGCACTGTATACCAGTAGTAAAAATTGTGGGTGCACGTAACCCCAATATATTCTTTGAATTCCCAGTCAGAAACTGGCACTATATGGCAGTAGCAAGAAATGAGGGTATTTGTATTCCCAATATACTCTTTGAATTCCCAGTCAGACAATGGCACTGTATACCAGTAGTAAAAATTGTGGGTGCACGTAACCCCAATATATTCTTTGAATTCCCAGTCAGAAACTGGCACTATATGGCAGTAGCAAGAAATGAGGGTATTTGTATTCCCAATATACTCTTTGAATTCCCAGTCAGACAATGGCACTGTATACCAGTAGTAAAAATTGTGGGTGCACGTAACCCCAATATATTCTTTGAATTACCAGTCAGAAACTGGCACTATATGGCAGTAGCAAGAAATGAGGGTATTTGTATTCCCAATATACTCTTTGAATTCCCAGTCAGACAATGGCACTGTATACCAGTAGTAAAAATTGTGGGTGCACGTAACCCCAATATATTCTTTGAATTCCCAGTCAGACACTGGCACTATATGGCAGTAGCAAGAAATGAGGGTATTTGTATTCCCAATATATTCTTTGAATTCCCAGTCAGACAATGGCACTGTATACCAGTAGTAAAAATTGTGGGTGTATATAGCCCCAATTCTATTGCTAGGGGACTTGCAGGGTATTTCTGGGGTGAAGGTGGGGGGGCACACCGTTGGAACGGGTATCGGGGGTATATATCGGGTATACGGGAATACACTGACAGTGTATTCCATTCAGGATCCTGGGAAAGCTGGGTTGCGGCGATTGAGCCCGTCAGTGCCACGTTACACTGACAAGCTTCTCCCTGGAATTTAGCTCTTATAAGAGCTGTTGGTTGTCTTCTCCTTCCTATCCTAGCCTGTCCCTGCCTACCCAGAATCTAACCCCTAGCTAACTGGACGGAAACCTCCGTCCTCGGTGAATTGCAAGCTCAGAATGACGTGAAGCTGGGCGGCGCTGTTCTTTTAAATTAGAGGTCACATGTTTTCGGCAGCCAATGGGTTTTGCCTACTTTTTTCAACGTCACCGGTGTCGTAGTTCCTGTCCCACCTACCCTGCGCTGTTATTGGAGCAAAAAAGGCGCCAGGGAAGGTGGGAGGGGAATCGAGTAATGGCGCACTTTACCACGCGGTGTTCGATTCGATTCGAACATGCCGAACAGCCTAATATCCGATCGAACATGAGTTCGATAGAACACTGTTCGCTCATCTCTAGTTTCTAACTAATGCTGGCAGGCAAAGTGCACAATACTTATGATCTGTAAATGAGATGACAAGCTGACAACGGAGACCTTAAGAACTTGTACAATACAATAGTTAGGTTTATCCTAGGTTCCCACCTGCATTGGGGCCTCCATTCTTCAGGTCTGCTTGGGGACCAGAGAAAAGGAAAACCAATCTGCTTAAAAAGCAGTTACCCACAGAAACCCATGGACTCCCATAGACTATAAAGGGGTGTACTGGGTTTTCGTCTAAAAAAACGCAGAGAAAAAAGTCCCGCTTGCAGAACTTTTTGCTGCGCATTTTTCCAGCGGAATGGGGGCCGGAATCCACGAACACTGATATAAACTTAGCCTTATAATGCTTTAGTAAGGCTAAGTTCATTGACCTCAAACAGTGATATTTTATGAATGTGTCTAAGACATTTTACTTTTCAAGTTGTGATTGCAATAGCGCCATTTTGGGATACACACATTTTAGAGATAAACTAACATATAGATATAGGGACTGATATATATTTGGGGAGAGCTTAAGTTTACAAGGATACCAAATATCTATAGTTTATTTATATTGGATCCTGGATTGTCAGTAAAGCAGTCTTTACGCATCCTCAACATCTGCAGCTCAACACTAAAATAAAATAATATCTTTAAAATATTCTTTAAAAATTAAATATAATTATGGGATGGCTGCATCCTTTCCTCCTTTAGGCAACTATCTGTAGATCACAGGAAAGAGACCTACTTTGATCAAGGACCCTGAAGTGTGTCATGTAAATGTAACATGGATGTGCATGTGTGGCCATTGCTGCATTGACCTCTACAGAACTTCCAAGATGGCAATTTCTCAGCAGTCTTATAAAGTGAATTCAGGGGTGGCCATGCAGGCAGAATACTATTCATTTCAAAGGATACACTACTTCTTTGGCAATCACTGTGGGTTCCAGCAATTGGACACCCAGCAATCAGACATTTAGCTTCAGAAAAACCTCTGTACGATCCAAGAGTTGTGTCCTAACAAATGGGTTGTCCAGGATTTTGGTTTTTAGGTTCTTTTAAATATCTGATCATGCAGGGCCAACAGGTGGCCCCTTGTGCCAATCTACTGCACGGGGCCCTCTTCCGTATACTATATACAACATGAGGCCGAAAGCAGTTCTCACTATGCCCTATATAGTGGCGGGTGCCAGTACTGTAACTCAACTCCCATTGACTACCAAATAAACAAGGAGTGTAGCATTCAATGTTGTGTACAGTAAGGCACTGGTAGAGGCCCTGTACAGCTGATCAATGCAAAGATCACTTGTAAGCCCCCAACTGATCAGATATTTAGAATAGCCTGTAAAAAATTAAATCCTGGACATCCCTTTAATACTAATATGAATTCAGACTTACCATTTACCACTTGTTTCATTTTTGATTTACTATTATCATCATCAACTAACATGACTGAATCTGAGCTGCAAGGAAAGAGAATGGAATTTTGTAAAATCCTGCACAAACCAAGACACTGTACATTTTTTAATTTGAGCCAATCTAGAGTCACAATTGTATTTACAGCAATTACATGCCTTGCCTTAGCAATGTACTGCTTACTGTATAAAGGGTATTTATTTACAGAAGTCTTTTGCCATGTCATAGTGCTGAGACCCCTATAATCACCGAAACGGAGGGGATAAGGGCTCAGCTGAGCTCTGCGTCCTGTGGTCAGACTTGGGATATACAGCCAACACATGGACCGTATTTCATGGATTGGATATGGCCCTTAGACATTTTTATTATTATTATTATTATTATTATTATATATATTTTTTTAACAACAAAAAATACCAGACCCATAAAGACCAATAACTCCGTTCTTACCTGCTTAAAGATTCTTTGGAGGACATGGAAAGTGTCATAATTGATTTCCCCATTGTGGAACCTGGAGTTTCAGGAAGTTCTTCCCTATTGTAAGCCGATGGTTGGTCAGATCATGGAGCGGATGTACATCTCACCCAGACTACTCAGGTGGGTGAGATGAAAAACTCCAGAAAGAATGGTTCTCGGCAGACAACTCAGCTGCAGAGAGTCTCCTCGTCAAGGAGGTTTAAGAGGTTCTGAGGTAATTACAGAAGTGGGGTTTGTGATGAAAATATTCAAAATGTTGCATGAAAAATATTAATATGTAATTTTGGTGTAAGTACTAACTGCTATCTGTTTGAATTGTGTTCGTATGATTCCCTGGATTTCTGTAGAGAACAATCAAAGCATTAGCTGACTGCCAAGAGCTTCAAGAAGGCGCAGAGGAGTCAAAACTTGGTTTTGTGCCAGCACCAGAGTCCACAGTCTATGCATCATATCTATTGTGTCCAAAGGAACATGGTTGGGCACAAAAAGGGTTAATCTCAGTAAAATATAATGACAATATCTATACAGGGATATCCAAGCATATGAAGTTATGGTTATGTCTTGAACTGTGTTGTGTGAATTTATTGTTTGTCTGTTATTGTCATTTAAACTGTTGCATCTGCAAAAAAGAGCAAAAAGGTGATAGTGGAAAGTTTCGAATCTTTATAGCATGGGTATGGGAGGTCACGGAGGGGGAGAGGGCCCGCTCACCCTCTGTCGCCTCAGCAACCCACAAATTGGGGTTTTATCCCGTATCAGCTGTGTAATGTCCTTTGTGTATAATTCTGTTATGTGATCAGGAGACTGATTTGATCCTTCTACTCAGTGTCTCTGCCTTCTCTGCTGATATATATATATATATATATATATATATATATATATATATATATATATATATATATACATTCTGAATGTTTATATAATTTATTGCATTTTTTGTAATTTCTGTGTAAGGGAATTGCTAAGACAGCAATTCCCAGAATTGTTAAACTCTGGGAGGGGCACAAGAGACAGTGAGCCCTAAGCTGAAGCCCCCCGCTTTCCCTTCCTATTGCCAGACCCTATCCTAGGTAATAGGCGACAACCACGAGGACAGTCCCTCCCTGAATATGTGAAACACAAAACGCAGACAAGACAAACAACAACAACGGAAGGTAACTAGCCAGGGTTTGGTGACAGGAGAGCGATGCAGTGCCAAATCGGAGTCAAGAGAATAGTCAATGAGGAAAGCCAAAGGTCAAGTATAATAGTATAAGCAAAACAGGGACAGTAAGAGCAGGTATGCGCACGGCAATAACAAGCACTGGTGTGAATGGGAACCAAGGCTAAATAGGGAGGAAGAACCCGCCCATGGAGTTCACAGAAAGGCAGCTGTCAATCACAGGGCAAGGCCAGATTAACCACTTAATGGACAGAGGCAACATAGGCAGAAGACGGGTGTGGTGCAAATGCAATCACAGAACTAGAGCCGAGTTCACACAGTGCGACCAAAAACTTTAATCCAAGAACCAAACTGCACCCGCCTCCTGCGCCGCAGCATGAGAGTAGAGGGTGGTGCAGTGACCCGAACAGGCAGAGATGTTACATTCTGACTGTGGAGAAATTGTAGAGAGTTGAATCTACTTGAGATTACTATGAGATTGTATGAATGTGTCTCTGTTCCTTTAAGAAGTGTGCATTAGAGATTGCTGAATCCTGTAGTCCTACGCACACACTGAAGTGTGGGGGAGGGGACACAGCCATGTGTGGGCTGTGTGGCTGCTTGCACAAGAAGACACTGCTAACAAAGGGGGTCATAAATCTTGGATTGGAAGCAAAGATGGGAATAGCTGGACAGCTCAGCTGTAGTGTGTCTGATTTATGGCTCCTAATGTAACCTTTCCACCCTGCTCTACAAGTCCTTTCTAACTGGTTGCCTGAGTTGTTTGTAAAATTATTTGTTTTCCGACATGTCCCATCCTGTTTATTACTGTTTGCAGCTGTTAACAATAGGTTCAAGGGGGGAGTAACTTAAATATACAAGTATTTTCTGCTGACAATATAGAACAACATGATTGTATGTCACAAGAGACTGTTGGTTATTTGAATGATGAACCTATTGTTAACTTTGATTTTTTTAGTTCTTTGCAGATCTGATGTTTCTTGATTTGGGAAAATGGTGGATTCTGCACTGGATATGCCATAGTCACCAGAAATATGGTAAACCAAGCACAAATAAAAGCCATCACTTGAACATGGTACAATGTCTGAGGGTAGGTGTTTGATATGGTGGAATTATGGTTCGATCTGTAGAGTAAAAACTTTTTGTATGTTTAATGTTAAGCTAAAGGATTTCCAGTCTGTTTAGATAGTGATGGAGACTCTGCTGCTGCTCCCCACACAGGTGGGTATAGTCGAAAGTCAAGGCACACACCAAGGCTGATAGGAAAGAAGGTAGAGGTAACATGTGGGCAGACACTGCCACTAGCCCAGCTGCAGAGGCCTAGTGGACATGTTTTACTGATAAGGGGTCACCATAATAGACACAGACCTTTAGCTCTCTTTTCAGGTTTTACGACACCGATGCACCGAAAATGGTCCAGGAGGAGAGGAGACTTGGAAAGAGGATGTACATGTCCTGGTGTCCAGTGGTAAGAGAGTATCTTTACTGACAGCATCGTCCCCATTGATGGTATAAGCAGCTCTTTACTAAGTGTACTGTTTAGTAGTAGCCATGTGTGACCTGGTGAGCGGAGGATGAGTAGCTGCAGGATTTAGCATCACTATAGTCAGATATATGTGAGCCTGCATGGTATGTGTTAGACACAATGTAGGCCAAAAAGTGAGAAGTTTCTCAGAGCCAGGCCTAAAGCCCTTGTACCTGTTCCAGGGATTGCAGGTTAACTATATGCAGTTACTAAAGGTGGGACGGTATAAGTACGTGCTTGTGTGTTGGTTTCTTGTTGGGATGATCTGGGGAATATCTGGTGAAGGAAGCCACCATAGACAAGACAGGTAATGAGAAAATATTTACCATGGGAATATAAAAGTGTTTCTTACCCCCATACTGCTCCTTGAGTATTGGAAAGTATTTATCAGTTGTAACATTGTCTAGTATGCAGTTTCTTAGACCTTTAAGAAAGGCAATTCGGCAATTCCTTATCAGTTTGCTGAAAGCAGAATATTTGTATAACTAAGATATTCTTTGTTTTGTTAGACATACTCTATTTCAGTGTAAGATTTTATGGTGTACAAAGTTAACTAGTTCTGGGGCAGACGTGTCTATGCGGACTTATTGTTTACTTAAGACTTAAGTTTATGTACATTGCCTAATCTTATGGCAAGCGCAAAGTGTACAGTCATGGCCAAAAGTTTTGAGAATGATGCAAATATTAATTTTTACAAAGTCTACTGCTTCAGTTTTTCTAATGGCAATTTGCATATACTCCAGAATGTTATAAAGAGTGATCAGCTTAACAGCAATTACTTGCAAAGTCAATATTTGCCTAGAAAATGAACTTTATCCCCCAAAACACATTTCAACATCATTGCAGCCCTGCCTTAAAAGGACCAGCTAAGATCGTTTCAGTGATTGCTCCATTAACACAGGTGTGGGTGTTGATGAGGACAGGGCTGGAGATCAATCTGTCATGATTAAGTAAGAATGACACCACTGGACACTTTAAAAGGAGGCTGGTGCTTGGCATCATTGTTTCTCTTCTGTTAACCACGGTTATCTCTAAAGAAACACGTTCAGTCATCATCGCACTGCACGAAAATGGTCAAACAGGGAAGAGTATCGCAGCTAGAAAGATTGCACCTCAGTCAACAATCTATCGCATCATCAAGAACTTCAAGGAGAGAGGTTCCAGTGTTGGCAAAAAGGCTCCAGGGCGCCCAAGAAAGACCAGCAAGCGCCAGGGCCATCTCTTAAAAGTGTTTCAGCTGTGGGATCGGGCTACCAGCAGTGCAGAGCTTGCTCAGGAATGGCAGCAGGCAGGTGTGAGTGCATCTGCACGCACTGTGAGGCAGAGACTCTTGGAGCAAGGCCTGGTCTCAAGGAGGGCAGCGAAGAAGCCACTTCTCTCCAGAAAAAAACATCAGGGACAGACTGATATTCTGCAAAAGGTACAGGGAGTGGACTGCTGAGGACTGGGGTAAAGTCATTTTCTCTGATGAATCCCTTTTTCGATTGTTTGGGACATCTGGAATACAGCTTATTCGGAGAAGATGAGCTGAGCGCTACCACCAGTCTTGTCTCATGCCAACTGTAAAGCATCCTGAAACCATTCATGTGTGGGGTTGCTTCTCAGCCAAGAGAATCGGCTCTCTCACAGTCTTGCCTAAAAACACAGCCATGAATAAAGAATGGTACCAGAATGTCCTCCAATATCAACTTCTCCCAACTGTCCAAGAGCAGTTTGGCGATCAACAATGCCTTTTCCAACATGATGGAGCACCTTGCCATAAAGCAAAGGTGATAACTAAATGGCTCAGGGAACAAAACATAGAGATTTTGGGTCCATGGCCTGGAAACTCCCCAGATCTTAATCCCATTGGGAACTTGTGGTCAATCATCAAGAGACGGGTGGACAAACAAAAACCTACAAATTCTGACAAAATGCAAGCATTGATTGTGCAAGAATGGACTGCTATCAGTCAGGATTTGGTCCAGAAGTTGATTCAGAGCATGCCAGGGAGAATTGCAGAGGTCCTGAAGAAGAAGGGTCAACACTGCAAATATTGACTTGCTGCATTAACTCATTCTAACTGTCAATATAAGCTTTTGTTACTCATAATATGATTGCAATTATATTTCTGTATGTGATAAAAACATCTGACAAACACACATAAAAACCAGAGGGCAGCAGATCATGTGAAAATATAAGATTTGTGTCATTCTCAAAACTTTTGGCCATGACTGTACATTGACCTGGAATCAGTTTCAACCCCTTGCATGAGGTAACCATGACCAAATAAGGACAAATGATGTCTCACCTTGCTCATGTGGCCTATTGTCTATAAATATGCAGTGTGTCTCACAATAAGTTGAAGATAGGAATTTTGGCCCTGGCCCTGTCTTTGGGTTGTATTTTTTACAATTATTTCAGATGTAATATGGTGTGCTGACTGACTATGTGAGGAATTATCAAAAACATATCATTAATGTATATTCTTGAGTTTTTCCCCTTCCCTCCAGGGTTTGAGTCAGTGGAAGAAACTTATAAATTAAACCCAAAGATTGGATGGAGATAAAGAGATATTTGAGATCCTGAGAGGAGAAATTTCAAAGACTGTTGGCTGAATCTGCACTTATATTCCTGTTATGTTTTATGCAACATACAGACTGATCCTGTTAGTGGTATCAATCTGCGTAATCCCGTGTCTAAAGGGGATGATAAACGAGGCTATGGATTTAGACAATGAGACCTGAGACTGATATTGAGACAATAAAAGTGTATGACAATGTGAAAGCCCCTCGAGAATACACGGAGTTGCTTTAGGGACAGCTAGGATCTGACTTTCCTATGTGAAAGCCCTTTAAGTGGGAGTTTATCTACAAGGGATAAGTTGTCACCCAAGAGGTGAAGAAAGATGGAGCACATTGGAACAGATCAGTAGGTTCACAGGCTTAGGGAAAAATTTGTATTTCGGGGGGAATGTCAAGTCTGAGAACATGAATTAATATTCTTATACTTTTATATTGTATGTTATGTGTTGCAAATACTAATTTATCCCTTGCTACTAAGTGCTGGCAGTTTTAGACAAAGGCAAGATGGTGCATATCCTGTTTGCCACACCCTGTAACAGAATTCCACAGCCAGAGCAAGGCGGTGCCTGGCTGGACATCAAGTCTGGATGGACAGTTCAGGGATCCCAGAAGGACAGTGGCGGATCCAGGGTTTGCGTAGCCCTGGGCAATTGACTTTGGCGGGGCCCTACTTACCGGGGGGTCTCGCACTTCTAGCCTGTACCTCCCAACTGTTGAAGACTAGAAAGAGGGAATAAAACGTGTGGCGTGCTGCGCGCGCCGCTGCAAATTAGGCCCCACCCACTTTTATGTTGACTCCGCCCATTCTCATTTATTTTTTCGTGTGATTCCATACAGTATAATCCTCCTACAGACACCCGTAAATTATATATCCCCCCTCCATCTCTCCCCATTTTCATATACACCCTTCATCTACCCCTAGTTTCCTGTCCCCCTCTATCTCTGTCCCCAGTTTCATGCTATTCTCCCCCTTTATCTGCCCACAGTTTCATGTCCCCCCGTCTCTGCCCCAGTGTCATGCTGTTCTCTCCCCCTTCATTTGCCCCAGTGTCATGCTGTTCCCCCCCTCCTTCATTTGCCCCAGTGTCATGCTGTTCTCTTCCCCTTCATCTGCCCCAGTGTCAAGTCGTTCTCCCCCTCCATCTGCCCCAGTGTCATGCCGTTCTCCCTCCGTTCATCTGCCCCAGCGTCATACTGTTCTCTCCCCCTTCATCTGCCTCAGTGTCATGCTGTTCTCCCCCCCCCCCTCCATCTGCCCCCAGTTTCATGGGCCCCCTACATTATTTTCCACCTAAATGTTTAACACACAAAAAAAACACACTCACCTTCCCTCGCTCCCCCGCAGCTCTCTCCCTCATACACATATTGTAGGCACGATGTGATGTCATCACATCGCGGCTACAAATGCCGGAGCTCAGCGTTAAAGCAGGAGCTGACAGCTCCTGCTTTAAATGCCTATGTATTCAGCTCATCGGCGTCCGTAGGAAATCGGGACATGCCGACCAGGACCATTTTATTAGGGCCGGGCCCCGGGCGGTTGCCCGGCTCGCCCGGCCCTGGATCCGCCCCTGCAGAAGGACTTTGTTGTACTATGCATTAACCCCTCCTTTCCTTTCGTATAAGAGTGTGTGAGCTTTGAATAAACGCCAGCAGTGCTGATTGAACTAGAGCACAGAAGCATGGCTGGTTTTGAGACAGAATTCAGTGTCTGTGTCATTATTAGCAATTCAAACATGTTTATTAATTTGGGACTGACTGTTTGATCCATAATTGGTCGATTATGACCACGACAGTGCCAGTATAAGTATAACACAGTATAATTGTATGTCCCATACACCATTTAGTACTTATGGGCCACCTTCCTCCGCTAGGATCACACAGCAAGTGATGCCAACATCAGTATTCCCTATACTAAGATACGCTCCCCCGATACTGCTGCACACATAGGAGATCGCATGATGCATTCCACTGTGGAATGCATCTCCCGAGCGTGTGCGAGATACCGTTACGTCACTTTCGGTCCCTCGCACACTACAGCTATGTCCCGTACCCCGACGGCCGGGCATCCTCATCCTCCGGCTTACGGCAGCATCTCCCACTAAGCCACCTATGTCCCTATATGTCCCCAGAAGCCCTCTCCCCTTTTCTGGACATTGCCTATCCCATAGGGTTACCGCGAGTACATTCCACAGCGGAACGCACTTGGGATTGCAGATGAACTTCCGGCCTACACATGATAGGTGGATTCGACCACCCTGACCCCTCCTCTCCTTTTTTCCGCGGTTACGCCCTCACAACAGGCTGTAAATACAGCCTCATACTGTACCTTCACATGCCCTGGACGGACATCCAAGCACTTACACCACGCTTATAGGTGAGTTCCCTGGCACATCCTCTTACCCTCTGCAGTGTCCTCGTGGATTATACCATCTCCTCCACACTGCCATTGGTACAGCTTAACATCATCCCTTTACTACACCTCCTGACTATATACCCCTTTTTGGACTTTATGCCCATCTGCCTGTCTGTCTGATATACAACCATTTTTGATGTGCATAGTTGTTTTTACTGGGATTTGTATACAAGTTTCTCTTGTTCCTACTGGTTGACACATTTTGTCATGATTGTCAGCATGCTTATATATACACGTCTTTCATTCCCTTATTATTTTTTGTTTTCATTCCATCCACCCCAACTTGTACATACCTGTATATATTGTTTGTTCCACCATTCGTTATTTACACTCGTTGTGGGCTATATGTGTTAGTAGATTTTTCTGATTCGATGGTGACATTTGTTTTTTACCTGCTTTCAGATCAAATCTGATGAAGGTCTGAGTGACCGAAACGTCAAACATTATTGATCTCTTTCAGTCCTATGTCCAACGATTGTATTTCAAATCACCAATTTGTTAATAAATTGACTGTACTTTTTTTCAAAAGAAACCTTCAGTGTGTGCGACAGCATTTTTTCAAATTCCAAATATAGTTCCTAGGCAGGACTTAACGATAGGCTACTTTTCGTCGCAATCACAGACATACGTTTTTGTCAGGACCCCCCACAAACCCATAACTCATAGCACCAGCTCTGTCATCGCATCAATCTCCTCAGCTGTCCATGTACCTTTTTTTGATATAATACCTTTGCACAGGTATCCTTTTAATATGGAATAAATAAAAGAAAGATATTTTAAACAAGGAGGTATTTGCTGGACTCTGTTTTTTCAAGGATTCCCTGTATACCAGTGTTCCAAGCCGGAGGAACCGAGGAGTCAACCGTTCCTCGTTTCGCCTGGAGTGAGTAGCCAAGTATTTGGTTTCCATTATTTGTACCAAGACTGTGATTGAACATTATGGTTACTATACACCAACGTACAGAGAAATATTGATTTTTTTTTTTGTTGGCATCAAGGGCTGTGTTTCCTCATCCCTGTTCCCCTAGAGTTGTATTTATACTGAGACTAAATTACACACAACTGGAGTATATTAACTAATGAAATGATTTCTGAAGGAAATTTTGCGCACTGCGCAATTTTGCTTATCACACTTTTATTTTATTAAAATTTTGAAAACCATGTATCATTTTCCTTCCACTTCACAATTATCTGCTATGTTGTGTTGTCTATTATATAAAAATTCAATAAAATATATTTAAGCTTGTGGTTGTACAGTGACAAAATGTGAAAATATTCAAAGGGTATGAATACATTTGCAGGCCACTATATATAATAAACCAATACATATACACAAGTCAATATGAGTGAATGGACCTTTAGGGCTGTCACAGACAAACATTGTCTCTGTATTAGAACATCCACATCTACTAAATCCACTCCAGGCTTTGGATTCAAAAGCTGCAGCAAAATCTGCTGCAAAAACACACACACAAAAATTAAATGAACTAGGTGTGTAGAGTTGGTAGGCCTCACCCCTAGTAACACTCAACCCCATCCCCAAACTCCAATTCCACCCAAATTGGCCCAGACTGCAACCCCAAAGCCCTGTTATGTTTGTCTGCCTGTATTACTGCTACAATAATAGTCGGTCTACTGACTAACGCTTAGAGAATCATTCTGATATAGGATTCTCAATACACCTGCTGCAATGTTGGGAGTCAGAGTCGTAATATGGACGTTCATATAGGATATATGGACAAATATATGGACTCAGTTAAAAATTAGTTTTTCTAGATTTTTTAAACCTTGACAGGTTTCTACAGATCTAGCCGCATCATATAGAAATACAGACCTAGAAATCATCAACTCCCAACACCCCCACTGATCAGCTATTTGTAGCTGCTCATAAGAATTATAACAGCTCTGTATAGTCAGGGAAGTTACTACGGACAGTCCTATAGCAGTTTTCTTGGCTGACTTCTGTGCCTTCGGTCCTCAACACTGCCTGGATCTTGACATTTCTTCAAACTTAGCTTTAATAGATGAAATTTTTTACCCCCGAAGAGGCGTCTGAATGGCTCCATATTTCATCTGCTGCAAGAAAATGACCCTAAACATACGTCCAATATCTTTGGTGTAAAGAGTAAGGAGTCCTGGAAGGGATGATATGGCCCTCACAGAGACATGATCTCAACATCATCCAGTCCGTATCAGATTATATATAGGGACAGAAAGATTGGTGCAAGCCTACATCTACAGATCTGTGCTTAGTTCTCCAAGACGTCTGGAACAACCTCTAAGCCGAATTCCTTTAAAAACTGTCTGCGAGTGCACCGAGAAGAGTTTATGTGGATATGAAGTAAAGGGGGTCACTCCAAATATTGATGCGATATAGTTTTAGTTTGTTTCCTTCACTTGCACTATTGATTTATGAAAAATTATATACAAGTGTACATACTCTTTAAATGGAAGAGCTTTTATATATGACTGCCGTATATGTAATTCAGTGATCACACATCGAATATCTCTAGAAATATATAAAAGTAGACTTTATTTGTATTCACATTTCATATATTATACAGTATTATCATTGCACACACCCTTTAGCACTGTGTTGTAAAATGACCATGTACACACAGCTATAAACCTTCTGCACCGAAGTCAAGTCTTTTGTAGAAAAGCTCCGTCATTTATGTACAGTAGATCTTTTCAGTATCCTTCAAACGGGGGAGTGTTAGAATTTGGTCCCAATATTTCTGTAAAATAAATAAATTAAAAAATATAATACATTTGAGTACCGTATATACTCGAGTATAAGCCGGCCCGAGTATAAGCCGAGGCCCCTAATTTTACCACAAAAAACTGGGAAAACTTATTGACTTGAGTTTAAGCCTAGGGGGAAATGCAGCAGCAAAAATTGAAATGGTCGGAGTTTTTGGTTGCAGTAGTTGCTGGGAAAGGGGAGGGGGTGTTTTGGTTGTCTGTCTGCCCCTTCCCTGAGCTTGAGGACTGTTTTTTTCCCCCGGAACAGGAGAACTGCAGATACGCTATATTCAGTAGACTGAGCACTTTCAGACACATGGACACGTAATCTGTATAATGTGTTTCACAGTAATTTTCTACTTTTATATGTATTCTAGGGAAAGGAGGGATTTAGAACTTTTATTTACTTTATCTTTTTATTATATTTTTTTTAAGCTTCTTTTTTTCCCCCCACAATTTTATGGGAGATTCTATACATTACTATTGCGGCTGGTCATAGATCCCTCCCCCCCCCCAAAAAAAAAAAAAAAATAAAAAAAAATAAAATAATTTTTTTTTTTTCTTTTGCTTGACTCGAGTATAAGCCAAGGGGGGCTTTTTCAGCACAAAAACTGTGCTGAAAAATTCGGCTTATACTCGAGTATATACTAACTCATTGGGATCCAGGAAGAGAGTCTGCCCCCCTCAACTCCATTTTCATATGAAGATGAAGCACAGCAGTTCCTCCCCGCTCCACAATACAGCGCGATATGCGCTGCTGGGCAGAAGGACGTTCCTGGCTAAGTGTCAGAAACGCCCTTCTGACTGTAAAGCGCTACTTTACCAGGATCGATAGCGCTTTACACCGGGCACAGATTGGGAAAGCCGATAGTGCGCTGAATTCAGCGCACTGTCAGCTTTCCAGCAGTATATAGAACTGCATGTGCCCGATCTGATGAAAGGTCCTCTTTAATGGCGAGATTTACTAAGCTTAATGCTCAAGATTTCTGTCGAGAAACTGGGCTAACGTCTATGTAAACCTGACAAAGGGGCTGGCTTAGTGGAAAAAGGGTATGGGGCTTAAGACAAAAAGAGACAGATTCTAATTAACCCCTTCCCGACATGCGCCGTAATAGTACGGCGCATGTCGGGTCTGTAACTATGGCGACCGCCCGGGAGCCGGGCGGCCGCCATAGCCGCTTTAAGCAGTAGACAACCGGCTCTCATGCCTCCGATCAGTCTCTGGACCAATCGGAGGCAATAACCCCTCCGGCGCCGCAGTCAAAGGCGCCTCCGGCGCCATTTTCCCGGCAGCGCATGGGCGCCGCCATTTTGCCCGGGATCGCCGGCTCCTGGAGCATGCTCCAGGGCTGACGTCCCGTTGCCATGACAGCCGGGAGCCTGTATTAGGCTCCCAGGCTTGTCTGCAAATCCTCTCTTTTGCAGGCTGGTCTATGCAGCCTGCAAAAGAAAGGATGATTTTTTGCAATGCATTGCAATGCATTGCATTAGTGATCAGACCCCCTGGGGTTCAACACCCCTAGGGGGTCTAATAAATGCGAAAAAAAAATTAAAAAAAAAAAGTTAAAAAAAAATAAAATAAATATATATATATATATATATATATATATATATATATATATATATATATATATATATATATATATATATAAGTATTAAAAGTTCAAATCACCCCCCTTTCCCTAGAACACATATAAAAGTAGTTAAAAACTGTGAAACACATACATGTTAGGTATCCCCGCGTCCAAAATTGCCCGCTCTACAAATCTATAAAAATATTTTTCCTGTTCGGTAAACGCCGTAGCGGGAAAAATAGTCGAAAGTGCCAAACCGCCATTTTTTCACTGTTTTGATTCTGATAAAAATTTGAATAAAAAGTGATCAAAGCAATAACATTTCCCGAAAATGGTAGAACTAAAAAGCACACCCGGCCCCGCAAAAAAAGACGCCCTATGCATCCCCGTACACTTACGTATAAAAAAGTTACGGCCGTCGGAATATGGCGACTTTTAGAAAAAAATTTTTTAACACAGTTTTGGAATTTTTTTTAGGGGTCAAAATGTAAATAAAACCATATAAATTTGGTATCCCTGGAACCGTACCGAAACACAGAATATAGGGGACATGTCATTTTGGCTGCACAGTGAACACCGTAAAACCAAAGCCCGTAAGAAAGTCGCAGAAATGCATTTTTTCTTCAAATCCTCCCCATTCTGAATTTTTTTCCTGCTTCCCAGTACATTATATAGAATAATTAATGGTGGCATCATGAAGAAAAATTTGTCCCGCAAAAATTAAGACCTCATATGGCTCTGGGAGCGGAGAAATAAAAAAGTTATGGGGTTTAGAAGGAGGGGAGTCAAAAACGAAAAACGAAAATCAAAAAATGCCATCGGCGGGAAGGGGTTAAAATGCACCAGAAGTCTGTGCCAAAAAATGGTGTATGTGCTTTAAACCATGTTTAGTGACACTTGGAGCAAAGGGGGTGTTTTGGAAAGGGGTAAGGCTAAACACGCTGAAAGATCTTGGGGATCAAATTGTATTTTTGATCAAGGCAGGTCTAGTATGTAGGACTCCTTTAGCAATCCATTATCAGAAGTCAAACTTCTACTTAGAAGCTACAAACTTCTACTGCAGTAATAATATATATATATATATATATATATATCCATCCACAGTGTCCCCCCATGACATCCATATACCTCAATAGAGAATACAGTCGGACAATCCTCATTGGAGACCCCTAGAAGTTAGCCACACACCCATAGATCACATCCTGACCCGCTGCTCCCACCAGTGTTGGGCAGTGTGACAGCCTTCAATCACTGTAAATAGTCCCAAGAAGCTTTTCTGCATGTGGGGCCTTAGCCTAAAACACATCAAAAGTGGTCTGAAAAGGAATGGGAGCTATAAAGGAAACCCTTATACTTCTCCCTTCTACTAAATACTCTCCTGGCTTTTGTTGTAGCGAAATTCACAATAATAAAAAAAAAAAAAATGGCAGCTTTCCCGCAAAGTGTGGCCTCTGCATCAACGAATATGTGGTAGATAGATACATGATTCGTCATGTATACAAAGAACCTCAAATGTATATATAGTAAATACTAATAGTAATACATGTACGTGTATATAACATATATAGGTCTTGGTGCAACTTAGTCCCATTTTATTAGCCCATGATGCAAGAACACAAGTGCAATTTTTTTTTTTTTTTTTTTTTAAATAATCCCATTTTTATGCAAATCTGGTCCTATATTTCAACCTATGCTTTGCAAAGGGTGAAAACTGCTGTGAAAATCTGTGACAAAGTGACCTGTAGATTTAAAACCTGTACTACAGGGAAATTTTTTTTGCGCCTATTTGATTATTAAAAATGTCATCCACTTTGTAACCTGCTGCAGATTTTCCGCTGAAAATTAGGGGTAAAAAAATTTTTGCAGTGTATTTGCCACATGTGAGCATGCTCTAAAGAGATTATTAGCATCCTCTGAGAAGGATTCCTTTATATCATGAAAAATTCCATTTTTATCTTGACCTGCAGTAGGTCTCAAGCTGGAATAAATGTCTTCTAGGTAGGAAGCAGGGTTTCCATAGGAACCATTATTAGTGCATGTCTTTAATTCTGTCACAGAGGCAATGAATTTCATATAAAAAATTTTAAAAATTGAAGAATTAAAATAGGACCCTTCCTAGTGCTGGCTAACACTACTACACCCCTAACTACCTTCCTCTAAATGTGACTTTCCATAACGGTGCTGTGATCTTTCCACACCCTTATTTATAGGGCCTGTGGATTCATCACTCTTTAGAGTTAGAGATTTGGGCCCCTTCTTCGCTGTGGGCCCACAACAGCTACCTAGGTACACCCCCCTTACCTTGGCGGTATGAGAATAGGACTTGTTATCCTGATGTTCCATTACTGGAGGGCGCGTGCTGTTGCTCTTGAGCAGGTAACCTCATGGCCATTTGCTCCAGATTCTTCATCACAGTTACTCCTCCACCCTGCCTTGGTGAATTAGAAGTCCTATGAGACAGAAGCAGCTTTTACATCACCTTCTTCTGTCTATATAGAAATGCAGCGTCCTCGTGAATAGCTTATTATAGTCAAAGACCATGAATGGCCAATTTCTTTTTTATTTCTATAGATCATAGAAATGATGAAGAGTGAAACAATACAGAAAATCCATCTTTCTCCTGCTCACCTTGGTGGTGTGGACTCAACAGGCTGGCTGAGAGAACGTCTAACCTAAAGAAATATTAAAAATGAACATAAGCATAGAAAAAGGACGAAATTCTGAACTAAGAACTTAAGATGTTGGCACAGCCAGACATAGGCAGTAGAGATGAGCGAGTAGTTTTCGATCGAATACCTCGCTCCCATAGGAATGCGTGTAAGTGGCCGAACACCAAGGGGTTAAGTGCAGTGAATATTTGATGCGCTTAACCCCTTGTTGTTCGGCCGCTTACACGCATTCTTATGGGAGCGAGGCATTTGATTGAATACTACTCGCTCATCTCTAATGGGCAGTCTAAGATTATAAGAGCTGGACAGACCAGAGACAGACACAGTCCTCTATTATTTCTATAATCTCTAATACAGCATACTGATAGGTTCAGGTCACAGAGTTATGGAAGACCCATCAAAGATGAATGCTATTACAGAAGATCCTATAATGCCACAACTGTGTCCAGTAAACCCCCCAAAATGCTAATAATATGCAACACAGCTTTCCTTTTTGAGCTTCCTCAGTAGTGTGTACTGGCCAGAGGGTGGGGTAGATACAGTGTGTACTCAAACCAAATCATGAAGAAATCATAAAAATTGAAATAAAACAAAATAAAGAAAACTGCAATAAAGACTGCATTTCCTGGAGCCCTGATGGTGGGCCCTGCTCTAGTGAATATTAGTGACAGCTGTCAGTGCTCATACACTGGGTGTTCATCTTCATCCACCATCTACTGATACCAGCTTACACATTAAAAAAAAAAAAAGAAAAAAAAAGTCAGTATGGATTTGAGATATTATACCTCTAATGTAAGTGGCAGCAATACCTTTCGAATCTGGGGAAGTTTGGTGCCAACCACGTCTCCTGGCAAGACTGGCAGAGGAGGGTCTTGTTTATTCAGATGCAGGTTAGTATTGACGTACTTTATACATTCATCTAAAGTAGAACAGATGTAAGAACATGTCCCCTGTAGGTTGGCGCACGCTGTATTCAGTTTCTGAAAAAGAAGGAAAGAACAATTTATGTACGGTACATATTACAAGTCTGCCCCGTCATCATACCAAACAGAAGACAAGACCGGTACAAGAATCTATAGGGGATGATTCTAATGACCATTTTTAATGTATTTATTTAGCTCACTTATATGGCGCCATCATATTCTGCAGTATGTTATGGAGATATTGTCAACCCTGTCCCAAGTAGGAATCTGAATTCCTTATAAGTAGGTCTTTGGACCATTCATGCTTCTTTCCTGCTATGATATAGATTTTCTAAAGTTATTTGGATTTATTTACAGGTATTGTATAGGAAATCCAAAAATAACAGGTGGCTTGCTTGGTTGTGTTCACGATTCCCACATTGGAAAGGGCCATACACCTACACGGCTGACACTTCAATATTATACCACCATTGTAATGCGAATTTAAAGTGTATTCCAGCGGGAAGTATTTATAACTAGAGATGAGCGAGTACTGTTCGGATCAGCCGATCCGAACAGCACACTTGCATAGAAATGAATCGATGTAGCCGGCACGCGGGGGGTTAAGCGGCCGGCCGCCGTCAAAGCGGAAGTACCAGGTGCTTCCATTCATTTCTATGGTGCGTGCTGTTCGGATCGGCTGATCCGAACAGTACTCGCTCATCTCTATTTATAACCTATCTGCTTGGGTGATAAATCCTAGATCATAAGTGGTCCAAGTGTAGTACTTGGCTCTTTCCATCCGTGCCCTAGACTTTGAAAGGAGAAGCAACGTTCAAGCTTGATCCCTTCTCCCTTTAAACTTCTCCTAGCTGAAGTCTTGCCAAATGGTGGAACTCATGACCGCCAAGCCTTGTTCTGGTGATCGGTGCGGGTCCCGGTGGTCAGCATTTATCACCAAAGGATACAGGATAAATGCTGCAGGCTGGAATATTCATTAAGTGTAAGGAAAGAGTGATGTTTGTCACCAAGGTCCTAGCGGAATGAAGGAAACAGTGACTCATATACAGAAACAATAGACTTCTATAATAAGCATAAAAGTAACATCCAACCATTGTCAGACTAATGAAGAAGGTACAATTCCTAGTTGCTGGGTTACAGATACGTGTATAGTTGTATCATGATAAATTAGAGTATGTTAGGTATAACAGGCCTCAAGTTGTACGCAGCATCTGTACCCTTTCATTTTTTTTTTTTCATTCTTCCTCAGTACGCACATGCCACCTTAAAGGTTTTATCCAAATTTTCAAAACAGAGGTCCTATTTATAAAATAAGGCATCAATTTTAAATTGATAGGGGTCCGACTTCCAGGACTCCTGCAGATCAGTTTTCCTGTGATGGCAAGATTCATGTTTTATTCACACTTGCGCCTGGTATCCATCTTAACGCTAAGGCCCCACTGGGTGAAAAAGCAGCGCTAAAGCGCTGCGGGAAGAACCACGGTGTGAATGCATTGAGGTTCTTCCTACAGTGCTTTCAACAGAAAGCGCACAGAGTTTTCCTCCGCGGACTTTCTGTCACAATTATGTCTATGGGAAAGCCGCCGGCGTTTCCGTAGATATAATTGACATGCTGAGATTTTCAAAGCCACTGCGATTTTTTCTGCAAAGTGGGCATGGGATTCTCATGAATCCCATCCACTTTGCAAGTACTGTAAAACACCACAATTTTTACAGCGGTGTTTCTGCCATGTCCAAATTTCGGCGTTTCCAGCCAGTGGGGCTCCGGCCTAAGGCTAAGGCCACACTTTGCAGAAACGCAGCTTCTTTTGTTGCATATTTTGCTGTTTTTTGAGCCAAAGTCAAGAATGGCTACAAAAGGAATGGAAAATATAAGGGAGTTCTTATACTTCTACCTTCTGCTCAATCCACTCCTGGTTTTAGCTCAAAAAACCGCAGCAAAATCTACAAAAAAACAAAACATGGGGCCTTAGCCTAAGCTCACAAAATCTGTTTGGACACTGTTTGCTAAAAAACTCATTCATTTCAATGGTTTTTTAAAACAATCTGCAGGTGCACGTTTTGAGTCTTTCCACCACTTATCTGCTCGTTTGAACGGAGACAAAAGTCTGATTTGCAGGACTTTGTGACCGTACAAAAGATAAAACAGACCGCCTCAAAACTTTTTTTTTTTTTTAATAACATTGAGGTCCCGCAAGCAGCACTTTTCTTTCCGCATTTTTAGTGCGGAAATCGAGCACAAACCACACAGGCCCCATTATAGTCTATGGGATCCGCGGGTTTCTTTAGGTAACCGCTTTTTTATGCAGATAGGTTTCCGTTCAGGAGGTCCCCAAGAAGACTCCCCGAACAGAAACCTGAACACAGATGTGAACCGGGCCTTAAAAGACTGATTCGGGTATCCGCTGAGTAACAGTTTGGATTCCTTTTTGTACCAAACCATTTTTTTTTTTTAAACAGTTTTCAAGCAGACTGATACCAGGCGCAAGAGTGAACGAAGAATCACATTGTTTGTTTTTTTTTGCAATACCTTTAATAGCAGTCATTGTGAGCCCTGCAGTGGATATCCCCATAGACCTGAATAGAAGAACTACTGTAGTAAACAGAACCACTGGTATTAAACATACAGCATGTGAGCTCTGCAGCTTGCACAAAAAGCTGATCTTAAGGGATCCTAGCAGTTGGACCCCTGTTGATCTAACATTGATGTTCCATCCTATGGTAGGTCAACTCTGAAAGGTTGGATAGCCCCTTTATAACTCTTGTGTGGATGGAAGAGTCATATGTATGTATGACCACCACTCCAGGGTGTTGTACACAGCTATCTCTGCAGGTACCACTCTATTCACACTGTAGACCATTCTTCTCATGAATGCTGGAGGCCCCAGCAGTCACTTATCTGTTATGTGGATAGGGATTAAGCTTTCTTCCTGGGAATACTCACTTTGACAATTTTTGCATGTCAATAAGGTTCTGCCAACCTCTATGGATTGCTGCAGGAGGACTTAAAACTGCACTGTGTTATGATGAATAAATGGTTAAAAAAAAAAATTATATAAGCTTTATCCACCCCATGTCATTTACCTGCTACTTATTTTGTGGGATTAAGTTACTCTCTATACAAGGTGGTAAAAACAGTGACAGGGCTAAACCGGTTTGGACACAATGGTGTTTAATAAGGAACTGCCACAGCAAAACATGGATAACAAAGATCTCATGAATCGTGTGGCACAGGCAACAAAGAATAAGCAAAAATTATCTGACGCATGGTCCTGAGCAAATTTACTGTGTGCATTCACTTTGTAGCTGACTGATGGTCCAAAGCCAGACCAGGTCCCATTAGCTTCCAGGAGATAAGGACATCAGCTACATAGAAGAGCAGAGATAGCCACATAATAGTAGCCATACATAGATTCTAATTAAAATGATATTAATAAGAAGGCTATTGTGTGAACACCCCATTGAAGAAAACAAGGGATTTTGGCATAAAGAATGGTACCAACATGTGCAACATTGATCACTGTAATAATGAAGCGCCCACGCACAGACAGGTCCTGTTTCCCATCCATCTTCTTATCAGAACCGCTCCCTTTTGGAGGAGATATTCTGGCTTGGCTTTTATTCCCAGATTATGCCCTTAGGCTTCTTTGCTAACCAGTTATTAGCCTATAGAGAGCTACCTTCCAGAAGGTGGCGCTAGGAACAAATTACTTTATTTCACCAATGAGATCTTATTTGCATATTCCTCTATAGAGGGCAGCATCCTTAACATCATGCATGACTCAGTTATAAAGTCTTTTTAATCATGATGTGGATTTAATTGCCAAATTAGTATTTCTGTCCCAAAATTTCATAGCTGGAAATCTGTTCCTTTTGGGACAGAAATACTAATTTGGCAATTAAATCCACATCATGATTAAAAAGACTTTATAACTGAGTCGTTCATGATGTTAAAGAGGACCTTTCACCATATCCGGGCACAGGCAGTGTTATATACTGCCAGAAAGCTGACAGTGCGCTGAATTCAGCGCACTGTTGGCTTTCCCGATCTGTGCCCGGTGTAAAGCGCTATCGGTCCCGGTACCGTAGCGTTTTACAGTCAGAAGGGCGTTTCTGACCATTAGCCAGGAACGTCCTTCTGCCTCGCGGCGCCAATCGCGCTGTGCTGTGGAGCCGGGAGGAACGCCCCCCTCCCGCTCCTGATAATACTCGTCTATGGACGAGCTGTGTGAGCAGAGGGAGGGGGCGTTCCTCCCGGCTCCACAGCACAGCGCGATTGGCGCCGCGAGGCAGAAGGACGTCTCTGGCTAATGGTCAGAAACGCCCTTCTGACCATAGAAGAGCTACGGTACCGGGCCGTAAGCTCTTCACACCGGGCACAGATCGGGAAAGCCGACAGTGCGCTGAATTCAGCGCACTGTCAGCTTTCCGGCAGTATATAGAACTGCCTGTGCCCGGATATGGTGAAAGGTCCTCTTTAAGGATGCTGCCCTCTATAGGGTGGTGTACAGAGTGCACTGTTCTCCTAATTACATCCTGGAGTTGCATATTTTTTACCCAGAATCCCTAGCGGAGCAGGAATGACTTGTAAGTCTCCGTACTGCCTATGTAGGCAAACTCTCTCCCTGATGTGTAAGATTGTCCCCTGACCCTTGCATATTCCTGGCACCCATAGACATTGACGTGCCAGGAATATGCAAATAAGATCTCATTGGTGAAATAAAGTAGCCATTTTCCATGTCCTTTGGCTGGAGAGGTCATGGATAGGGGCTCCTGCTGTGAAGTAGACCATATACTGTATTGTGGCTGACCAGGGTAAGAGCGCAGTCATTTTTACCTCCTTGTTTGGTGCAGATTCTGCCTCATCTGTGGTCACTGCTTCTTTTACTTCTGACACTTGTCCCATAAGTAGATCACAGAAGAGCCGCAGCTCTGACAGTTTTCGACTGAGACTTTCGTTATCTGGCAGGACATCTAGGAGAAACAGGTATGGTATAAGAATAAAGAATTGATTCCACGCATCATTTTTAGAATATACTACTGTCATTGTATCATGGCAGGCCGATAGATAGATAGATAGATAGATAGATAGATAGATAGATAGATAGATAGTGTGTGTGTGTGTATATACATATATATATATATATATACACAGTCCTATGAAAAAGTTTGGGCACCCCTATTAATCTTAATCATTTTTAGTTCTAAATATTTTGGTATTTGCAACAGCCATTTCAGTTTGATATATCTAATAACTGATGGACACAGTAATATTTCAGGATTGAAATGAGGTTTATTGTACTAACAGAAAATGTGCAATATGCATTAAACCAAAATTTGACCGGTGCAAAAGTATGGGCACCTCAACAGAAAAGTGACATTAATATTTAGTACATCCTCCTTTTGCAAAGATAACAGCCTCTAGTCGCTTCCTGTAGCTTTTAATCAGTTCCTGGATCCTGGATAAAGGTATTTTGGACAAACAATTCAAGTTCAGTTAAGTTAGATGGTCGCCGAGCATGGACAGCCCGCTTCAAATCATCCCACAGATGTTCAATGATATTCAGGTCTGGGGACTGGGATGGCCATTCCAGAACATTGTAATTGTTCCTCTGCATGAATGCCTGAGGATTTGGAGCGGTGTTTTGGATCATTGTCTTGCTGAAATATCCATCCTCGGCGTAACTTCAACTTCGTCACTGATTCTTGAACATTATTCTCAAGAATCTGCTGATACTGAGTGGAATCCATGCGACCCTCAACTTTAACAAGATTCCCGATGCCGGCATTGGCCACACAGCCCCAAAGCATGATGGAACCTCCACCAAATTTTACAGTGGGTAGCATGTGTTTTTCTTGGAATGCTGTTTCTTTTTGGACGCCATGCATAACGCCTTTTTTTTATAACCAAACAACTCAATTTTTGTTTCCAAAATGAAGCTGCCTTGTCCAAATGTGCTTTTTCATACCTCAGGCAACTCTATTTGTGGCGTACGTGCAGAAACGGCTTCTTTCTCATCACTCTCCCATACAGCTTCTATTTGTGCAAAGTGCGCTGTATAGTTGACCGATGCACAGTGACACCATCTGCAGCAAGATGATGCTGCAGCTCTTTGGAGGTGGTCTGTGGATTGTCCTTGACTGTTCTCACCATTCTTCTTCTCTGCCTTTCTGATATTTTTCTTGGCCTGCCACTTCTGGACTTAACAAGAACTGTCCCTGTGGTCTTCCATTTCCTTACTATGTTCCTCACAGTGGAAACTGACAGGTTAAATCTCTGAGACAACGTTTTGTATCCTTCCCCTGAACAACTATGTTGAACAATCTTTGTTTTCAGATCATTTGAGAGCGGGCTGTCCATGTTCGGCGACCATCAAACTTAACTGAACTTGAATTGTTTTGTAGAAAGAAATGGTCCAAAATACCTTTATCCAGGATCCAGGAACTGATTAAAAGCTACAGGAAGCGACTAGAGGCTGTTATCTTTGCAAAAGGAGGATGTACTAAATATTAATGTCACTTTTCTGTTGAGGTGCCCATATTTTTGCACCGGTCAAATTTTGGTTTAATGCATATTGCGCATTTTCTGTTAGTACAATAAACCTCATTTCAATCCTGAAATATTACTGTGTCCATCAGTTATTAGATATATCAAACTGAAATGGCTGTTGCAAATACCAAAATATTTAGAACTAAAAATGATTGAGATTAATAGGGGTGCCCAAACTTTTTCATAGGACTGTATATATATATATATATATATATATATATATATATATATACACACACACACACACTATCTATCTATCTATCTATCTATCTATCTATCTATCTATCTATCTATCGGCCTGCCATGATACAATGACAGTAGTATATTCTAAAAATGATCCAGATGACACAACAGACCCTGCTGACTTCGGTTCAATAAAGATTTCCATCATTGTGACTGCAAATATTGCTGCATGCTGCAGTATTATTGATGTCAAAAGTAAAAGGAAACGTCCATGGAAGCCCCAATAGCAGATAAGAACAGAAATGGTTAAGAGATTCCAACATCTAAAGAAAGAGTTGGAAACATATCAGATGTAAGGCATTTATAACCGAATCAAACAATGCGCACTGGGGGGCCCTTTACAAGTCTTATACAGAATGGAAATTTTCATTTTGCTTAGAAATGGTACAATCAAAGAAAAATGTCAAACTAATTCCACTTATAGAGTCACTGCAGAGGCTCCAATCTGGAGATTAAAGGAGATTCAGTTTATTAAAATATAGTTCATATAACAGGATTCCTCAATAGAGACAAGTTACTAATATAGATCATATTAAAATGCGTCACCATTTACCTGATATCCTTTCAGGTCACGTGGCCTCATCTGTGACGTTTCATTTGCAAGCTCTCTGTGAGCACTGAGGCCTGAAAACAAAACGCCACAGCACTACGTGACCTGCTGGAAGCCAAGTGTATCTGAAACCCCCTATAATAGGATTCCTCAATATAAACAACTATATTTTAATAAACCAGATAGCCCCTTGAACTGTGATATAGTAAAATCTCAGTTTCACCTTCAACCCTCCAGGTGCAGAAACCAATCTAATATATCTTCCCATCTTATAAAGTGATGGCACATGGATATATCACTCTCATGGTAAGGATTTGATCTGTAGGACCCCGACCAGTCCTGAGAATGAATGTGTGCAGAGTTGATTTAACACTGGTCCCCTTCATTGTCTCCCAGCATGGCATTAACCTGATCACCTGCTGTGCTTTAGACTCCAGCATATCCTTCACCAATGCTAAAGCAGCGCTGTATGCCCTTCATTCTCAAGATTGGTGTGGGTCCTACAGGCTGACATTCCCATTGGTAGATCCTATCAAAACCCCTTTTCCGTTCTCACATGCACCACTTGTCAGTTTAAACCAGTTTGACGGCATTTCCAAACACACTGAACCAGCAAGACCAGAAATCTGCTTTGTCAGAAGTTCAGAATACATGCAGAAATTCTGACTGCAGATACAGAGCACCAATTGGATCATATACACTTCACCCGGCTATGAAGCCACCATTCATTTTCATAAAATATGACCCAGCACCAGGCTAACCCAGCTCTTTAAAGATAAGCATACATGCCTTTAGGTTTTTGAGTTGCGTCCCCCAAGCAGGCTTTGGCGGAACCTAAGGCCACCAGCCACCTCTGTCTGTCGGCTGCATTGTCTGCTCGCAGGTAAAAACACTGCTCCTTTGGTATATAGAGATCCATCCGGCAGCTATCAGCCTGATGCACTGCAAACAGAACACATGTGGACATACAGAAAAAAAAAAAAATATATAGATTTCACAGTAAATAATGCAGAATTTACAAGATTATCTTCAGAAAGTAGGAGGCAAATGTAATCCAAGAGATGAATTACTCAGGTCTGTGAGGTCTCACAGGATCTTAAGACCGAAGCCCTGGTGTTTTTAGATCAGTGTGCAATGTTATATAATATTAAATTAAATCAAAATCAGCATAAAACAGCATGAGTGTCCCTCAGACAGAAATATGTCTAATTCTGCAACATTAAATATCATAGATCTGGTTTTCAAGCACAAGGAGTAGTGTCCACTGAGTGGCTAAGCACCAATCCCCCCCCAGGTTTCTCCTGTCTAGCCTAGCTTGATTGACAGGTCTCTGGGACTGACCGGTCAAAGAGTCAGTCTAGGCCTGCAATAAAAGTGTAGTCAGTGGGGACCACCATCGGTGGAGATGAGGCTACGTCTGTTTTGGTAAAGACTTGCTTTTCCATTAGGCTATGGCCACATGTGGCAGTCCGCTGTGGGATATTCTGAAGTGGACCCAGCCACATTAACAGTTGGCTAGTTTCACTGCAGGTTTAGGCACTTCTGCTAGTGCATTAGAATGACGGAAACCACAAAATCCACAGCAATAATGCACATGCTGCAGGTTCCAAACCACACTCTCTGTGCTGAAGTGTAGGTGGGATTTGTTTTTTGTTTTTTTAAATGTAGATTGTGAGCCCCATATAGGAATCACAATGTACATTTTTTTCTCCCATCAGTATGTCTTTTTAGAATGGGAGGAAATCCATGCAAACACGGGGAGAACATACAAACTCCTTGCAGATGTTGTTCCTGGAGAGATTCGAACCCTTCCAGCGCTGCAAGGCTGCAGTGCTAACCACTGTGCCACCTTGTTTCCTCCGCCGTTTAGTTTTTTTTGGCGCGACTAGCCGTGATGGGATGCCGATGCAGTGCCTACTAGCCAGCGGAAAAACAAAACAGAGTGACTCCCATTGAAGTAAATGGGAGCCTTTTTTGCAGCTGAACTTTGAGGCGAATTCCACATCAAAATCCGCCTGCAAAAAACTCTGTGTGAACATGCCCTAACACAGCTCTAGTAGCTCTCACAGCAGTAGTAGCATAAAAAAAATACACCCATAATGAATATTCTAAAACAACCGTACACATTACCTCGGATTTCACACACTGCCATCTTAATGCTGCCCTTGCTTCCTTTATCCACATCATCCTGAGAGTCATAGTAGGACAAAATGCCGCGGTCCAGCACAAAGTACCTTGGCTGCCATCCTGGAAAGATGGAAAAAGAAAACATTACAAAATAGTACAATTTAGAAGATGGTATTCACACGAACTGACTGGTAGTTCTATATATTTACTTAGCACCAATATATTCTGCAGCGTTTTAGATATTGTCAACACTGGCCTGTATAAGGCTCACAATCTTTTTCCCTTCCTTTTTCAGTATGACTTATGTATGGGAAGAAGCAGGAATTCACAGGGAGAACATACCGTAAGCTCTTTGCAGATGGTGTTGGATTCAAACCTACCTAAATGGTAACCACAACGATTGAGAACAACCCACATTTTTAGGATTGGTGGGGTCTCTGCAGTCAGACCTCCCCCCATTTATCCTCTGATTGGCAGAATAAATACGCTATAGATCTTGCGTACTTGGCGATCATTTAAACACCATCGATCTGGCCATAAATCACATGAATATAGGAGAAAAACACTCTCTGAGACCAAAATATAATAAAAAAAAGTATAATATATATATTTATTAAATATCCAAAGAGGATTAAAAAACATATAAGACAGAGGAGACACACAAAGGAAGGTCCGTCAAAAAATGGTGGTCCAATACCGCAGCCCTCTAAGAGAGTGTTTTTCTCCTTTCGTTATGACTTTGTATTTGGTTTGAGACTTTCTTTGTTAGATATAGGGTTAATTGTTTGGTTTCATAAATCATATAAAATCTACCATAAGTTTAAAGTTTAGGATCACTACACTACATTAGACTTAGACAAAAGTAAAACATTTGGCCTCCAAACAAATAAAGGAAGAAAAAAAAAAAAAAAAAAAAAAAAAAAGTTTCATTTTATATTGAAAGATCTTTCCTGGGGTTGTGCAATATACATATAGCCGCATGTGTGCAGAGTGATAAGAAGCCATGTTTACCTTTGGGGCATGTACAGTAGATCCCCATAAATATACAGGGAAGGAGAAGCTGAACCACTTAGCAAGCCACTACCACTGTATATGACTGCAATGCCAGAAATGATAGAAAACAAATTAGAAATAGTCTGCACTCCAGGAGCACATCAAATATCTAGATAATTCTGTATAGAAAAGGGCAAGCAATGGGTATGTACCACAATTTAGAATATTCTTCAAAAAATATGACACCTCAGTATTAATAAAAATAAATAAATAAAAAATATGTCTCTATTCCAAGACAGGCCTTGCACAGACTAACCTGCAGGTTATAGAGGAGGAGATGCTGAGCTCTTTGATATATATCATATAAGTTCCAATAACTTGTCTTCCATGCCTTCTAAATGTAGCACATTCTGAGCCTAGGAGTCCAGTGGGCGGTCCTACCATCACTGACAGTTATCTATGTATATACCTATACATGGGAAGAATATGCAAATCTGTCTTCCATGATGTAATTGGGAAGTCAGATGCTGCCTCTGTATTGCAAACCAATAGAGGGCGCTCACTGGAATGTGCAAGCCTATCTTCCCTGATGTAGTTGGGAAGACAGAATTCCAGTGAAATAACCCAATAATGGCTGCTCCCTTTTGCGTCATGCCCGACCTTCCAAGAGGCCTTTGTTTTGCAATGACGCTGGGATTATTACCAGGTATAGTCTCTCAATCGAGGACAGCTGTTTCGATGTTATTGCATCTCTTCAGCTCGATGTAGAGAGGACTATAACCTGGTAGAGGTGAGAGGCTTAGACAGGGTTAAGGGGATATTGTCACTCCTTAGGGAGAGACCACCATAGACCCACACACCTATATGGTGGTCTCTCCCTAAGGAGTGACAATATCTCCTTATACCTATACAGGAAAGGCTGTTAATCGCTGGACTTCTAAGCCCAGAATGAGCAGCGACACAAGTGAATAAATGACAAGTATACTAGAACATGTCTAAGGGCTCGTTCACACCTGCGCCCGGTCTCCGTTCTGCAGGTTTCAGTTTCCTGCCCGAAACTAGACAGAAGATGGAAACCTGCAGTCATTTTTCAAACCCATTCATTTGAATGGGTTTGAAAACTGTCCGGCCGTGAGCGTTTTATGCTCTCCGCGGCGAAACAGTATTCTTTTAACCGGACACAGAGTTGGACATGCAGGACTTTGTGTCCGGTTTAAAAAAAAATGGTTTCGCCGCGGAGAGCATAAAACGCTCACCGGTGCTCAAGGCCGGACCCGGTCTGACAGGTTTCCGTCTTCTGCAGAAACCTCAGAGCGGAGATCAAACGCTGGTGTGAACCCAGCGTTACACTGACTATCACTGTGCTCAGCTCCTCTCGCTCTGGAACAGGTTGTCTAAAGACCATTTTCAGTGTGACAGGTTCCCTTTAACAAAAAATATAAAGTACAGTAAAGTGCCGCATAAAGTATTATAAAATTGTGAGACAGTAATAGGGGGATCCAGGTTCACGGTTGCAACAAGACCCCAAAGATCCCCCCCCCCCTTACAAACTCTGGGGCACTAGCAGTGTGCTGAACCTTGGCAGTTACGTTTTTAGAAGAAACATTCCTGCTGCCAAAACATACCCAGCAATGTACCTGAAAGCAGGGGTTGGGTGCAGCCAAATCGGCCTAATTCTACTGACCTATTGTTATTGAAAATACCATACGTGCAAGGAACCTGAAACAAGGAGCACAACACAGTCCTGAGATGTGCAAGACCAGAAAGCCATAGGCCCCACTCACTCTTACCTGCTCCTGGCACACATGACACATCACAGCAACGTGCACAAAGCAGATAAAGAGTGCAACTGGGGAACAGAAAGGAGAGTAACGAACCAATACTTACCGACCCCTTCCATGGGACACTGAAGTGGTGATAAGACTTTGTGGGGAATCCCTCCCCGACCTGATTGAATGTGTGCTGGCGCATGTAGCGGCTGTGAAATACACATTGTCCATGGGCAGGAACATTGGGAGAGTAGATCAAACAGATTGGTCCAAGCTTACTTATATAAACATGTAGCAGTCAGCGGAGTTCTCCATGTTTGTGCCCTCCTCTGCTGAGGACAGAGTTTGGCTATCGGGTCACGTGATATAGATGGCGTATCACTACCGCAGCCCTGAGACCAAATACCCGGCAAAGAGGACTACAGCAGTGGTGCTGGAACGAGCTGGTAAGTTTTTCTTTTTTTTAATACCATTTCCCTTCTTGCTCCATACACCCACTGATTTCATCAGTATCAAACTAATGACAGTAGGGTGGCTTTTACACTTTCCAAATATGTCTTTCTTATTCTGCATTGCAGCTCCATTTTCATGAAAATTAGGTTTCCATTCCTATGTAAAGGGCCCTGCTGGGGCTTCAGTCTCCACTCCAAATAACACCCTAGCAGACAAAGTAGGAAATCTCACTCAAGTAATGGGGGTGTAGAAATGCCCCCAAAATATCTTTTCAACTAATTTGCATAAAGAGTCAGGTTTGGGAAAAATAGAGGAGTCAGAGTTTGTCCCAGGGACATGTGATACTCTTGTGTGTAGATCACGGAGAACCTTGTACAGCGATACATTGTAACTATAGCCAGATGTTCAACTTCCATCCTGACATGACGCCACATGCAGGAAGGGGTCCCGAACACATCTAGGGGTCCCATACACATCCAGGGGTCCCCCGATACCAGTCGCTGACAGCCCAGTGTTACACTGGAAGCCTCACCTACAGTACAGTCATTCCTTCCATAGTGATGTAACATGGCAGGGGAACCAATGACCCGCACAACCACGTAGCATTACTTCACTCTGGGCACAAGGAGTTTATGAGGAAGGGAAATGATAAGACAAGACTCTCTGTAAGCTAAATTTTCTGAGCCAAAGCCAAGAATGTCTTCATAAGGAATGGGAAATATAAAGGAACTTCTTATACTTCTCCATTCTGCTAAATCCACTCCTCCCTGCCCCCCAAACAAACCCCACTGTCTTATTCATGTGAATGGGGCCCCCAGAAATCCAGGCTGCCCAGACATTCCCTCTGGATGAATGGCACAGATTCACCCTGACCCAGAATCCCCACTGTTAAGGCTGCTGGAGTATACAGAACTATAGCAACATACTATGCATTGTAATACATCAACGTGGAACTACAAGTCCCAGCAATTTACAGGGTTTATAAACAAAGTTGTATATCCCATACTAGTGATAGCCATAGACATACGATCTTTAACCCTGTATTACCTCCCCAGCCCCCTTACCCACCAGACAAGTAGTTGGTCCATTTCAGCAGCGAACCCTCCATGTCCAGTTTCCTCATAGCCACGCCCCCCTACTAAAGGCGGGCCCGTCCTCAAGCTAGTTGTCTCAAGGCAGCCAATGACGTATAGGGGGCGTGGCCTGCTTCCCTAACACCTAATCTCTGCTCCGCTAGAATGAAGGCTGTTATGTGGACTTGCAAAGGTCTCGACCAATCAGTTTTCAGATCGAGCGCCGCGTGGATGTGTGGGCGTGGCTTACAACCACCACATGCCACTGTAGAGAATAAGCTGGCGCGGCTCCCGGCAGTGTGACGTGACGTGCCGCTGCCATATTTACTACGTCCGATCCCTCCGTCCATAGGCGGAGACTCCACAGCGGTGCGGACACTTAAATACTAAAACGTGAGCTGATTGGCCGCTGGGCCGGGCGTTATATGGGGGGAGGGATGCTGGGAAATGTAGTTCGGAGTAAGTCATGTTCCGCGTACATAAGGAGCGCTTGCACTACAACTCCCAGCGAGCCCTGGGTTTTGACGGTATGACCTCCCTAAGCAGTACTTCCCGCCCCGGCCATTGTTGCTGGTGAGCGGAGAGCAGGAGGGAATGAGTGAGATCGAGGACTGTGGGAACCAGACGTGCCCCGGGTGTCCCAGGTAGGGGGTGCAGTGTGCCCCGGGCTGGACCTCTCCTCAAAATGGCGCTGATAATAAATGATAGAGTAGTCCGTGGAGCTGTGCATAGTCCTAGTCCTCATATCCCTCAGCCTATAGCATGTTGCTGTCTCCTATATCAGCCAGTGTATACCGTTTATACAGTCTGTGCTCCCCACCCGACAACCATAGAGCCCTGATCAGAACTATTAGGGCATGTTCACACAGGGCAAATTTGTTGAAGAAATTTCGGTGATTGAAAATCAGTTCTGCAATAAATCTGCAGTGTGTGAATTTACCCTTATAGCTGCAGCGTTTGCGTGTTGCCATTGATGGCTGCAGAACAGTGATACATACAGTACAATACACACAAAGACATAAGGCCCAGATCACATCTGCGCGCGGAGACCCCCTGAACGAAAACCTAATCTGCTTAAAAAATCAGTTACCTTAGGAAACCGCCAGACCCCATAGATATAAATGCAGAGAAAAGTGCTGCTTGCAGGAGAGAGGAACGACATGACCCGAACGCGGATGACGTGCACAATGTCCGCCACAGCAGGGCATCAGATAGCCAAAAATTTGGTTCAAGGGAATTTTTTGGAATCTCCTTTAGGTTATCTTCACACTGAGTTCCTTCAGGTGCCTTTTGAGGCAGAAAATGTCTTCCAACACTCCCCCGGTAGAAGATTTTTTTTATTTTTTTTGCATCCCTTTTATTTCAAGATAGATCAGGACGATTTTTTTTTTGTCCTCTCGTTGAAATAAATCGGCTAGAGTAAGAAAAAAAAAAAAAAAGTCCATGGCCGTATACATGGACCTGTAAAAATACACGGACATGCTATGGGGCACATAGCAATGAATGGGTCAGTATGGCAGCACACGGACAGTGCATGAGGCCTTACAGCCAAAGAAAAGTAAGTGAGATTTTATTTAGAGAGGACCTTTCATCAACTCCAGGATCTGTCCATAGGCGCCGCCTCGCTGGTTCCAGCGCTGTTGGAAGTCGCCCCTTACCAGTTTACTCCTGCATTATACAGACAACCTATTGATTTAAATGGACACTTTGTAACGCTTAGTTTTCCATGTGGAATCTAAACACTTGCCATGTTTTTGTTCAGATTACAGCAGATCGGTGGTGGTCCTAGCAGTGGGGCACTTTGTGATCAGCTTATTACCAAGGAGCCTTTCTAATAAGTAGGGGTAGTCCTAAGCTGAGAACATGCAGCAGGGCCCAGGTTTACATTGCCACTACTACACAATACGTTATCAAGGGGCTTTACCTAGTGCTGAATCCAGTTTATTCTAGGGCTGTAAGGGTAAGTTCACACAGAGTTTTTTGGTCAGGGTTTTGGGATTGTCAAAACCGGACCGGAAAATGCGTGAGCGTTTCCTGAGGCGTTTTTTTTTTGCCATTTGAAGCGTTTTTTGAGGAGTTTCCTGATCCGTTTCCTCTTGGGATGTGGTCATGAATTATATTTTTAAAAAACACCTGGCGTTTGCTGATCAGGTTTTTGCCAAAAAAAACAGCTCACATTGACTTGCATTGAAGCTGTGAGCGGGAAAACGCTCATAGCTTAAAAAAGAATAGAAATCTCGCTTCTTTTTTTGCCGCTTACAGAAAAGACTCAGAAGCGTTTTGTATACTTTGAATGGTGAGGCATTTTTTGGTTTGGGGTTTAAAGGCGGATTTCTGCCAAAACCGTGACCAAAAAACTCGGTGTGAACTTAGCCTAAGGGGGTCCCTGTTATTGGATCCCTATTACTCAAACACTAGTTACATGCCTATAGGTCATTGATAATTCATTAGTGCTTCTGATGGGCAAAAATGGTGCAGTACATAGATGCAATTTTCCAGGTGGATCAGCACATACAAGGTAGAGATTGGCCGCCTCGTGCAGCCTCATTCACATGTGCAATGAATTGTCAGTTTTTGCATGCCACATTAAAGACCATAGATGTTGTATTGTCATATACTAGCATTTACCTAAGCAATAAATAATATCTATAGTATATTTTTTATATTTCTGTAGTGTGGAGCAGATGCTGGCGTCGAGTCCTGGGAAGACCCCCATCAGCTTACTGCAAGAGTATGGGACTCGGGTAGGAAAGACCCCCGTGTATGACCTACTCAAAGCTGAAGGACAAGCCCATCAACCCAACTTTACGTTTCGTGTATCTGTTGGAGACATCAATTGTACTGGTTAGTGGCCTGCTTGATGTGTCCATCCATGGTTCTGTAATGACCACTTCACCAGACAGTGGCAGGGGTCATCAGAGCACTGGGGACAAGTGATTATGGGTTTTTTTTTGTTTTCACCTTCCCCAGCCTGTATATCCTGGACAACCTCTTTACTGTCCCCCACCAGTATTTACCTCACTGCTGTTAGGGGGCGTTCACACTACCGTCTGTGTCCGACAGGTAGTGTCCGCTCCTAGTGTCCGCTCAAAATCTGGCAGGGACATTAGGCGTGGACACTAGCTGTGTCCGTGACACCTGTCATTTATTTAAATGGGCATCGGGTGCGTTCTTTTGCACTCCTTGTCCTTCCTTAACTGTCTGCATGTGAAGATGTCCGACTTTTCAAGCGGACAGAAAAACCCTACATGTCGGGTTTTTCTGTCCGCTTGAAAAGTCGGACACCAACGGTAGTGTGAACGCTCCCTTAGTTGTGCTCTCTTTGCCTCCTTCGGCCACACATATATCATAGCAGGGGAAGAGAGCAGGAATTACATTGGTTGGCTGGGGAATATATATTCACTTACCTAGTCTGGCAAAATTCTTTGAATGGACCAAGGGTTTGTAGTGATGTCAAGACATCATGTGATCAGAGTCAGCATTAGCTCCTCCCACAATCTCACAGGTAATTAACTACCTGTGCTATGGGGACTGGCTTTACTATAGTTGGCCAGCTAATAAAGCTCAGGTGATATTGGAAGAGGATTGGACCGGGGAGCCGATCACATGACCAGGGGGTCATGACATCGCCACAATGCCTAGATATAGCGAAAGCAATCGCTGGACCAGGTAAGTGAATAAATATTCCCTCTCCACTTCTTTAAGTATTTACACAAGCTTGTAGGCTGCAGACCTGTGGCTTACAGAATCAGAAAGCTTTTGACCCTCTTTGCTAATACTGACTCTGCAGTTTCCCAGAGAACTGTACAAAATTTGAAGCCTCAACTACTCCGCCCCTGATAGTGACCAAGGCGTCTGTTGGACACATGTTCATATTACCTAACCGTTCTGGTCCAGTGATGTGGTATTGCAGGTTATTGATGGTTTTGTCTTCTGAACAGGCTTAAATGGGTTTTCTGGAATGTGTATATTGATGACCTTGCCAGTATACCATACAGGAACCTGTAGGCCTCCAAACTCAACCTTATCTCATCTTGTATATGGGTTAGAGGTGGCCATACAGGGTACTAGAGCCTCCGTTCAGTTGTACAGATTTGCTCTGCATGTTTTCACTCTAGTATTGTCATCAATTGCATAGGTCGTACTTTCACACATAGAAAATGTCATTCAAATCCAACAACTCCTTGGTGTGTTATGTTTGTTTTTTTATGTCAGTGAATATATTTCTCTTTTCTGTCAGGTCAAGGACCTAGCAAGAAGGCAGCAAAGCACAAGGCAGCAGAAGTGGCACTCTCCCTACTCAAGGGCGGAGATATGTTTGGAGCAATTATCGAGGAAAACAGGTGAGGGTGGATTTAGCATTTAGCTAGACACTAGCTATGTCAAAAACTTGTAAGGGTAAGTTCAGATGGAGTTTTTTGATCCGGAACCTGAGGCGGAGGCCGCCTTAGGTTCCAGACCAAAAACCGGGTAGCTGCGATTGAAAGCCGGAGCACTGCACCAGCATCCAGTCGTACACTCCGCTCCGGGTTAGGCCCAATGAATGGGCCTAGTCCGGAGGAGGGTGTGTGTTCAGACCGAATCGCGAGGCGAAACGGCCTGAAGAATGAGCACCTCGCTTCTTTTCCGGGAGCCGACAGTGCGCTGAATTCAGCAGTATATAGAACTGTCTGTGCCCCAAACCATGAAAGGTCCTCTTTAAGTTGCTATGACAGTGTTAAAACAAACTTCCCAAAGTTACTTTTTTTGATAAATGTGGCTAAAGGAAGACTGACTGGATCTCTGAGGACCTGCTGAAGAGAATCTGAGTACAGCGCTTGGCTATCTCCACCATTCCATTAGAGCAGCAATACACACTTTTTTTTTTTCCCCTGCAAATAGAAACGTTTGTGTATTAACACTTTGCAAATTATTCTTCAATCATTAAATAAAAATAACTGAAGAGAAGTGTACTGACTGCAATGTATGTGTGCCTGTTTTTATCTATAGTAACGTATACACGGCAGAATCACCTGCAGAAGTGACAATAAATACTGAGGCAGACTCTCCACCTCCACCAACCTCAAGGTAACCTTTTTTTTTTTTTTTTTTAATGTTGTTTTTCCTGCCAAATATTACAAGTAACTAAGGTATTAAAGATGATCACCTGACCTGAAAAGCCCAAAACCAAACATCTGATAGGCGTGGTCACCTTATTATGGTTGCACACAACAAACCCCTTTTTTGGGTCCATTCATACAGAGCTTTTTGGCGAGGAAAAAATCAGCTTCAGGAATTAGGAAATGGTTTTTCCCTCCAGCACAGTGTATGGACCTTGAAAGAAACGCTAGCGGTTTTTCCACGTAGTTTTTGCCAATCCCACGTGGATTTTCCACCTCCCATTGACTACGTTGGTTTTTGCAGGCAAAATTCGCCTGAAGAAAGCTTTATTTTTTTTCCGCTAGCGGAAAAAAGAAGAAGCTAGCAGAACCCATAGAACTCTATAGGGAGGCTTCTTTTCCACCTGGATTCTGACACTAATTCAGCGCCAAAATCCTCGCCAAAATGGATTGAATGGACCCTTTAAAGGGGTATTCCCACGTCGCATACTCACCAGTCTTTGTTGCTATAAAATCTTCTGTCTTCCGGCTTTGTTGCGTCATTGGTGGGCGGGGTCACATATGCAAAGCCAAGCGGCGAGATGCCGCCGGCCCTGCGTGCGCGCTCATAGACCAGTCTAGCCTTCACAATGCGAATACAGACCCGACATCCGCCTCTCTCTATTACAGCGGATGTCAGGTCTGTATTCGCATTGTGAAGGCTAGACTGGTCTATGAGCGTGCACGCAGGGCCGGCGGCATCTCGCCGCTTGGCTTTGCATATGTGAATACATACCCGGCATCCGCTGTAATAGAGAGGCGGATGCCGGGGAGCGCATACGCCGGCACAGATGCCAGCAACATCGCTATGCTTCTGCCCTGCATGAAGCCAGCAATGGCAGAAGCGATGCTGTTATTCCGCTCCTCTGCCCCCCTAACCCTCCCCGGCATCCGCCTCTCTATTACAGCGGATGCTGGGTCTGTATTGGCGGCCCCTTTCCCCCAAAGGGTAAACTACCCCCCCCCCCCCTCCAGGTTCGCTCCCGTGCACATAGCCCCTCCTCCTTCCCCCCTCAGAGCAGCAGATACATCACTTGACTCATGACCAGATAAGTAAAGGGATGTGTCCCAAAAAAATTAATAATGTAAGATAGAAGACAAACAAAGCAGTTTTGCTGAAGCAATGTATTTAGGAAAAGTCTTACATTCACATTAACAAACAGTATAGATAGGATCCTTGTGATGGGACAACCCCTTTAACTTCTATTTTATTGGTAAATTTCTTCCCCCTTTTGTTGCTTGCTATCAGAAGGTCTTATATGTTACCCTGCCCTGTTACCCTTGTTGTGTAATAGAGTCCAAGCCTTAAGAGGAGAAAATACCTTATTTTTCGGTTGGTAACACCCAGTTGTCAGTTTATTCTTAAATTTCTAGGAGGAATAATAGCGGAACAACGCGGTGCAGGTAATAAGCAAAAGATGCTTCAGAATGTTAGTTTCCTAGACAAGAGCCTCTCCATAGGGAATGTTTCCTTTGTCACTTGTTGAGATCAGCTATCATTGGGGTAGTGGGCAGTGGGATGCACTTTGACTTCTTGCTCAGTAGTAGGTTTTTGCTTTCACATGTCTTCTTTTTGTTTAGGACTCACAGCATTGACATGAAGCCACCTTTGACTGCCCAGCAGTCTGAATGTAATCCAGTGGGGGCCCTTCAGGTCAGCAGTTCTTCCCTGTCCTAATCTGTCATTTGTGAATTAAGTTTTTTTTTTTTTTTTTCCGATCATTTTGGTCTGCTTTTATTAGGAGCTGGTGGTGCAGAAAGGCTGGAGACTTCCAGAATATACAGTAACCCAGGAGTCAGGGCCAGCACACAGGAAAGAGTTCACCATGACCTGCCGGGTTGAGCGGTTTCTAGAGATTGGTACGTGAGCACTAATATTTACATAGCACCAGGTTGATAGGGGCAGAGATGTCAGAGAACATGAAGAGCCTTGCTTGTGGCAGAATTAGGGTAGTGGCAGGCTTTCTCATTGTAGCTGTCACTTAAATTGGTGCAGTAGCTCTACAAAATTGATGAGCTAAACTCTGGCAGAGCTGGTCACATGCTGCATAGATAAGTCCAGGTCTTTTCCTATTACTGTGCATGCAGAGAGACCTGTTAGTCAGTGGCTGGATAGCTAAGGGAGTCTGCATACACTTTGACATCATTGGACTTCTCTCTGGCCTTAACCTTCAGAGTGTATCAGTTCTGTAAAGGGAATCTGTCAGGGTGATTTGGGGCACTAAACCACCCAAATCATCCTGAAATAAAGCCATCTGTGCCTGCCATAAAAACAAAAAGCTTTATACTTACCCTGCTGCTGTAATCCCCATGCTGACGCAGTTCTTCACTGAAGCCAGAGGCGTCTTCCTCTGCTTCAGGACACTTGCCCCGTACTTCCAGCACTTGTGCAGTGAAGCCTGGTGTACGTCCTCAGCTTCGCTGAAGAACTGCACCAGAAATGAGCCCAATGAGGCTGTAGAAGGATCTATGACTGGTTTACCGTTCCCAAGCTACCTGACAGGTTCTCTTTAAAACCAGTGCCCTAATCCACGTCATTGTATCTGTCACTACACTTTGTTGTCATCAAAGGGGATCTGACAGGTTTTAGGGTCCAGTATGTTAGCTCTTAACATATAGGATGTGTATTGCTCCATTTATTCTTTGTGTGTGGCCAAGTTGACAGTGGAATGCCTTCAGATGTAATTTACGCATTGTGAAGTATATCTGAAGCACATTAAAATCCTTCTCATGACCTTGCTCTGTGACTTGAAACCATGTGCAGTTCTTGCTATACAGCATACCCCATTAGGTATTTGGGCACCCTGGCTGGCTGACTTTAGAAAAGGAGCTTCAGTATAGGAACTTGTGGGTAGCAAGTAATTTTTTGACTTTATATTTAGAATCATGAAAACTATAACCAGATGTAATTCACGCTGGGGGTCACTTTTTATGGACGCATCAACAATGAAGGGTGCATTTTTGTGTATTACAATGCAAATCTTTGCCAGCCTGAAACCAACGATGCTGTGACCATGAGATTTATGTAAGGTAAATGATTTATTCTCATATCAGACGGTGCTGCGCTGACCAGATTAGTATTCCTCTAGTTGTGGGTGTTCGTGTGAAGTCATCCAGACTAAGGAGAACTAAAGTAATCACTTTATAAATCCTTGAGCAATATATGCCACAATTTTATAGTGGAGTTTATGATGTCTGTCTGCCTTGGCGGTGCAGTAAAATACCTGGCAACCTGTGTGACTTACAGCCGACTGTGATTAAGGAAACGCATCTCTTGTACCGTGTGTATATATCAATGGATTTATGTATCCATACATTACACATGTCTGATCTGTTCCCTTCATGTCCCTTTGTTATCATTGTGGACTTTCTTCCTGGTCGTCTTTGAAATACATTTTCTCCTAGATAAGGTTTAGATTTATATGTTTTTGGAATACTATTTGAGTATTGTGTCCTGCTGTTACTCTCCTGGAGAGACTGTACTTTGGCTATCTCGCAGAGATAAACCACTATAGGGGTGTCTGGTAATGGCTTTCTCCCCATTAAGTACATATACGCCATTTGGCCAAGCTGAATGTGTTATGGGGGAGTCAGGCAAGTCAGTGGTTGTCCAAAAGCTTTTTCATTGTTTAACTCTAGAGAGAAACTTTAGAGATTATTCACTTTTTAATATTGAGACCTATCCTAAGGATAGGCCATCAATATTAGATCTACAAGGGTCCGACACCCAGGACCCCTGCAGAACAGCTGATCAGCTAATATTTACATGTTGGTAGTTGTGCTGCTCACTCGCCGTTAAGTGTGGTGATGGTTTGAAGTACTGAAGAGCTGTACCTTTGAAGTGTATAGGGCAGTTCTGCAGTACCTAAAGTCTCCACTACACTTTGCATGGGGATGGAGCAGCGTGACAAGGAGCCGCACTTTCCCGGAGTAGCTGAACTGTTCTGACTGACTGTACCACTAGTCTGAGAGAGAAGGGCGGCTACCAAGTCCTCTGCTGCTCCACATCTGACTTTTTGTGAACCTGGAAAAAAAATGAAGCTGTAATAAAATATTACATTACAGAAGTTTTGAATAAATTCGTTTGCAGGGAGTGGCACATCCAAGAAACTGGCGAAAAGAAATGCCGCAGCCAAGATGCTCCTACAGATTCACAGGGTACCCACAGAGCATCGGGAAAATGGAGAGCCAGAACCAGAGGAAGATCAGTTCTCTATGGTAATGGTTTGCAACAAAACTTGTCTCCCTATCATCAGATGTGCTCACGCTATGTGACCCACCTCTGCACTTTACACACAGCAGAGAAGTAAATTCAGTGAAAAAATGTACACTAAGTTATAGATATTAACATGAGACACTTTTTTTTTTTTTTTTTTTTTAACCTCTCTTTCATTAGATATCTGCCATTGTAAACAATACAGCAGCAAGTGTGGTACATAGGCGTTCTAGATTCTGCTGGAGACTTACTGTCTTATTACTGCCTTTGGCCATTTTATCTGTAACTGCAGTGAGGACTGCAGTGTGACGTGTGATATCTGGCTGATAACACATGCATGTTTTCTCTGGTTTTCTGGCCATTTCCTTCATGGAGACCTGACCTAACAATGTATGTAGCAGTTTTATCATCCTATGTAACAGAATAACTAGACATCTCTGTGTCGTCTTCCCACTTTTTCCCTATAGCGCCATCTGGTGTCAAGTCTTCATGATGGTAGCTCAGATACCTGCCCTCTAATAGTGTATGTGCAGCAAATTATTACATAAATAATGTGCAATTATAATCACATCTACCCTCCATTTCAGTGTACAAGCCTATGGCCTTACAGCTGTAAACCCACTGTATTCTTTATTAATCTTTTGTGTCCATTGTTTAATTCAACCGTACCGACACAAGTCTCCTCTTCTCCTCCTGCAGTCAGTGTAAATCTTAGGAGAGACCATTTACTTTTCTTGTTCTTGGTCTATTACCAATAGACTGGGCTCACTGACAGCAGTGAATGGAGCTGTGGATGTCATCCATGTGTTGGCCCAGCTACACTCATTGAAGAAAGAACAGATATATTGCTCATTACTTTTCCTAGAAACCAGGGCAGAGTACTAGTCTTTGGAGGACTTCCTCCGTCCATGTATTACATAGTCATCCATTTGACTAGTCGCGTGTAGTACTATTCCCATGAATCAACCACCCTAAAGGTTGCATGTGGCCAAACTAAACATCTAATGTTTGCTACTCAGTACCTAGAGCTGGACTGCTCTGTATGGGTAGGGGGTTTGTGTGAGTCAGCACAGAGTTCTGAGCTGGCAGCTACACAGTAAGAGCATGCTTGTGGTTTTTTTCTCACACTGTATCTCTGTATTGACAACCGGTTATAAGTGAAGGATAAGTAATGACTTGTATTTGTAGAATACAGGAGGAGGGAGGACGGATGGAAGCCGAGGACGAGGCCTAGCCTGCACATGGGATTCTTTGCGTAATTCTGCTGGAGAAAAAATCCTTCACCTTAGAAGTCACCCACTCACCATCCTTAATTCTGGCTTCTGCACCCTCTTACAAGACTTGTCCGAGGAGCAGAGCTTTCAGATAAGCTATTTTGATATTGGTAAGTTACGGATTTGCCATGTTATAAAACTGAAATACTTGACTTAACATAGGTAAACCCTAGGCAGAAATAGTTTGCAGGGTTGAAGCATTTCGTAGGGTTTGTGCACCCTGCATTTAAACCTTCTGTTAGAGTTGCAATATACCTTGGAAAGCCTGTATACATTGTATACTGATGGAAGCCTCTGGCATATGGCATTGTATAGACACCTGTGCACAGATTTCCATTTTTCGGGTCCGCTTGGATTGTCTGAGTTGTTAGGAGATGTCAGACTTAACAATATAGGCACACCATGTGCTAGAAATAAAAATATTCCCCACTGAAGAATTGGTGTGTAACTCGTGCCATATAGAAAAATTGTTGGGCTGAGGCATGCTTTCTCATAGAAAGTGGTGAGCGGGTGCAGAACCAACTTCTTGGCGCTGTGGATATGTTTAATGTACTGTATGTGCCAGGAAAGTAATCCTAGGGATAAGATGCAGTGTGAACAGCGCCCTACTGTCTCATCAAATATGCTTATTAAACTGAAATCTATTAAAGAGAGTGGAGAGGCAGCCATCTGCAGTATTGTGATGGCTCTAACTACATAAAGTATAATAGAGGTAATATAGCCAGCATCTTGTATATATGTATACATGGTCATGAGTTATTGTTTTCCTCCTCTTTATATCTAATGAGTCTATTATCCTCTACCTGTTCTTCCCAGATGAGCGCAGTTTGAGTGGCCTGTACCAATGTCTTGTTGAGCTGTCAACACAACCCACCACTGTATGTCATGGCTCTGCGGCCACCAGAGAAGCTGCTCGGGCAAACGCTGCACACAACGCTCTGCAGTACCTCAAAATCATGGCTGGCAGTAAGTGACTGTGACAAAGAGAGAAGAACATGAAAAACCGCTTACGTTTTATCAGTTACTCAAGGACTCAACACCACAAGAGCCTAAGCCTACTAGTGTGTGCACCACAAAGCCCCTCCAAAATACTCTAATGGCATGGGATCAGCAGCGGCTGCTACTTTGGAGAGCTACCACAAATCCACCTTCACATGTTACTGAGGTTGAGTTTGTGGTAGATTTTATTGCTGGGATCCCTGTATTTCACCACAACGGTTATGCTGTAACCCCAACTGATGTCGGGTGCAATACTCAGTCACATCAATACAACAGGGGAGAAAGGTGGGGTCCCCCTACATATGCTTGATAACATTGCACGGGTTCCTATTTATTTTGAGGCCTTTATTTTGACAAATGTCCATCTTAAAGGTGACAGTTTTTAGTTGTTACTGCCTTTTTGTACAAAGATGCTTTATGGCAATTTGTCCAAGTGTTTATAATTTACCTCAAGCAACAGCACAGTGGATCGAAGAAGCCTAAGGACACGAGATCTACTGTCCTGAACATAAAATAGACGGATTCAACCAGAAGTACGTATTGGACACTCAAATAGCTCTTATCAGTTTATTGGCTGAAACTTTCATTTTTGCATTTTGGACCAACTACACAAAACAAAGGAAAATTGTCTTGTGGCTGCTGCCTGCATCCTTTTCTTTAGCGTTATTTACTGGTCCAGGTTTCTGGGAAATTCTGAATTGGTTTCAGCAGATATTGGGTTTGTTTTGTTTTTTTTAAAGTAGAAAAATGTTTCATGAATTCTTAATTTCTAACCAGAATAAAGCAAAAGGATTGTAAATTGTTGCTGTAAATATAAACCCATACTTGGAAGCAAAATGGTTTTTACATTGAAACTATGTGTATGGATTATATGTACGCTGGAATACAACGTTTGTCCAAGGGCACAGGATAGTGAGATGTTCTTCTGGAGAGTGATATACACCAAATGTAGCTTCACATGATATACACTTATTGTCTATTCTTTGGATAAATGATGGCTGAGACCCCTGTGAAAGCTACAAGGCAGGTCTAAAGCCTCCAGGTCCTTCTTACTGCAGAGTGGGTCGGGGATTTAAAGGGGTTGTCTGACTTTATAAAAATGTACCTATAAGCTGGAAATAATATAAATTACAGGAGTTTTCCAGGCTTAAAAATATTGACCAGGGGCAACACGGCGGCTCAGTGGTTAGCACGAGTCCTGGGTTCGAATCCTGCCAGGAACAACATCTGCAAGGAGTTTGTATGTTCTCCACGTGTTTGTGTGGATTTCCTCACAGTCTACAAAGACATACTGAAAAGAAAAAAAAATATTGATGACCTATTTTAAAGATATATTAGTAACCTATCTGTGGTGGTTGACACCTACCAACCCCATCAATTACCTGTTCTTAGCAGCTAATACAGAGAGAATGGAACAGGAAGCAGACAGCGCTGTTCTCTGTGTAGTGGTGGGATGAGTCACTGCAGCTTAGGTTCCATTCAGATGAATGAAAGCTGATCTGTAGTATTTAATTTGGGCACAGAGATGTCTGCTCCCTGCTCCATTCTCTGTGATTCAGCTGTTCAGAACAGCTGATCTGGTATTGATGACCTGTCCTTTAAGATGGGTCATCAATATTTTTAGCCTGGGTAATCCCTTTAAATAAATTATGGTGCATGTTGTACAGCTCCCCTGCAGTGATGGAACCCTGGTCCCCGCTCTTACAGGCCCTTGATGTCTTCTTTTGATGATCCACTGCAGATAACAGTAGGCCTCAGTGACTTGTACACAAACGGCACAGGGTGGCTGAGGCCAGTACGTCACCTGCTGTTGGTGTACATTGCTGTATTTTAGACTTGTATATTGCAAACTTCCTTCACCAACTTCTTGTCTACTCTTAAACATTCTTAAAGGATTTGTCTGGAATAGTTTACCCATACAGAGACCACATCTTGTGCAGCCATGCATAGGTGAGAAAGACAAGGGGACACAGACAAACATCCTATAGAAAGAAGGTGAGAGAGTATTCTTTACACTCACTGAACGCTCATCTTGCAGATCCATAAGCAGGCCAGAGAAAGCAAATCTTAATAATAGAAGGCATGAACATACACTATAAGGCCTCTTTCACATGACCGTAATTTTGATCCAAAATTACAGATCAAAGTATGAACACCTGAACTTCTAAGGGCCTTTGTGTCTGAGCCGTAGTCAAAAGACACAAAATATGGAGCAGGTCCTATATTTGTCCATGTTAGTGACTCTGCCCATTCAGTTCAATGTATGAATCAGTGAAAAGAACAAATGACACACGGATACCAATTTTACTGACCCGTACATGGTAGAAGGTCAGGTGCATGAGACCTAAAGGTGACTGATATAGCAACCAAGAATAACAAGTGACAGCCGCTGTAATTACTTTATTATTATTAACCATCAAGGGTAAAAGGAATCTGATCCACCACATGGTATTACAGTATATACAAAGATCTTCTTGGTACACTGATTGAATGTGCAGCAGGATTCTGCAATTGAATATTTACAAAGGATTTGACCATTGCCTCAGATATAATGCTAATATACAGTAATCCATAGAAACCAATGAGGCACTTGTGATCACTGTACACCTACCAAAAGACAACCTAAAGCTGAGTGCTGATATATTGCAATGGCTCACTGCAATGTGAAATATTCATGTTGATACTGTGCACATGGGCACTTTCGTATAATTAAATCAAAAAATTGAAGTACAACACAACCGGTGCTAGCACTGACAATGGACAATATACCAATTGATACGTGAATTATTTTTTCCTGCCAAAGCGTTGAGGTACGGCCATACTCCAAAATTGTGGGGCCGAGTCCCATCCTCGAGAATGGATCCTACCGTCTCCTAGCAAGGAACTGCGCTCATCTCTTCCGAACCTTAAATACAAAGGGAATCCAATGACCACCAGTATGACATCATGAAGGAAGACATATTCGTATGTGCATTGCTTAGAATAAAGTGTAGGCTGATTTGCAGGTTCGCCTATAGAATACAATTGGCAAAGCAATGTGGGAAATAGCAGTTTTGGTCAGATGGGCAAGTTACTAGTCTGTATACACAAATTACAAGATTTAGACATAGCAGAGGATTCTGGTGCAAGAAGTGCTGTCCATTATAGAGTTCTCCTCACAAAACAACCAGTAATAGCGAACCAATGAAAAAAAAAAAAAAACTAATTTCCTTCTGTGCGAGAAGTTTATAGACTGGTGCTCCACGTTGTGAAAATGCAGCATTTTATATTACTTGTAAAGGAGATGAGATTCTGGCTAATCCCATTCACACATTGCAGAAAATAAATCCTCAGCGGAAAAGTTGTTTTCAAAAATGCCAGCATCATGTCAATTATAACTGCGGAAACGCTGGCGGTTTTTCTATAAGTATAATAGGGGCAGAAAGGAAAACTGTGAAAATGCAGTAATACATTTCTGCCGTGTTTTTTTGCTACATGCGGCCTTAGCCTTAAAGCGTTACATTAGTAAATTTACCTTGTCCTCCATCTACTGGCAGGGGTTGACTGATCATTGAAGCTAATAGCACAAGAATGGCGGTCCAGTTCTCCCTTCTGAATGGAGCAGCGATGTGCTTGTCTATCTCTAGCAGTGCGTTATACATAGAGGACCGGCTACTGCAACATACCAGGCTACAAAATACTCCTGTTCTTATGAGCAGTGTGAAGTTCGTGTATAGGGAACAGATTGACCAAAATATCCTTTTAAGGTACTATAAAGCTACTCGGGGTGCAGTGGACCATTGTGAACCATAAGGAGGCTGCAGTGCTGCGACCCCCTTCAAACAGCAAATCGCCACAAGTCGGGTCTCTGCCAATAGTGCAGAATGTAAAATCCAACAGATTAAGGAATTTGGGGTGGCTGAGCATATTCTGAATGGTCGGTAACATTACAGTATATGCTGCCCTGGGCAATCCTTGTGTACAGATAAGAATATAAGCACATAGAATGTACTAGGTGCATATTGTCCACATGGAATTAAAAGTAATTCCATGGCAAAATCCACGTGTTAGATGCAGATTGTGTCTTGTATTTGCAGCCAAATTAACCTCATACATTGCAATGAGTGAAATTCACACTGAAGAATTGATAAGCTTCGGATATCAAAGTTTGCACCACAGCTCTATTTACCTGCAGAACATTTTTGCAAGTTGCAAACTTTGGCTGTTGCTATATTATGTTACAGGGATAGCTATAAGATCCAAAGGTATACACATAAAATATACAACCAGGTAGGAGCCCCATTACAGATTTTGTTGTAAAGGAATTTCAAGTTACACCTGGATTTTCTGATATTCTATGCAATATATGCAATCATTTTTAATAGCATTGATTTATATTGGTAGGCAGAAAACAACATGGAGCAGTCACACTGACCACTATGGGTTCGTTCACACGGTGTAAACGCGCCGCGCATTGTGGCGCGTTTACGGCACGTGTACGCTGCGTTTTTTTACAGTGCGCGATTACGCCGCGTTAATGCCGCGTTTACGCGGTGTAATCGCGCACCGTAAAAAAACGCGGCGTACACGCGCCGTAATCGCGCCACAATGCGCGGCGCGTTTACTCCGTGTGAACGAGCCCTATGGCTGCTGCCAGGAACGTTTATCTCCCCTTCTATTACGGTGATCTGTTTTGGCCCTAGTCACAGATGATGCAAGTGTTGGAAACTTGCTATTTGTGCTTTGTGTTAAATCCATGCTTACATCAATTTATTATTCTAAATTCTATATTTTAATGCATCTAAGATGATAAATGAAGCCATTTTGGAAATAGTCTTCTAATTCTTTCTATAGTGATGCGGTATATAGTGATAAAATAATGCGGGGACTGCGCCATTACCTTTGTGGTTGGAAATGGAAAGAGCTGCGGGTGTTTCGGCTGTGCATGATGGTTCGAAGCAAAGAATTCAAGCCGATCTTGTCATCTGATAAGGGTTGTGAAGAGAAACTTTCATCCAGCTGGAAAAGCAAATATAGCAATGAATACAAGTTTGTTATCACATGATGGAAAGGAGGAACCGCTATCTTAACATGGAACGGTCTTCTTCCTCTTTAGTAGTGATCATCTGCTTTATCAGCCAGTATGAGCTGCAGTGCAAAGCATGGAAGATAAAAGAACAGGCTGAACCAAAGATGAGAGAGGACGTGGATTACAGACATGGTTTTCCGGAACTGTATATAGGACACGTCCAGGCATACAGCATTAAAATCACTAAATTTGTATGTGACCCTCTTTATCACAGCCCAAAATGAATCTGACTCATACCAGATGTCCCCTTTGCTGTGGCTCCTTAGAGGCTACTAAAAACTGGTACTGGGTATTGTATTCTCGGCAATAGGTCAGCATTGTGTTTCCAGACAGCATTTGATGTCCCGCTTTTATACATGTACCCCGCTGTGTTTATGTTAATTGATCTTTCCGATTGCTTTCCTGGCAGGTTTCCTTATGACCACGGTTGGTGCTGCCAGGAAGAATGATGTGTTTAATTGATCACTCCGAACCTTGGACTTTAGAGGTTAGTGACTAATACGCCCCAAGGATTCATTGTGTAACCCACATGTTGTGTAACACTCCAACACTCAGCGTCCCATTTGTACAGACTTGTCTACTCCATATGTACTAGAATCATTGTAAGGCTGAGAGAATCACTAGTAGTAAAATGAGGCTTCAATAATGCCAAATAATTATTTCCTACCTAAAGTACATGTACTGTACCTGTGTTTAAGGTTATGTTCACACTAATGTATACATGTCCATTGCTGTCATCCATCATAAGATGACAGCAATGGACATTAACAGTAGCAGAGTATCGGACACAGACTGAGCCCCCTCTATCTGTCTGTTCCCATTGACTCTAATGTAAAACACATGACGGTCGTTGTTTTCCACTAGATGGCAGACATTGTCTTCTATCATGTTTGTTTACTTTTGTAACAGAAGAAAAAGTTCTGCATTCAGGACTTTCTACCTTCATAAGAATAAAAAAAAAAACATGACAAAGCTCTTCACTGGGGTGAATGGTGATGGACACCTGACAGGGGACGCCATCTGCATATGTTATTTAATGTCCATTGCTGTCATAGTGTGAACCCTCCGTCACTGGCCTATATACGGTTCTAAATCTGGAATACAGACAGTTATAGTATATGCAGGTATAATCTGAATGTAGCTTTAGTTCGGGCTGTAGGACGTGGATTATGGCCTTGGATGTGTGGTGTGTGTCCTTATCCTTTTACCTTATTTTAAGAATCTTCCCTTGTACCAGGCAGGTGCTTTTTTACCATTTTTCTAAATCTTTCCAATTAAAGGGGGATAGACCTCCTAGTTAATCCTCTGCCATTCCCGCTCAGGTTGTCCCTCTCTGTCTTTGTTCACTTTGTTGCACTTTTATCATGTGTTGTTTACCCACATGATAGATGGAAGGGTGATGGGCAGAGACTGGCGAGGACCAGGTGACTGGCGTGAACAGGTATTTATTTTAATGCATTCCCCTATAGTATCCCCCTTAAAGCTGGAGAACCTCTTACAGATCCTACAATATATAACTATAATCTCACAAGACACGTCAGAGAAGGGCTGGACCTAGATGTGATCAGTCAGACAACCAGGTATTAGGATATTGTTTCTGTACTCTGGATCTATTCAAAGCAAAGGAAGTTTTGTGCTTAGGCAAACCCTATATCGAGAGCTAGGACACTAGTGGTGACTTGAAGACCCCCAGAAATGGAAATTTCCCACTAGGCCTAGTGACGTGCCTGAAAATAATATATGAAATAATATATAATAATAAATATGTAATAATATATAAAATGTTATCTTACCATAGAGGGAATAAAACTTACCTGTGAGTCGAGGAAACTTGGGGGCACGTCCATGAAGGTTTCAGGTGACTCGTCCCCCCCTTGGTGAGGCTGAGCACTCCTGGCACAGGTAAGTACAGCGAGGAGCAGAAGTGTTAGCACCTCCATGGTTGAGTGTGAGATGTGACAGAATGGGCACAGGTCTTGTGTATATAAGATGTGAGGTACCTGGGAGGAGCCAGCATCCTTACAAGGTGCATGTGTGAGTAATCTGCGGAGAGTGTGAGTGCCACATGTTATTGTCACACTGTGGTCCCAAGGAGATGAAATACTCCCTGGAGTGTGAGCAAAGCTCCCCACTATGTTATTACGCTGATAAATCCAGTTAATATGCGCTTAAGCCACTTTTTGCAGATACCAAATTGAAAGCTGTTTGTCCTGCTAATGTATTGGGTCCCGATGGACAGGATCTGGTGGAGATGTGCTCATCTGTATTGTACAACAGAAATTTAGTTTTATTGTGAAACACTGCAGATATGGAGGAGTGCGGGGATTGTAGCTGTCCATTTCTATTACATTGCTCTATATACTAAACTCATCCCTATGTTAAATATTAAGGGACAATTCATGCCGCAGACACGGAGTAAACAGTCATACTGCAGACCAGGATACCTTGGATACCTTATGGATGTATATAAATATATGGTGATCTACCATAACATTACGTGAAATGAAGAACATTGATTATCTTGTGACAATGGGATATATTACGCAGCAAGTCAGTAGTCACTTCTAGTAAGTGTTGGAGGCAGAGAATGTGTAAGGATCAGAGCGACTTATCCAAGTCCACTGTGGAGAATCTGAGCGTTTCTTATGGGGTTATATACAGGAGTAAATGACAGTATGGAATATTATAGGTGACAATCAGTTCAGTTTTACTAAGGACAATAGTTGTCAAATTAACCCGATTTGTTTTTATGAAGAGGTGATTCTGGACAGGGGAGAGACTGTGGATATAGTGTTTCTAATGGATAAAATAGTGGATAAAATTAAGTCCATTGGGTTACAAAAATAGTTTGTAATAGGATTGAAAACTGGTTGAAGAATATCCAGAGAATTGTGGTCAATTAATGCAGCTCAGACTGGGCCTCTGTTATAAGTGGTGCACCCAGGGTAAAGTTCTGTGTCCTCTCCTATGAATGATGTACCCCCAAGGCTCAGGGCTCGGTCCTCTGTTATAGTTGTGTACCCGAGGATTTAGTGATGGGTCGTTTTATGGCTATATGTTGTGTACCCCAGAGTTCAATGCTGGGTCCTCTGTTATTAGTGGTGTACCCCCAGGTTCAGTGCTGGGTCCTCTGTTATATCTTGTGTACCCCAGAGTTCAGTGCTGGATCCTCTGTTATTCGTGGTGTACCCCCGGGTTCAGTGCTGGGTCCTCTGTTATATGTTGTGTACCCCAGAGTTCAGTGCTGGATCCTCTGTGATTAGTGGTGTACCCCCAGGTTCAGTGCTGGGTCCTCTGTTATATGTTGTATGCCCCAGAGTTCAGTGCTGGATCCTCTGTTATTAGTGGTGTACCCCAGGGTTCAGTGCTGGATCCTCTGTTATATGTTGTTCCCCAGAGTTCAGTGCTGGGTCCTTTGTTATTAGTGTTGTACCCCTGGGTTCAGTGCTGGATCCTCTGTTATTAGTGGTGTACCCCTGGGTTCAGTGCTGGGTCCATTGTAATTTTAACTTCTTTAGTAATGGTATAGAAGATAGGATTAGTAGCACTGCCTCTCTTTTTGCAGATGACACAAGCTATATAGTACAGTACAGTCTATAGAGGATGTATGTAGGATACAAGCAGACTTGGACAGACTGATTGTTTGGGCATTCATATGGCAAATGAGTTTCAATGTGGATAAATGTAAAGTTATACATCTGGGTAAAACTAAGCTCCATGCAACATATGTCCTAGAGGGAGTAAAGCTGGGAGAGTCTCTGGTGGAAAAGGAGCTGAGTGTACTTGTAGATCATATATTAAATTATAGCACAATGTCAGTCAGCTGCTTCTAAGGGCTAGTTCACACGTGAACTGCCCGCGCGGGTTTTGACACAGAGAGAGACGCGGCGAGCCGCGTCTCTCTCTTGTCAAAACCCGCCCGCCGCGACCATCGCTGTCGCGGCTTAACCCTCTGCTGTCGGCTCAAATGAATGAGCCGACATAGGAGGGAGCTGCGGGGGGCGGAAGCCGCGCGACTGAGACAGCGCGGCTTCCGCCTGAAGAAAGGACATGTCCTTTCTTTTCTCCGCTAGCAGCAGCTCGCCGCTAGCGGAGAACAGAAGCCCGGCGGTCTCCATAGACCACCATTATAAGGGGAGGTTTTGGACGCGAAATCCGCTGTCAAAAACCTCCCCTTATACTCACGTGTGAACTAGCCCTAAGGCCTGCAGGATATTGTCATGTATGGGTTATGGACTCAATAGTCAATAAGTTATGTAGGGATAGGGATGTAATAGTACCACTTTATAAATATAGTCTAGCGGTTAGGATTCCTGGTTTTCACCCAGGCGGCCCGGGTTCGACTCCCGGTATGGGAAGATAACAATTTCTGAAATTTCCCCAATGTGGGACTATTAAAGGATTATCTCATCTTATCTTATCTTATCTTATTGGTAAGTCCTCATCTAGAATATGCGGTCCATTACTGGTCGCCAGTTCATAGAAAGAATGACAAAGGGCATGGGGGACCTCAGTTATAAGAGTAGAGATTAAAATAATGAAAGTTATTTAGTCTTGGAAAAAGATTTATGAGGGATATGAACCTGTATAGGTTGTGAGAAGGTGACAGACAGAGTGCTAGAATTACGTTATATCTCCCCCAGATTTTTAACTTGTGTGTAGTCCAGTGCGGGTCTTGAGTAGGCCTCAGCCCAGGTCTGAGTCCTGGGCTCATTACTGGGCCAAAAAAGGCTGCAGATCCTGCACTTCAGGGCAGATCCAGGGAGTGAGAGGAGGCACCTGGGTCTGTCCTGATACTCTGAGTCTGGGAAATGCTGATTCACTGGGGAACAACGAAAGACAAGACAACGAAATTGCTGTTCCTCAGTGTTATTTGTCTGTTCGTTATTTAGCTGTTGGTAAGCCACACATATAGTTAGCTTATCATTACGCTTTAATTAGTAGCTCAGACAAGCAGGATTTTGTTTCTTACTGATTTTCTGACGTTAAGGCTGTATTTTGTTTTGCTCATTTTTTGTGCCTGACGTCAAGGTTTATTTATTTTCCTGTTTGTTTTTAAATAAACCGCTTTGCTGCAAGATTTGTGTCCCTGTCTCTGACTGTTTGGGTCCACACCACTTCTTCTACCGATCTACCATCCCCACAAAGTACAGAAATATTCAGTGTAAAATCCCTTCATAAGACAAGGGGGCGCTCCCTCCAGCTTTAGTAAGAAGGTTTATAGGAGCTGATGTGTTCAGATGGGAAACCTTGGATCCTAAGGCCGGGTTCACACGGAGTATTCTGGCTCGTCATTTGGTACGAAGACGCCGCGGGAGGATTTGTGGGCCGTATACGCTCCCATTGTTTTCAAAGGGAGCCGGTACCGTACACGCGGTGCTATTTTGCAGCCGTGATTTTGCGGTGGCCGCAAAATAGCGCCGCGTGTACGGTACCGGCTCCCATTGAAAACAATGGGAGCGTATATGGCCCGCAAATCCTCCCGCGGCATCTACGTACCAAATGACGAGCCAGAATACTCCGTGTGAACCCGGCCTAAGTGTTTTTTGGGGATGTTACCTTAAGGGTATGTTCACACGGAGGAAAAGGTCGCGGAAACCTTTTTCCGACTTGTGAGCATTCTGTCGCGGCATTCCGCTCCGGATTAGGCCCGAACGAATGGGCCTAAATAGGAGCGTGTCTTGAGTGAGCGGCTTCCATTGAAGTCAATGGGAGCCTTTTTTGCAGGCGGATTTTGAAGCGGATTCCATGTCAAAATCCACCTGCAAAAAACTCTGTGTGAACTAGCCCTAACATGTACAACCTAATTAAACAATGTTGCAGACCATGTATACCAATTCATGGCAGCAGTAGGATAATAGTCTGACCAACAAGGTATGGCTTCATTAATAATAAAAAAAAATCTTTACAAAGTTACTGAAGAATGAATGTTTAAATTCTGTTTTGCTTTGTGCACACAGTGCCAGCTTTAGATTAAGAGTAGATAGATATTTTCCTGTACATTTTACATGGCAACATATACTATTACCCCGCAAGTCACTCCACTGGAGTGATAACCATCTGGTATTAATGGAATATTTTGTCATATGTCACTATCGTAGGTATCTGTCTGCTGAATTCACACCATACCTATGTGTTACACTGAGCCCGAATCAACACCGTCTTCTTCTGTAGTGTATAAGTAGGCAAACTAGGTATGACCTGACAGGGCTAGCAAACAAGATACTGGTCTATAAGTCACTCCTCACGTCATTCTTAGAAGAGAGATCCTTCCTTCCTCACAAGGGATCATGTGGTGACTTATAAACCTTATTTTAGCCATCAATAAAAGGATTGAGTCATCTCATATAGCCATGTCTGGCCAGATATTTCCTTTTGCAGAGGCCGCTGTAGGAGAAATGTTAATAAACGGCCTTTTATGTAATGTAATGACGGCTGGATCCACCTGAGCAAGAAATGCTTTTTGCAGAGAATCTTTCTCCATTCTCTCTCATGAAGTGGGTCTCAGGAAGGGGACTTACCTGTACCCGAGGAGTAAGTTCACACTAATGTCCATTGCTCTCATCCATTATAGGGTGTGACTTAATGGACAATAACGGCAATGATACAGACTGACCCCTGTCAACCTCCTAACTCCTGCTGTATGTATAGAAATACATGTCTAGCTCCTGTCCTGTAATGCTGATAACATGGTGTACAATGTCCTCCCAGCACAGGACTATGTAGTAGGACGTGATATCACAGCTATTAATTGTACTCCAGAAGTCACATCGATATTATATAATAGACATCACAGTCATGGCCAATCCAGAATGAGTATTTACTCGAGTATAAGCCGAATTTTTCACCACAGTTTTTGTGCTAAAAAAGCCCCCCTCGGCTTATACTTGAGTGAGCAAAAAAAAAAAAAAATATATATATATATATATATATATATATATATATATATATATATATATATACTGTATATATATATATATTTATTTTTTTTTAGGCTGGCTGGGTGGTCTATGACCAGCCGTAATATTTAATGTATAGAATCTCCCATAAAATAGTGGGGGGAAAAAGAAGCTTTAAAAAAAATAAAAGTTCTTAATCCCTCCTTTCCCTAGAATACATACAAAAGTAGAAAATGACTGTGAAACACATAGACATTAGGTATCCCTGTGTCTGACAGTGCCCGGTCTACTGAATATAGGGTATCTGCAGTGCTCCTGTACCGTCGGAAACGAGTTAATAGGAGCACTGCAGATACCCTATATTTAGCCAGGCTGAATTCCAAGTGGGGGAAGAAAAAACAGTCTTCAGGGAAGGGGCAGACAGACAACCAAAACACCCCCTCCCCTTCCCCAGCATCTACTGCACCCAAAAACTCCCACCATTTTAATTTTTGAAATTTTCCAGTAGCTGCCGCATTTCCCCCCTAGGCTTATACTCGAGTCAATAAGTTTGCCCAGTTTTTTGTGGTAAAATTAGGGGGCTCGGCTTATATTCGGGTTGGCTTATACTCAAGTATATACGGTAATCATATCAACATTTGTCTTATTATGTTAAAGCAACAATTGTCATATGCTGTACTTAGGAACCCTTCTTTGGGCTAGGGCCTCACACAGCCAAAAAAAAATGCTGTGGAAATGCTGTGCATGTTTGTTGTGCAGTGTTTTTCACAGAAAGATCCCTCTGCCCCATAAAACATACTATTCTAAATGACAAAAGGTAAGTAGGGATCCCGATTCAGATTTGGCAGTGGGGCCCACACCTCAGCCTGTAGTGTATATAGTGCACACTGTAAAGCGACTCCTAGTGTCATGGATCACTGTTATGCAACAAGTCCCATCTCTTGACTAGGCTCAAACCAGCAAATCCGGCCCCTGTATGGACCAGATGGATTGCACTGGGCGTATGAGGCCTAAGGCTAGATTCATAGTTCTTGCCCAGCTCTCTGTCATTTGGGTCCATCGGTGGATCAAATCAACAGAGAGCTGACCGTTAAAACAGCGGTCACCTCCAGATCTCTATAGTCCTCTGTGCAGTTGTCGGTGGAGTCTGCTGTGAACCTATAGTCTATGTCTTCACTATAACAGATCCCCTTCACATCTATTACACCCTGGAGATATTGGGAACAGTTTACATTCAGCACAATTTACTTCTTTCTTCTCACTAAGCAATGTAAACCTTTAGATGTATGGAAATAGATTCCTCTCGGCTTGTTAACCTTTATGAATTTGCTTTACGTGTCATAATTGCTTTCTGAGTCCATATTGTTTCCTGGTCCTAAATGGCCTCAATGGGCAATATAATGCGTGCTAGATGAGTGAGTAGGAAGGCTTCCTCCATTACATCTGCATCATATATATCCATTACACTGATGTAGTCTCCGGAGTAAGGTCACTCACACTAACCTATTTCCATCAGGATTTGTAACCAAAAAACTAGGAGCAGGTTTCATTCTGAGAGGCACGGATATGTCCAAAACCACAGGGACCCGATGTCCACAGCGCGCAAGACTTCAGATGTTCAAAGAGAGAAAGCAGGACATCCAAAATGGGCCAGGAATGACATGGAGTACTAAACTAGCTCTATAGGGGTGCTTTGATGGGTATTATATGGCTAGTTGTGCTATTTAGCCACTGTATGGCACTATGGTTAGGGTGTGGCAGTATTATTTAGAAACGTGTTTGCTTTTAGTTGAGGATTTTTTGGCTTTATATCAGGGCTGTAGAGTTGGTATG